>NC_141368.1:5985749-6319039 GCF_963921425.1 Dryas octopetala
GGTAAGGTGTTTGGGTAATCTCTTGAAACCTTTGTGTCTTGGGTTTGAATCCCCTTTGAAGCCAAATATTTACTTTTTACTGAATTAAAATAGTGGGTGGGTGGGCTGCATCAGTTAGGCTCGCGTGTGTCAGATGAGCTGAGTAAGGTGGGTCTTGGTGTGCGTATGTTAAGGTCAATTTGGCATTATATTGTAGGGGTTAAAAAGGGAATTGTAAATATTAGGGGGTTTTGAAAAGAGTTTTTAAATGGGTGGGGGTTTAGGCAAATTTTGTATGTAGTTAGGGGGTTTAAAATTAGGCACTACTATTTTAATTCAGTAAAAAGTAAATATTTGGCTTCAAAGGGGATTCGAACCCAAGACACAAAGGTTTCAAGAGATTACCCAAACACCTTACCACCTGAACCGAAGACTTTGATGTGCCAAGATAGGTATTTAATGATATTTATACACATTTTAAAAGATAAGAAATCTTTCTTATTTCTATTTTAATTTTAAAAATTGTGTGATTATTTTTTTATTGCTAATTTAGTGTAATTTTTTTTGTTTCAAATTTAGTTTAATTAATTTTTTATTGCAAATTTAATGTAACTATTTTTTATTGCAAATTAGTGTAATTAATTTTTTATTGAAAATTAGTGTAACTATTTTTTGCTCGTGCTTGACTTGGGTTTGAGTCACCTTTAATTGTGTGCAAATTATTATAATTTTTTTCACATATAAAGGCATGTTATATAGTAGTGTGATCGATTCAGTTTCAGTGTAAGATTCAGTTTCAGTGTAATCGATTTCGTTTCAGTGTGAGATTCAGTTTCAGTGTGATCGATTCAGTTTCAGTGTCATCAATTCAATCTCAGTGTGACCGATTCAGTTTCAGTGTCATCAATTCAATCTCAATATGACCGATTCAATTTCAGTGTGATCGATTCATTTTCAGTGTGAACGATTCAGTTTCAGCGTGATCGATTCAGTTTCAGTGTGAGATTCAGTTTCAGTGTAAGATTCAGTTTCAGTGTGATCGATTCAGTCTCAGTATGATCGATTTAGTTTCAGTGTGATTGATTCAATCTCAGTGTGATCGATTCAATCTCAATGTGATTGATTCCGTTTCACTGTGATCAATTCAATGTTAGTGTGGTCGATTCAGTTTCAGTGTGATTGAATCAATCTCAGTGTGATCGATTCCGTTTCAGTGTGAGATTCAGTTTCAGTGTAATCGATTCAGTTTTAGTGTCATTAATTCAATCTCAGTGCGACCGATTCAGTTTCAGTGTGATCGATTCAGTCTCAATATGATCGATTCAGTTTCAGTACGTGTGATTGATTCAATCTCAGTGTGATCGATTCAATCTCAATGTGATCGATTTCGTTTCAGTGTGATCAATTCAATGTCAGTGTGGTCGATTCAGTTTCAGTGTGATTGATTCAATCTCAGTGTGATCGATTCCGTTTCAGTGGGAGATTCAGTTTCAATGTGATTGATTCAGTTTCATTGTGATCAATCTAATTTCATTATTATTGATTATGATATGTGTGAAATTGAAATTTGGGAAAGTGAAAATGTTGAAATTTTAAAAATCGTAATTGTTTTGTAACAAGCTTGTATATTGTATGTTCGGCCTTTTCGTTTTTTTTTTTCTTCTGAATTTTAGTTTTAGGTTTTATTAGGCTTATGGGATTTAATTGCATGTTATTGTTTAGTAATTGTGTACAATCTCTATTATAAATATATGATAGTATATAGACTTTTTTTATTGTAATTATTTAATATTTCTTAAACTCTATAAATTAAACTAATCCATTTATTATTTCAACTTGTTGTGTAGTTGGGTTGGTTGGGAGTTGTATGTTTATTCCACTTGTCTTGTGTTCGATTCTCCATAGCTGCTTTATTTTCTTTAGTTAATTTTTACTGCAACATAGGCTATGTAGCATGTGGGCCAGGATGGAGAAGTAACGCATGGGCTAGTGAGCAGAACACTGGAGGTTTTGAAATAACTCTACTACAAATTGGGGGGGTTATTAATTATTTACTATTAAAATAGTGGGTGGGTGGGCTGCATCAGTTAGGTTTGCGTGTGTCAGATGGGCTAAGTAAGGTGGGTCTTGGTGTGCGTATGTTAAGGTCAATTTGGCATTATATTGTAGGGGTTAAAAAGGGAATTGTAAATATTAGGGGGTTTTAAAAGAGTTTTTAAATGGATGGGGGTGTAGGCAAATTTTGTATGTAGTTAGGGGGGTTTAAAATTAGGCACTATTCAAGAAAGAACATAAAATGTGTCTTCTAACTTAAAAAAAGAAGATAAAAAAAAGATGAATTATTTAATTTCATCATTTTTAGGAGAATTGGAAGAGATAAGTTTTCCTTTATGATTAGTCCATCTTAATACACCTTATTCCTTTAAGTTAAAAACTTATTCGTTAAATACACATGAATTTAACCATTTACCCTATTAAATTATATCTTATATATCTAACGAGGCCTATAATGTATATTACAAATGTAAATAAGTTTTTCTCGACACTCGCACCAATATGGTGATATATTGCAGAATGATAACATATATGACATGGGTTTTGCTGCATGTCCTAATCTCAGTATTGCTCTTTATCTGAGAATCTAACCATAGCATAGGTACGTACAATATGGAGCAACACAATGGTCCATCCAGCCATTGGATTATTGCATTGTCAACACATTCAATAGAATCGATATGTCAAATTGGCTAATTGGCTTCATCTCCACCACATATTCCTCCCCCACAAGATTAAAAGGCATATCATGGAAGTGATTGAATCCGATCATGACTTTCATACTTTTTCAAAAGTATGAAATAAAATTCACACTCCAGGAACCAGCTTTATATATATGATCATGATGGTCCTATCCTCCATTATCATGTTGCTGCCTAAATATTGCCATTCATTTTCAAAGAAGCATCTGGGTTCACCACTTTACTAATAATAATCAAAATTATATTTGTGACACTGACACTCATATATGATTTTTTTCTCACAACATGTATACATATAAACTCTACACACGTATATGAAAAGAAAGTCATATATAACCTTCATCTACAAAAATTTCATCTCTACTTACCTACAATTTTGTATTCTAGAAGAGAATGGGAGATTGCCCCCCAAAAGCCCATTAATGGCTTGAACTAGTCCTTACGGTTGACACTAAAATAGTAAAACTCGTATGGACCTAAAAGTAGCAAAGAAAATAATTGGGGTTACTTTAGTTTCCATTTGGGTTGACCAAAAATCAGTCCCAACTCCTACAGACCATGCTGGCAAGTCGAAGAAGTTTTACTATTGGCAAGTCCAAAAACTAGATGGAGCGATGTGCTTGACCCATTGTTAGACACTTGAGAAGACATTGATGTCAAAACCATTCTTTTGTTATATAGGGAAGGGAGATTTAAATTTAAGACCTATAAAATGGAGAAAAACACCACTAAACCCGTTTGGTTCAAGTTTTGGAGGCTTGGAAATGATAAATCAATTTCATTCTCATGTTTGGTAAGTACAGAGAAGGAAAATTAATTTCTGGCCCAAGGGAATCTGATACCCTTAGTAAGAGGAAAATGAAACTCTTGTTGGAGCAATGAAATTGATTTTTTCCCTATTGGAAAAACATTTATTGTTTATTTTTTGACAAAACTAACTCTGCTATTATTTTTTAAAAAAGATTAAGGTATAATTGAAAAATTGACTAAACACAGCATTTATTGCTTCTAATTCCTAGTATACTTTCTCAAACTTACTAAACACAAGAATTGAAATTTCACATTCTATGAATCAAACGAGTGCTAATAGTTAATTAATAATGTGAAAGTCATCTATATGAGTATTTAGAAGATAAAGAATTCGAATTTAAAATCTCTATCAATATTAAAGAGGGTAATATCATTAAACTGATAATTAGTTAGTACGTTGAAGAATCAATCATATGGTTGAGTAGTTGGCCTAAATTTTGTTACTCAGGCCAATTTTTATTTCCAGTTGACTTCTTTAGCTCTTTTGGATCTGAACCAAATCTTGTTCCACAATTCAGCAGGCCCAGTCCAACCCACATTTTCCCATTCTCCAAAAACCCAGGAACACCTAAGTACCCAAGTAAAAGTCAAACCCTAGTTTCCCATGCAATCATCAGCCTCGGACTTTCCAAATATATACACACCCAAGTTTCCTCTATTTTCACCCCCTATTTCCCTACACGCACACCACCTTCCCCATCTTTATCTCACACAACAAATTTCACTCTCAGCTCCTTCATACCTCCACTTAGCAAAAGTTTGAAAATTGTCATCAAGTCCTCATTAAAAACCATATCTTAGTGGCGGGAGTTACGCAAGCAAGAAATTTATAATTGGGTATTCTCCAAAAAAACGACAAATCAAATTCAGAAAAAAAAAAAACCATCCCACCCCCCACGAAAGCCAAAGCCAAACAACGCCACCTTTGTGTTTTTGTTTTCTTTCACATTCCCAATCATTTTCTCTGCAATATTTTCTTCAGTACACCAGACTCTGATTCTTTACTCATCTCTTGATCCAAGAATTAAATCCAAAACCCAGTTCCCAGATTTTCTGTTTCAACCATTTCCGTGTCCAAATAAGCAAAAGTTGTTGTACTTTTGACTTTAAATTGTTTTCAAATAGTTTATTGACCCAGATTTGCGAATATTCTGGAGTGTCATTTTCTTGCTTGATTTGTAATCGAAGACCCAGGAAGTGACTCATGAAGTTATTGCTATATTAAATTGCTATCTAAAATGAAGCGAGAGTTGTATGAAGATTGTTGCTTTTGGTGGAGAAATTAAATCAACGTTAGAAGGTAAGTATTTAAGCCTTTTGTATGTGTTTCTTGTTAGAAGAACACCATTAATCTATGGGTTTCTGGGTCTTTCTTTTCCTCTGCTGTGTAGAAGAGTATAGACAGATTCATAATTTTGTTGGGTTTTGATTCTTGCTTGTGCTTTTGTCAAAGATGTTTTTGTTTTCAATGGGTTTTCTTAATGATGCTCTGTGGTGGTGGCATCAATATGATTTTGTTTTCTTTTTTGTTTTCATTGAATTTGAGATCGTTTTAGACTTTTAGTAGTATTAGTAGTAGTAGTTGCTATGATTACATCATATCATAGCAGTGTGCTTTGAGGTTTACAGGTCTGAAATTAACTTTTGTAATGATGATGTTGTGTTTCATTTACTTACTTCACTTAAGTTTGTTCCTTTCTTGTTCCAATGATTGCATTTACCAAAAGAAGCTGTTTTAATGATTTGGTCTCTGCTACAAACTTTACTATTCTGTATCCATTAAGTTTCTAGAAACTTTTGATGATCTTAGGACCTCTGAAATGGGGTTCAGTGAATCTTTTTTTTTATTTATTTTTTATTAAATTTATTTATTTATTTATTATTTTTTATGCATTTCCTTTTCTTAATGTTTTCCAAAAATGATAAGAAAGGTATTCTCTGGAAAGAAAGCCCTTTTTTCTGATTAAATGCTTGTTTCTTACTGTGTTAAACGCTTTGTAATTTGGTTTTATGCTGTGTACTGAAGTCCTTGTTTATTTCTTTCTTTAAATATTTGATCTGATTTTCTTTTGTTTATAATCTTATTGCATATTGGTTCAAATATCATAGATAACAGGGAGGTCCAGAAAGCTAGAAATCCTCCAATTTTTGCCATCTGATATTTGTTATTGCTGCAGCAGAACAGCAGGGGAAGATAGGGTAAGCAACTCTTATTTTGTTTTGTACTTGTAGGGATATATAATTTTGAGACAGTGTTTACTTTGATGACATTGATATTCATAATTAATAAATATCCCTGAAAGGGAAACAAGATGGGGGTTATCTTTTGTTTTGGATATTTGTGTTATATTCTTTTCCCTTCTTCACTTAGCATTCTCTGATTGGGTGCAGATACATTCCTGCATTGTCTAGAAAGTAACGTACACTTGGTGCCTGTATAGATCATATCAAGAGTTGTGACAGAAATGGAATCCACACCAGGTACACCAAGTGTTATAGCAAAATTAATGGGTCTTGATGAATCACCACCTCAGCAGCCTGTTCAAAAACAAAGAAGAGTGCTGTCTGAGAATTACCTACGCAGAGTTGCTTCTATTGGTGTCAGACAGAAGTGTCATTCATTTAGGTTAATAGAAGACCACAAAGAATTTAAGGATGTCTTTGAAGTAGTAGATACATTAAAAGGAGATAAGCACCATAACCTGTCTGTTGAAAAAGGAAATACAGACTCGGGTCATTTCCCGAAAGGCAATTCATTGCTCAACAAGCATCTGAATAATCTGCAAGTTTCCCCTTCCAACTCACAATTTGGAAACACAAAAGTCTTAAATTCAACATGTAGTGGGAATGTTGATGTTTGCAGGGAATCAGGGAGTAAACATGAGCATCCAAATGTTACATTACTTCAAAAACTTGAGAATGGCATTGTTATACAATCCCTTGGAGAAGTTGGTCTTTATAATTTACATAAGTTTTCAAGATCTCAGTTGGAGTCAAGCAAAGAAGAATGCCTTCCCAGTACTAGAATTGTTGTTTTGAAACCAAAGCATGGAAAGGCTGAAAATTCTGCAAGATGTTTCCCTTCACTGTGTACCCTTGAAGTTTCTCATTCGGGCGATAGGAAGAGCACAGAGTTTCCTAATCCTGGTAATGGGAAAATACATGTTGAAGTAAAAGAAAGGAAGAACTTGGCATGTGACATGGAATCGATGAATATAAGGTCTACAGTTTCTAGGCAAATCATGGGGAAGCTTACCAGAAAGACAAGGTGCAACAAGACCAACATTTCGACAAAGGTATCAAGGCTAGCATCTGGAGGTGGCAACTCCTTTGCAGTGGAATCTGAATTGATGAGACCTCCTTTCTTGACCTTCTCTGATTGGAAGAACCAATACCAGTCATTTCCATTTTCAGATGAGTCATATGCAGCCAAGGAAGTCAGGAAGCAACTCTCAGAACGATGGAAGATGACTAAAAAGATTGAAGAAGTTGGAATGACTGGCAGAGGCAATACCGTTGGGGATTTGCTTGCCATGCCTGCCTGTGGCACAGGGCCAAGAAAACTGGATGACATGCTTGTTAGGCATTTTCGACCAAAAAGAAACCTTGTGAGGTATGACCTGAAAGATCTAGACCTCAGTAAGTTTAAAAGGGAGCAAGATAAATATGAAGCTCTTTGCAATGAGTGGTCTTCCAGGCCAAAAAGGTCTATTAAGTCAGCGCTGTGTAGGTCATGGGAGTACAAAATCAACCAGAATGATGGTTCGAGACCTATAAAGTTGAGATTTAACACTAAGAAACTCCAATATTTTCCTGGCCTGGGATTAGAAGGTAATTACACTGTAGAAAAGACTCATGTGGTCCATGATGATCTGAAGAACAGAACCGAGAAGAGGCAGCAATCTGGACCAAGAGCCTGCATCTTTTTAGAGAAAGATGATGATTCTTCCAGTCATGACACAGATAGTTCAGTTCAGCAGGTTTGATGTTTCTTTCTTTAGAAGATAGGCCTCTTCCCCACTCTTTCTTATGGATGATCTATGAAAACACTCTGTCAATGATTCTCCATATGGTTTTTATCGTATCAGTTTACTGTGATTATGTATACCTTGGAAATTTTTCGTCATTGCTTGGTTATTCATGTTACTGATATTGTCCTGTGACACTTCTTCTAAACTGTTTACTGCAGGAAACACCTGTTAAACTCTATGAAGAAAGTTATTTTCTTTTGCACTGCTCCATCACACAGCCAGATTGTATGGTGGGCTTGGAGGAGGCTTATCAACCTAGTCCAGTTTCAGTTCTGGAACCACCATTTAGAGGAGAGAGTTCACCTACAACAGAATGCTCGGGAAGGATCAATGTTGACATCACTGGTGAGTTGAATGACTAGAAGGTCTATATCTAAGATGTCAACTCAATTTTAGTTTTTGAATTTTTCATTTTCTATTTATTTTCACACAACTTGCATTTCTGACACCAGAGTACTCTGATACTTGCTCGGAAGGATCTGGAATGATTGTGTCAAGTGATGATGATACTAATGAAGGATCTGTAAGCGATTATAAAAAAAATGATTTAATGAGATTGTTCAGAGTTGAAGAAAGTAGAGATTTTTCCTACATTGTTGGTGTGCTATCAGAGGCAGGTTTTTGTGGTAGGACCATGGAAATGGATCTTGGTACCTGGTGCTCTCCAGAATTGCCAATAAGCCTTGCTGTCTTTGACACCCTGGAGAAGAAGTTTGGTGATCAGATGCCTTGGAAAAGGTCAGACAGGAGGGTTTTGTTTGACCGTATAAATGCAGGGCTAGTGGAGATTCTCCAGCCACGTATGGGTGTTCCCACATGGACAAAGCCTGTGTCAAGAAGGATTAGATCAAACCCAAGCCAGGAGATGATAGAGGAAGATCTGTGGATGTTGCTTGTTAGCCAAGAGAAGGAAGGAAGGACAGACTTGGAAGAGAACATTATCGGAAGGGAAATCGGGAAGTTAGATTTAAGAGATGATATTGATGGTATTGGTAGAGAAATAGAGAGATTTTTGGTTGATGAGCTTGTAGCAGAGTTTGTTAGCATGGAGAATTTTTAAACACCAGCGATTTTGTTTTTTTGGTAGAATTCTTTTGTAAACAAGTTAGAAAAGATTTTTATGTAGATTTAGCTACAGTTCTGATCAAGTGTAAGGGTTTGGAAAGGCTATATGTATAGATTAAATTTTTTCATACATGAGTGAAATCAAGAAGTGTTGCTGATTGCTTTATCAACTGGTTTTCATCTTGCATCAGTTTGTATATTCATTCTTTCTATTAAAGATTTAAACAAATGAGGCTGGTGATTTCTGGAAGGTTCTATCTTATCACCTGTGTCATGTATTAAGTGTAAAAGTGGGACTTCTACACTTCCTGGTTTATAACCCACCTAAACTTAAATGGGGGATTGTATGGAAATGCAGAAAGGAGAACCACAAAAATTGAAATTACAGAACTAGCTAAATTGTGTTTTAGTTTGGATTTTGGAGGATATAATCATATTTTTTTGGTATAAAGAATATAACCTTGTTGACTACCTCCTGGTCCATATCCCCAAAAAAATGGGAAAAAAGAACAGAAATTTTTTTAACACTAATTGCTGGGGTATATCCAAACCTTGTGAAAGCAAGGATCTTTCTTAGTTGACCTAAACCTCTGTCCATATCCAAACCATTCCTCTTCATTTAATTTCAACGCCTTGCTTACACAAGTTAGGCGCCTAATTAACCAAAACACTATTATAGGAAAGATTAGCACCAACTCCATCTCACTCACTCCTTTCAAAAGCTCAACCTGTATATACATCCACACACACACACCCTTCAATCCATAATCCAAATTACACAAGAAGAAACTTTTCAACTCCCATATCTTAATTCCCTCTCATAATCACATGGAAGCTCACAAAATTTTCTCTGCCACAGCCTACCTACTATTCCTCGCACTCACCATTTTTTCTGCCAACTCAGCACGAATTCTTGAGGAGCAACCACCAGTTCCTGTGGTCCCCCCGGTGGCATCCAATATAGACGAGACACCTGTCACCAATGCTGCACCAGTGGCTGCACCTTCAGCCACACAACCAAATTCTGGTGAGGCTGCAGCAGCAACTGGGGCAACATTGACTAATGCTGCTGAACAGCATACCTTAATCTTCTTCATGCACGACATCCTTGGCGGATCGAACCCCTCAACTCGAGCCATGACTGGGATAGTCAACAGCCCTGCAGTCAATGGTCAAGTCCCATTTGCCAAGCCCAATGGGGCAGTCCTACCATTTAACAATGGGGTACCCCAGAATAACAATAACAATGGTATTGTAAACAACAACATTCCTTTCCTCACCGGGCTTAGTGGAACAACATCAAATGTGGTACAAAACAACAATGGTGGGTTTGGAAACGTTCCGGTAAATGGTGGACAGCTCCTACCAGGCTCTACACTTCAAAAACTCATGTTTGGCACCATGAGTGTGTTTGATGATGAGTTGACTGAAGGGCATGAGCTTGGGTCTGGTTTGGTTGGGAAGGCACAAGGTTTCTATGTGGTAAGCTCTGAAGATGGTACCAGTCAGACCATTGCATTCACTGCTATGTTTGAAAGTGGGAGTTATGCTGATAGCCTTAGCTTCTTTGGGGTCCATCGGACTGCTGTGTCGGAGTCTCAAATGGCCATCATGGGTGGTACTGGAAAGTATGTCAATGCAAAAGGGTTTGCCACCGTTAAGACCTTCCCTGCTACCAATCAGCAGACTGATGGGGTAGAGACTCTGTTGCAGTTCACTGTTTACATCACTTACTAGTATATGTGATTCGGAACACTTGTATTTCAAGTTTCTTGTAAGGTCTGCAGAAGAGCAGTAAAGTTTGTTTAAAGTTGTTTTTTTTTTCTTTTTTGGTTTTTGAAGAGAAATGTTTGTATTGCATGTGAATTTAGAAAATGAAATTATTCCATTTTGTTTTCTGTAAAACATGTCATTGTGCCTTAATACAGGATTGCAATATCAAATGTTGGTCCAGCAACATTGTTGAGGGTTGAAACTATGAATTAATTAAGCATATGCAAGATCTGCTAGACCAAGATGGAGCAATCCAATCTTTTTAGAACAGAAAGATCAGTTCCTTGGAGTGCAAAATCAGTTGATATCAATGATAAACCTTTGAAAACAGAAATGCAGTTGTAGATGTACTTGGCATACAATTTATTTAGGAGAGTTAAAGCATTCAGAGCATGTCCTGCAAGAAATACCTATAAGGGTGCTTAATATTATCAAAATGGAGAACTACATTGTAAGACTTTCCAATGCTTGGAGCTCCCTCATCACAGATTAATTTTTCCCACCAAATGGAAAGAACTACATTGTAAGTTTGTCAAACTAATCTCTTACAAAGATTACCTATATATATATATTGTTTAGGTTCCTGCTCTTTCTGAATGGTATATTTATATTTTGTGGAAAAGTTTGCTCTCCATTTGCCATTTTGTATGAAAAATGGAGAGGACTCTAATCCATATTATGCAATTGTAAGTTGTCATCCATTAAAAGTTAGTCTTTGCAAGCCGGTACAATTTTGAAGTTTCACTTGTTATTGAACTTGATGAAATATTGGGAAGGAATAAATGGTTCATATTGATCACAGATTCCCCATTAAGATGGATCAACGGCCTCAGGTCCTCAAGTCCGAATGAAAGTAGAAGCAAGCAATGTAATCCAACTTGGTCCAAGATAGCAGTATGTTTACCAAGTGATCTGTGTCAGAAAAAACTTGTTACTCCTACAAGTTAGAGGAATAGACTAGGATTATTACTGCATGAACTAGAATTATTTAACTGTGAGAAAAAAATGATGTCTATGGAACACAGCAGAGTAAAAGTGATGATATATATAGATATTCTGCTGATGTGTATGAATAGGACTTAAACATCAATGGTTGGATTACTCACACCGTGTACCAAACCAAATCACATAGTGGGCTTCAGCTGCAGATCAAAGACAACAGGGTCCCCTGCACATTACCTTCACTCTCTGTTCAAATAACAAACAGGTGTGATAAGATACAAGGCCAGTACTCTTTAATAACACAGTTTTTCATTCAAATAAAGATACATAAAAACACATCGATCAAATGAACATTGACATTGTCAAAGCTCACAACACCCAACTGCTAATAATGGCGTCCACACCATCAGTTGTGTACTGGTCCTCCTGCTGAAGGTTCTCAATGGCCGCACACCCATTTGCATTCTCATACTTCTCAGTCCCACCAATCACCGCAATATGCGACACAGGCGACGCAGTACGGTGCACCCCAAAGCAGCTGATCGTGTCCTCCACCTCATGTTTTTCACCATGCAACAAAATTGTGAACGCCATTGTGTGACTGTTCCCATCCAACGAGCTCGCCAAGTAAAACCCTTATGCCTTTCCCATCACAGCAGACCCCAGCTCGTGCCCTTGGGTCAAGTCGTCGTGCGTCACTGTCACCGAACCGAACATGAGCTTCTGGAGGGTGGCTCCGGCGGGCAGCTGGCCACACAAACCAACTCCCAAAGTGATGGAGTTGTTGCAGCCCTTTCTTTGCAGGGTGTCTTTGGTTGAAAAACCAACTCCCATAACATGAAATTAGTACTTTTTTTGGTGGTTAAGATGGTACTGATATGATCATGATTAGGTGCCTCTGTCCACTACAGCCTGGAGTTTTGGAATAACCTTAGTGCAGATTTATCCAGAGATCATGTAGAGTAAGTAAAACCACATCATCCACAAATGGGTAAGTAACTACAGGAATAAAATTACCATTACGAAATAAACCATCATAGATCGGAAAAAATTATTGCATGTAACCAGTTATATGTAACTTCTTTTTATAAAATGTACATGGGAGGTCAAATACTTGATACTTTCTATTCCATAATTTGGGGTCAAATTGATTTATCATTGTTCCATATTTCAAGAGGGGAATCAAACTATTTCCTTCAATTACTTTTATAGTTTGTGGTTTCTATCTTTAAAATTTTGGAAAGGGAAATTTATGCGTAAGGACATATGATTGTTTGGAACCTGGAAAAATATTTTTCCATAGCATAATCATATTATATGCAAAATGAAACCCATCACTGTTCACTCCAAAGTCGTAATTAATGATCCTTTGAACGACAAGAACTGCTGCAAGTTTATCATGTTACAACAAATGATCAACTTCTTTTAGGTGGAGTTATGGTAGACTCGTTCATCAAATTAAGAGGAGTTATAAGAATCAAAATTCTCTGTTTTTTCAATTTCTATGATGCTGTTCAATAGTTTGAAAACTAGGTCATTAGTCATCAGGTGTCATACTTGGACAGAAAACTGCAGAGAAGTCCATTTGATAGCAACTTTTAGTGTAACGTTTCGATATGTGCTTAAAAATAATGTTGGTTATTAAGTATCACAGCTTTTAATTGCTACTTCCATTATCCATTGAAATTCATTGAAACAAAAAAATGGGTGGCCAAGTAATCTTTGCCCACTCAGGTTCCAACATGACATCTCATATTTAATCTGTGTTACAATCTGCCAGGCCTTTTTCATCGACCAATATGAAGTTACCTCGGTTCCTCTTTAGCACAATAAAGATCCTTAGCCAATTTGTAAACCCAAATTCATTGGAAAAAGGAGTTGTATCATAATTGAAGAGAAGTCTGTTTGTTCAAACCAACAAAAGCTGTATGTTTGTAAACCCCACAATTACTTTGTCTGGTAAACTGATTGATTTCATAATGCCATAATTATGAGTAATATCATCCTCTTTATAATTGAAATCAAAATACAAGTATGCAACCAGAAAATCTACAATTACAACAGTTCTTTGAAAAAACTGAAGAATGAATAATTACAGGCTCCCAAGCATGATGTCATATTATCATCTGTATGACTCTGTTGCCTAACAAGGTTGATTCCTACTAGCTGAGGTAAACATTGAGCACAAGAAGCTTGTTGGCTCCTTCCCCAGTAGCATTAGGCCCTGCATTCAGTGCCTTCACTGTTGCATAGCCATTTGCATTCACATACTTCCCAATGCCACCAATAACAGCAATATGAGACCCATCATGCACATCAGTCCTATGCACCCCAAAAAATCTCAAACCATCCTTGAATTCACTGTTAGCAAAATGTGCAGTCATAGCCATCATGTGGCTACTCCCATCTTCAGAGCTTGCAACATATATCCCTTGTGCTTTTCCAATGATATGTAAACCAAACCCTTGGGTACTCTCAAACATGTCTTCCTCAATCAAGGTCACTACCCCAAACTCCAATTCTTGAAGGGTAGCTCTAGCAGGAAAAAACAGTCCAATCCCGGATAAATCCAGTGTTTGAGTACTGGACAATCCAGGGACTGGAGAAGTGGGATTGGTTTCAGTGAGGGGGACTCCTCCATTGGGAGGAAACAGGCCTATTGGTTTTGGGAAGGGCAGCTGAGTACTAGTCACTTTGGTGGTTGCAGGCTTGGACTTAGATGATGAGGGGCGAGTCACATTGAGCACATCTCTCATGAGGAATGTGATCATTGTTTTATGGCTGTGAGAGTGTGTTGGGGTTGAACTTCCTAGGCTTCTAGCGGCCGCGGCCAACGATTGGTTCATGGTGGTGGTGACTAGGAGGACTAAGCAGGCTATGGCTAGCATAGAGTGGTGCCTGGCCATTTTCATTCTTGAGATTATGTCTCTATAGCTACCTCATTTGTGGTTTCTTCATCTATAAGAGGATGAGTCTTGAGTGGATTTGGTCTAGATGGGTTTGTTTTTCAACATAATCACCACCTGCTCCACCTTAATATCTTCAGATAGCTGGGGCAGTGGGGCTGGCTCCTAGACTTTAAGGCCAACCTGGCCCATTTCAAATGTTGAACATGCTATCTCTCTTTGGCCCAAAAATGAGTGCTTTTGCTTGGGAGTTGCAACTTTGGTGAGTTGAGTAGTTGGAAGACAAACTTAAGCTACTTGACAAGTAAAACTTGTGTGTAACATAGGTGTACTCCTTGCTCTCATAATAGGTGGTCACATGACTAAATATGAGGAGATCTTGTAAGAATAAGAGAGTATATATAAATTTTTCTCCAACTCTATATACTTTTGAGCTCAAACACTGATTTCGAGTCAATTAAGTTCAAATAAATTGAACTCAACTCAACATGTAACAAACCAAATTGACAAGGTTGTGCTGAAATATTAGACTCAGCTCGGAGTTGAATCCACAAATTTAACTAAATAGACTTAAGAAATTGTAAATGAATTTAATACATATAAAATTATATATATCATTATTAGTTTGATATACATTATTTAGTTTTAATTTATTTTAATAACTTTTTGGTACTAAATTAGTTCATTTCTATTTTGTATTTTTGTGAAAGAAGAAGGGTTGTTTCATTTACCCAAAACAAAAGGGAGGGTTTTTTTTTTTTTTGTCTACGGGGTGCGGTCCATTGTTGCTCCTCTATTCTTTATAAACACATCTCGATATATTTACTGAGCTTTCTTCTGCCTTCTAGCTTTCTCATTTTCAAAACCCTAAAACCCCTCGCAAGGTCCTAACAACCTCTTCTTCCTCACTCTCCAAAACCCTAACTTGCGCACTCTCTCACCACCCCAAATCTCCATGCCATGTACCTCTACAGCCTCACTCTCCAGCGAGCCACGGGCATAGTCTGTGCCATCAATGGCAATTTCTCTGGCGGAAAGACCCAAGAGATTGTCGTCGCCAGAGGCAAGGTTCTCGACCTTCTCCGACCCGACGAAAACGGTAAGATCCAGACTCTTCTCTCCGTTGAAATTTTCGGCGCCATTAGGTCTTTAGCTCAGTTTAGGCTCACTGGTTCTCAGAAAGACTATATTGTTGTTGGGTCCGATTCGGGCCGGATAGTAATTCTTGAGTATAACAAGGAGAAGAATGTCTTTGATAAAATTCACCAAGAAACTTTCGGTAAATCGGGTTGTCGTCGGATTGTTCCGGGGCAGTACTTGGCCATAGACCCCAAGGGGAGGGCTGTTATGGTTGGGGCCTGTGAGAAGCAGAAACTTGTTTACGTTTTGAATAGGGATACAGCTGCTAGGTTAACTATATCGTCGCCCTTGGAGGCCCACAAGTCGCATACGATTGTGTATTCGATTTGCGGGGTTGATTGTGGGTTTGATAATCCCATATTTGCTGCTATTGAGTTGGATTATTCTGAAGCCGATCAGGACTCCACTGGGCAGGCGGCGAATGAGGCCCAGAAGCATTTGACTTTTTACGAGCTTGATCTTGGGCTTAATCATGTTTCAAGGAAGTGGTCGGATCAGGTTGATAATGGTGCAAATTTACTTGTCACAGTCCCTGGAGGCGGGGACGGGCCAAGTGGTGTATTGGTCTGCGCGGAAAATTTTGTAATTTATAAGAATCAGGGACAAGAAGAAGTTAGGGCTGTGATCCCTAGGCGTAAAGATTTGCCTGCTGAGCGAGGGGTTCTTATTGTTTCAGCAGCTATGCACAAGCAGAAGTCCATGTTCTTTTTCCTTGTACAGACAGAGTATGGGGATATATTTAAGGTTACTTTGGACCATGATAATGATCATGTAACAGAATTGAAGATCAAATATTTTGATACGATTCCAGTTACAACTTCAATGTGTGTGTTAAAATCTGGGTTTTTGTTTGCTGCTTCGGAGTTTGGGAATCACTCTTTGTACCAGTTCCAAGCAATTGGGGAGGATCCTGACGCTCAGTCTTCGTCAGCTACTCTGGTGGAAAAAGAAGAAGGTTTCGAGCCTGTGTTTTTCAATCCTAGACGACTTAAGAACCTTGTTAGGATTGATCAGGTTGAGAGCTTGATGCCAATGATGGACATGAAGGTCACTAATCTCTTTGAGGAAGAAACGCCTCAAATATTTGCGCTTTGTGGGCGGGGTCCTCGTTCATCCCTCAGGATACTAAGACCCGGTTTAGCTATCAGTGAGATGGCTGTGTCTGAGCTTCCTGGTGTACCAAGTGCAGTCTGGACAGTGAAAAAGAATGTATCTGATGAGTTTGATGCATACATTGTCGTGTCATTTGCAAATGCTACTCTTGTACTTTCAATTGGTGAGACAGTCGAAGAAGTTAGCGACAGTGGGTTTCTTGACACTACCCCATCCCTTGCAGTTTCTTTAATAGGTGATGATTCTCTCATGCAAGTTCACCCAAATGGCATTAGGCATATTAGGGAAGATGGACGTATCAATGAGTGGAGAACTCCTGGAAAGAGAACAATTGTAAAGGTTGGCTCTAATAGACTTCAGGTGGTTATTGCTCTGAGTGGAGGAGAACTTATATATTTTGAGGTTGATATGACTGGTCAGTTGATGGAGGTGGAGAAGCATGAAATGTCTGGAGATGTGGCCTGTCTGGACATAGCCCCTGTACCTGAAGGGAGACAGAGATCTCGTTTTCTTGCAGTTGGTTCATATGACAACACGATTCGTATTTTGTCATTGGATCCTGATGACTGTATGCAGATTCTGAGCGTGCAAAGTGTTTCTTCAATTCCAGAATCTCTCTTGTTTCTTGAGGTTCAGGCATCAGTTGGTGGGGAGGATGGTGCTGATCATCCTGCCAGCCTTTTCCTTAATGCTGGTTTACGTACTGGGATTTTGTTCAGAACAGTGGTGGATATGGTGACAGGTCAACTTTCTGATTCCCGTTCCCGATTCTTAGGACTAAGAGCCCCGAAGCTATTTTCTGTTAATGTGAGAGGCAAGCATGCTATGCTTTGTTTGTCAAGTCGGCCCTGGCTTGGTTATATTCATCAAGGACATTTTCTGTTAACACCCCTTTCATATGAAACTCTTGAATATGCTGCCTCATTTTCTTCTGATCAATGTGCGGAAGGTGTAGTTGCTGTTGCTGGCAATGCTTTGAGGGTTTTTACTATTGAAAGATTGGGAGAAACATTTAATGAAACTGTGGTTCCACTGAGATACACCCCTAGAAAGTTTGTGTTTCAACTCAAACGGAAGCTTTTGGTAATTATTGAAAGTGATCAAGGAGCATTCACTGCGGAAGAGCGTGAAGCTGCAAAAAAGGTGTGCTTTGAGGCTGCGGGAATAGGTGAAAATGGGAATGGAAATGTGGATCAGATGGAAAATGGAGGTGATAATGAGGATGACCCTCTCTCTGATGAGCACTATGGCTATCCTAAGGCAGAGCCTAACAAATGGGTTTCTTGCATTAGAGTTCTTGACCCAAAGACAGCAACTACAACTTGCCTGCTGGAGCTTCAGGATAATGAAGCTGCATTCAGTGTATGTACTGTGAATTTTCATGATAAGGAGTATGGCACGCTTTTAGCTGTTGGTACAGCAAAGGGGCTGCAGTTTTGGCCCAAAAAATCTTTAACTGCAGGATATATTCATATATATAGATTTCTAGAGGATGGAAAATCACTTGAACTTTTGCACAAGACACAAGTGGATGGTGTTCCCCTTGCTTTATGCCAGTTTCAGGGAAGATTACTAGCAGGGATAGGACCAGTGCTCAGACTATATGATTTGGGGAAAAAAAGATTGCTCAGAAAATGTGAGAATAAGCTGTTTCCCAACACAATTGTATCTATTCAAACCTATCGTGATCGGATATACGTTGGTGACATCCAAGAGGTATGTCTTTCTTTTTCCTCAGTAGGTGTATCAGATCTAGAATTTTGTCTATTTGTTATATGTTGTGCCTCCCTTTTGTGCTACCTTCCCACTCTTACATTTTCTTTCCAGATACATGTTTATCTATGGTCTACTAATATGTCTATAACAGCTTTGTGCATTCCCTGATTTTCTTTGCCATTCCTATTTATTATTTTGATGATGATAATGCCTAACATTTAATGTCATAATTTCTTTCATATTTATCATCTAAAACTCCAAATTGTTTAACCATTAAAGTAAAGGCTAAATAAGTAGCTGCTCAAAAAAATTTGTAGGTAAGGCATTCTTCTGGAAGTGTCAAATAGCTGAAACTTTTGACTTAATAAATTGCAATGATATCATATCGTGTATGGCGTTTTCGTCTGAAGTAAAATATCTTATTCATCTTGCTTACCATTTACTGTTAATTTATTTAGGCACTCACTAAATTTCCTATGGTGTTAATTTTTTGGCAGTCATTCCACTACTGCAAGTATAGGCGGGATGAGAATCAATTGTATATCTTTGCGGATGACTGTGTACCAAGGTGGCTCACTGCATCTTTCCACATTGATTTCGACACCATGGCAGGTGCGGACAAGTTCGGGAATGTGTATTTTGTTCGTTTGCCCCAGGATGTATCAGATGAGATTGAGGAAGATCCTACGGGCGGACGGATAAAATGGGAGCAGGGGAAGTTAAATGGCGCTCCCAACAAAGTAGAGGAGATAGTGCAGTTTCATGTTGGTGACGTGATCAGCTGCTTGCAGAAGGCATCTTTGATTCCAGGTGGAGGGGAGTGCATCATTTATGGGACGGTGATGGGTAGCTTGGGTGCACTGCTTGCATTCACCTCACGTGATGATGTTGACTTCTTTTCTCACTTGGAGATGTATATGAGGCAGGAACATCCACCCTTGTGTGGAAGAGATCACATGGCTTATAGATCAGCTTATTTTCCCGTTAAGGTAATTCTTCTGTTGCTTATTGTCTAAATTATCTATGATGAATATCTGTGACAAATATGGCAATAATGTGAGTATTTCAGATTTTTCTATTACAATGCTTTATGTCTTCATCAATAATGTTTGAATCAGTGGTGACAGTATTTTAATTTTTGCAGGATGTGATTGATGGAGATCTATGTGAGCAGTTCCCAACATTGCCTATGGATCTGCAGAGAAAAATTGCAGATGAGTTGGATAGAACTCCTGGAGAGATATTGAAGAAACTAGAGGAAATTCGAAATAAGATCATTTGAGAAAGAATGGCTCAAAACCCTCCTGGTTATTATCATCCATTATGGATTTAGCATGCATCCATCGCATAATTGGTCAAAAGGTTGAAGTGGACTAATGCTTAATTTGTCACAGTGTTTCTTCGTTATGGTGGTACTGATTGTAGTTGCACTAACAGGACAAGCATGCTAGTGGTTGTCTTTTCCTGATATATCAGGGGTGGATAAATGTTTTCTGATTCAATAATATTGAGACAATGGCAATGAGAGTTGAGACCAGCCAAGTGTATCGTGAGAAGCAATATGCATCTTTGCACCTTGTAGACAGCGTTTCCTGTTGTAATTACTTATAATAGGTTTTCTTTTCCCTGTTTTCGTTCCTTCTCTGTTGGACGATTTTAGTCAGATTGATCCTACATTTTCTCTGTATCTGTCAGTATGCCACTCTGAAATCTTGCTCTCAACTTATATATGTTTATTATATTTGAATTCATTGACAGTCTAATTTGCAGTGTAAGATTTCAAATTCGGAATTTTAGTTAATTGTATGGAGGAAAGTCACTTTTTTTGGCCACCATATATCTTTGATAAATGGTGCTTTTAAATGATTTGAAATACATTGTATCTAGTATTTTTATGTTGATCCCAAGAGTTACACAATGAGTAGTGTGGAGTTGATCTATAGTTTATGTATTCTTATTGCCAATGTGAAGCATAATTTCGAAACTACCTTTATTGTCATCTTTGCTCTTTTGTCCAATGTATCTTACAAATGAAGGGTGTTTGACACTTCTCTTAACCAGTTTACAAGTACTTCCCCAGCAATACAAGAAACAAAAAAATAACTTGCATCTCATGATGCTAACAAGTTCCTTCTTGTCAGTGCTTTGCCTTCGACAGATCGTCATGTTCTCTTTTCAACTCTCCTTCCAACCTTGAATTTCCCAAACCACTTCTCTTCTCTAACCAATTGATTATATCTGAAAACACAATCTCAATGTTTTCAGGTGTTTCTCCATAGAGCAGACCATGCCACATATTTGGGTACAACTTGAGTGTTTTGTCATGACTCGAAGCCACATCATGGAGTTGTTTGCTGACGGATTTATCAGTCACTTTATCGTCTTCACCATGGAGAACTATGAATGGCAATGTGACCTAATCACCAAGTACACAAGAACAAAAAAAATTAATGATTTTTCACTGATGAATCCCAAGTTAAGTTCATGCAATAATTGTATTGATTTACTTGAAAATGATGAACTACACTTTAATTGTGTGTATGAGTTGTCAATTATTGATGTATATGGATTCAGACTTTCATACATCAACAATTAATAATAAAAAGTGTTCTTGACATTTGTCACGCATTCAGTGTAAGAATATTTATAATGAATATGAAATCATTGTGAGACTCATATACATTAACAACTGATAATCACGATTGTTCTTGACATTTTTCATGCATTCAGTGTAAGAGTATTTATGATACGTAAATGTGAGATTCACAAAAGTATTTATGATGTGTGAATTTATTACGAGATAGTTCTTGACATTTGTCATGCATTCTGGACCGAGAGTTTAAAAAACTATTAAAAATAAGAAAAAAACTTGATAATTGAAAATATACCTCTTCAAGTCTTTGTTCAAGATCCGTACTGACCCTCAAAAGTTCGTAGCCGGATTGCAGACGAGGCCGGCCTTTGTAACAGTACTTGTTTTCTCTAATCTGTAATTAGTTTAGAATTAACATTAGGCTCCATTTTGGTTAACATTAATACATTTTTATATATACCAAAGTATTAAGAATGGGAGATATGTATACCTGTTTTCTTATCTCAGGTACTTTAAAAGCAACATCAATAATATCATTTGTTGGGATTATTTTCCACGTTGGAATAAACTTGCACAGCTTTGTTAAAGCACTGATGACTAAAGGAGATGGCCTCAATTCATCTGCAATCTGTAAATAAAATGGGTTGGATTCTTAATTGGGATTTGAATAAAAGGTAGTTAATGTGGCAAAAAAAAAAAAAAGAATAAAAGGTAGTTAATCAAAAAATATTTAAAAAAAAAAAAAACTTCAATTGGAATGTGAATATGTGAGGCAAGTCAAATTCTACAATGGTGACAAAAAAAGAAACCTAAAACTAGAGTACGTGTTGGACCAATATAAGGCTACTTTTGTCATTTTGTGGGCTGATTCAAAGTACCTGTTGGACCAATATAGGGAAGATATCAACACCCCAGATTTGACATCGATTATCGTTAGGATTCCAAATTTATTTCATTAATAAATATACAGATTTGGTCAACAAATACATTTTTAAAAAATAAAAAATAACACATGCACAGTTTATGTTGGGCCCAAATTTTTGCAGAGGACTCAAACTCATCTAAAAGGTGGCTTCAAAAACTCCAAAAACGAAGTTCAAGAAGATGGTGGGTACAAGAAAGAAAGAGTTGTAGGAGACACAGAGGCACAAACAAATGGACAAATAGACAAATACATACCTTACACATGGGTGCAACCAGGACCGCACCATCCCAGTACTCTGGCTTCTTCCTGTGCACCAGCAGAGCCACTGCTCCTCCCATTGACTCTCCCAACAGATATCTCATTTTTCCTTTATTATTTTTGCTCTCTGATGAATTTCCAACAAATAATGAAAGAATTTAAAATTAAATTCCATATTTGTAGTTCATGCTTGTGCGGAAAAATTCTTGCAAACAACTTTCTTTCATATGTGGCGGTGGTCACATATGTACTGGTCACGTAATTAGTTATTATGTTTGTACTATATTTGTTTTATATATTATGCAAGAATTTCTCAACAAATTAATAGGCATGAATTGTGTGGAGAGATAAGAGTGTTATAAAATCTAACCACATATGCTTGTGAAGTGATTGGTGCAGTCATCCACCACATCATCAAAGCTTTTCACATAGCCCTCCAGCCCAGCTGATTTTCCATGGCCTTCATAATCCATCCCATAAATGGCAAAGCCTGCTTTGGCAAGCCGGATTGCAGTACCTATAATAATCCAATTTGACACTCTCTTTAGCATATTGGACATGTGTTTTCTTTTGGGTATTTTAGGAGTCAAAATTTGATGAAAAAAAAAAATTAAATTAATTGTATGTATGCAGATTAATATATAGTACTGACTTTTCATGGTGATGCTGCACTCCATGGCATATCCATGGCAAATGAAGATTAAGGCTTTGGGTTTGTTGTTTTCTGGGAGCCATCTGCATGTGAAAAGCTTCATTCCTCGAGAATTCAAGATATACTCCTGCAAATCAATTAGAAACACACAGAACAATTAGTCATTATTATTGTCAAAATAAATAAATAAATAAAAAGTACCCAATACAGAACTAGGCTTACCTCTTCATATATGATATTCCCCATATCACAGGCCTGCAGTAAATAAAAAATAATCAGAAAACAAATTAATGACTGACCCAATATGAGAGAGAGAGAGAGAGAGAGAGAGAGAGAGACCATAGCTAGAGAGTGTGATTTGAGAGACTTGATATTAGGAAGAAGCAATAGATGCTGATGAGGAGGTTTTTGTGGTAGAGTATTAAATGAATGAGTGAGAGAAATGTGCCAATCCAAAGATAATCGAATTAGATGAGGAGTACGTGGGGGTTGATGTTTGTATATATACAACTTCTGGCCCGCTCTGGACTTCTGTGGTCAACTACTCGCATATTCCTATTCATATGCAATTTAATTTTTGGCATAAATTTAATATAGACACTTAATTATATAAATTATTTTAATTAAATTTATAAATAAAAAAATATTTCAAATATATATCCAAACAAAAATTTAATTTGAAAAATGACTATCTGTCAGTTAAGTGCTTATATGACTTTACTAACTAGACTTTTTTAATGACGTGAATGCTAAATTTTTTTCACATATAAAAAAAAAAAAATTACAAATTACAAAAACATGTAAAAACTTTTCCACATGACTATCTTTCTCCTCGACTCTCTCACTCTCTTCTCTGCAGCCCGCACCGGCGCTCATCGTCGTTGACCCAATTTCCTAGCAACATTGAGACCGGCCACCACCCCAGTCAACTTCCTCTCATTGTTCTGAGCAAGAAGGTAGTCTTGGATCATTCACCGGACCACTGAGCACGGCCAATTAATCGATGCCGAGAAGCTGCGGTGGCTCCTACAACTTTTCTGACTAATTCTGGCGGTGCGGGCTACGGTCAACAAAAGCCACGTAGGCACTTAACTAACGGACGTTTATTTTTTGTTTATTTTTTAAGTTAAATTTTACTTCAAGTATATATTTGAAATATTTTTTTGTTTATGGATTGGTTGAAATGACTTATATAGTTAAGTGTTTATATTAAATTTTTGACTTAATTTTTTGGTAAGGTTTTTTTTTTTTTTTTTTCCAAATTTTGATAAGGTTATTTAAGATATTAATTAATTAACAGGTGGAAAAATAGATGGTCAATGGACGTGACTCAATAATGGACATTAAAGCTAGAGAGCCATGACCGAAAGCCTATTCAACTTTTTCGTAAAATTTTAGCACTCCCATATTATTATAGTATTAGCATCCAACTCATTTAGAACCAAACTTTAATTCCTTTGCTTAGACTAAGGATCTGCCACCTTTGAAAATCATGCCCCCATCAAATATATAATATTGAAGATTAATAATAAACTAGTATTTGGTGCAAAGAATGTGGGAATGATTTGAGTATTTTAATTCGGGTCTAATTTTGATTCTTGCATTTAATAAACACATATTTTATTATTGTTAAAGGAAATTTTCTATTTTCTCTGACATAGTAATATAGTATGTTGAATTTAGAGTAGTGCATTTAATAAACATATATCTCAAGTAGTACTTGATCTCCGGTCGAGAAATGCTTAAACACCTTATAAGTATTACTCCATTTGATTCTATCACTATTTAAATGGGTTTTGAGCACTTATTGATAGAAGCTCGAGTATTACTTGACGGTTAAATTTATAAATTCTTAATAAAAACGGCTAAATTTTTTAAATGAAATAAATTATGGATAGTTTTTTATATTTTTCTACCATAAAAACAAAAAAGGGATATATATATATACAGGTTCCTTCTGTTGAGGTATACCTCAACTTATTTATGTTGAGGTATGACCTTGTTGGGGCCCACACGAGTCGTTTTGTGTCGATCCGAACCGTTCGCAAGGATCATCTTCATTGATAGATCATCCTTGCAAAAAATTAGCCAAATCGGAAATCATTTGCCTATCTAACTTTGATAAAACAAATGGACGGTTTCATCGAAAATATTTGGTTCGTCCATTTATTTGATCAAAGTTAGATAGGCAAATGATTTCCGATTTGGCTAATTTTTTGCAAGGATGATCTATCTACGGAGATGTAAAAATTGAACGGTTCGGATCGACACAAAACGACTCGTGTGGGCCCCAACAGGGTATACCTCAACATAAATAAGTTGAGGTATACCTCAACAGAAGAAGCCTGTATATATATATAATGCTATCAAATTATAAATATATAGATCATTGACATGCTCACCGTCAATTATCTGACAGGAAAATATTTCCCGGCCAATTGTTACATGTGGTTCCTAATGTCATGGATTAAGATCATTTTATAGATGTATATAATTTGTACATCTAATTTTGTGCCAATAGATAGCATTAATTATTCTTTCAAATTCATTTATCAATTTGGTTTGATACATATCGGGAGATGATTTTCAAACTCTAATTTTCTCCACATGCATTTCCTTTCTTTTTTATATTTTTTTATTAGTTGAAGTCTCAAGTTTACCCTTATACTTTTTCTTCCTAAACGACTTCATCTTCTTCTCAAAAGTCTTCATTTTCGTCCTCTGCCTCTTTCTTAACTCACCAAAGAACTTGGCAGCCGTAATTTCTTGAGCATACAAATAAAAGCCAGCAAATGAATACTGTAACTTATTGTGGGGCATATTGCATAAGTACTGTTATGTAATCATTGTAATGCTCCCACTTCAACTAATAAAATTGTGCAACGAGTTTGGTGGGAATGACTGAGATAATAGGATTAAATTGGGAGGCTTTTGAGATGGTGCTTGCTAGCTAGTAGCGAATCAATGAAGCATTACGTGTAAATGAATTGTTTTGTAAAGAAGATGTTGTTTAGGAATAAATGTATAAGGGTAAATATGAGACTTCAATTAATAAAAATATATTTAAAAAAAGGAGAGGATCGTGAAAATAAAGAAAAGTGAAGTGTAAAAATTGTCTCCCTATATATATTTATATACGATGAGATCATGCATCGATCCTTGTATACTGCAACAATGCAACTTGTCTTGGTCACCTTTTTCGGAAGCATATGATTAATTATATGAATAAGATTTGTTTATAGTCAGTGGTATGCGTAGGGCAATGTGGGGTTGCCCTTTGAGCTAAAGCAAGCACTAATTCAATGACTTTGGGTTAGTTTTCCTGTCCATTCGAGAACACTAGCAGATAAGAAGGAAATTAAGATTATATCCTTGGCAAGTGGATTGTACGTACGTACTGATCATATATTTACATTATTTACCACAATTATGAAATTAATTTAGTAGTTTTGATGTATGATATTTGCAGGTCAGTTTGTCAATAATAATTCAATATGAATCATCCTATTATTATCTGGGGTTTTTTTTATGTCAATCATCTGTGAGTCGGTTACACTGTAGTCGGCGGGATTGAGCCTTTGATTAGTCACGTGGATCATGATTTTAATAGGCACTAGCTGCCTTCCTTTATTTTGGGCCGACGTGCAACTATGTGACCCTTCTAGAGGAAAAAAAAAAACGTGTAAAAAAAAAAAAATCAACGCGGTTGTAGTGAGGACGCATTTATCGACGTGGATCTGATGTGTATCCTCAGTCCAACAGATAACAAATGACCAATTCATTTTCGGAAGGTAAACAAAAATTGATTGAAAATTGGATAAATATTTTTAAATTTTATTTTAGGACGTGTGCTGTTATTTGCACACTCAATTTTCTCTCACTAGACACTCCTCTTACTTAATTTGAGCCATTTAAATCAAGTTTTGGAGGTTTTAAAATAATAATTCAATTTTATTATCAAAATACAGAAAAAAGAAATCAATTTTAGTTCAAAAGAATCTGATGCCCTTATCAGGGGGAAAATAAAACCATTGCTCCAGCTTGGATTTTGTTTTTCCCTTTTTGGAAAAACATTTATTGCTTCTTTTTTGGACAAAACTAACTTGCTATTATTTCAAAATGTCATATGCTATTATTTCACTTATCTTCATTCCTTAGATAAATAATAAATAATGATATAATTGAAAAACTGACATTTTTCATTTCCAATTCATGCACAAACCAAATATGGAAATGAAAATAAAAAGGTAATTCATTATTTACTTTCTTAGGATTAACAAATACAGGAAATAGAATTTCACATTTCATTCTCCCCGAAAAATGTAAAAGAATTGATTTCCCGATAAATCAATTTTGTGAACCAAATGGACCCTAAAGGACAACTCATATTGTTTGAAAAAAAAAAAAAACTCTCTTTACACTCCCCAAACCCAACACTCCTAAACCTCAACCCCAACCTTTGAGACACACCCCCTCCTCTTATAATCTCATTTCTTTGATGAATGGAGCTTTCACTCGTCCCTTATTCGTCTTCAGATAAGATATGATAGTAAATTTTTTATTTTTTATTTTATTTTTTTTCGTCTACTTTCATTTATGGTCACGATTTGTTCGGTGAACCAGAACCGAATGGTTCTGAAAATTTTGGCATGTACCTACTGAACCACTTGGTATTGGTTCGGCAAACCAGTGCTGAACGACTCACGAACATGTTCACCCCTCAACACGAAATTTCAATCTTAAACCTTAAACACCCACGGTCCAAAAACATCTAAAAAAAAGTGTTGGGATGGATTAAACAATTGAAATTAGATAGAAAAACCTTAGATTTACATTTGAATAAAAAAAATTTAAGGTATATGTTGACGACAGCAAAAGATGGCGGCAAAATACTAGCAAGCTAGGCGTGTGTTGCTAGTAGCAGTTTGGTAGTGTCGAGAGGGTGGGGTGTGTGGTGTTTGAAAGTGTTGGGGGTGGGGTGTGTAGTGTTTGAAAGTGTTGGGTGGGTGTGTAATGAGAAATTTGGTGAGAGGAATGAAATAGGAGTATTTTGGTAATGTGATGGGTGCGTTATGAGAAATTATAAATTATAAATAGTTGGAAAGGTGTATAGTGAGAAAAGGGTGAGTAATGAGATGAAATGAGGTGTGCAAATAATAACACTCTTTAAGATTAATTGATAATTATTATTTTTTATTAAGAGATAGAAAACATGTACATAAATAATAGTACTTAAAAAATTCAGGTACCTACATGAAAACATGTACTATTTGCGTTGTTACTTTGATACTTTAAATTTGTTTTGGTTGATTATTTATCCATGAATCTCATTTCCTTTCACTCTTTTTTTTTTTTTTTTTTTTTTTTCAAAAGTAACATTGATATATGAGCCAATTTCTAACCAAATCCTCTACATAAAGTTTAAATCTTTTTATCTTTTTTCGATTGACATCATTATTTGACCAACAAAGTAATAATACATTGTATATGACAAACTAGCTGATGAAGTGGACAGCTGGGTAGTGCTTGGCTGATGAATATAACCTTGTTTCCATGCATCTATATATATATATATATATATCCAAAAACTATACATGTACATATGGCATTGGCCTGCGTAGTGCATAGTGTGATATGAGCCTGTTAATTATTGGTTGGATCGATCTGTTTCGTGCATAGGTTATCTGTTTCGTGCATAGGAAGATATTCACTGTTAATATCTTCCTCAAGTAGTCTGAGGATCTTCATACTTTCTTTTCTATAGTTATTCGAATTCATCTTTTTTTTTTTTGGCCACGAGTTACTTCATATCTTTAACGAGAATGAGAACAGTCAACATGTATTTTTATTGATCAGTTTTCATTTATAATTTTATATATTATTTAGAATTTAGGGTTAGACACTTAAATTTAAGAGTTAAAAGTCATAAGTTTTTAAAAAATAATTCGACACCTTAAAGTAATTAATTACGTAAAAAATGAAACAAAAAAATTGTGAAAAAAAGTACGAAACCCACACCTTCAATAAATTTACATTGCCGATCAATTGTAGCCCTGCTTTGCACCGCTCCTTGCCGATTAATTTGTCTCTATTCTTATTTTGCTTCACACATATTTGTACTACTAATAATTAAGTAGTTGATGTAACATTTTAAATCTCTAAAATACCCACTATTACAATGTAATTGAAAAACCATTCAACAGTTTTAAAATACTGTTCTCTTCAAAAATCCAAACTTTGCTTGACGTACTAGTCTCTTACTCCTAAACCTACAATGGAGACATTGAACAAAAAATCATGTTGTTGTCTTGGTCAAATAATATGATGAAGATGATGATAGTCAAAGCTAGTAGCACCCTATTAAATTAATAGTTAAACGTCCTCATTCCAAGTAGCTATCGATGGACACTAATGGTTATCTAACTTATCCCTATCTTTTAAATTAAATTTGAGGGGTCGGCATTTTGGACGGATGTGACCTCTAAAGAGTAGATTATCGTAGAACAGAAATAGTAGTACGTCGATATCTAAACCTAGCTATTATCCCTCTTATAAACAGGGAGCATAATAATCTCTTTGATGTGCTACCTTATTGTCATTGTTAGTTGTTGCCATATTGACTAAGTGATATCTATAAATTATAAACATTACAATGATGAATGATGACGAATAATGAGGATAGCTCTAGCTCATAAAGCCCAGTTGGCAATGAAGTGCATCATGAGCGACAATTCTTTTAATATGTCCGAGGCACCATGCCGAACTCGAATAACAATTATATGAAATTTTTCTAGGTTTTATCTATTTTCTTAAAGTTCAATGTATTGCATCGAGCAAAGGATTTTTAGAAATAAAAAAAAGGTTTCTCTTTTTGTGTACCAAGGATGCTAATAAAGAAGGATAAGAAGTTCGAACTCCAATCTAGGTGTTAATATTCTCAACCACATAAGCTTCGTAAAAAATAAGGTTTCTTTTAAAAGAATTCAAACTAATTATTACTTTAGTATTATTTCTCACTATAATATTGAAGAGCTACAAGTTCGAATTCAAATCTTAAAAAAATTGAATTATTTTAATTACAATGACAATAATTGCATAGTTTTATTTGGAATATTCACTGAGACATGCATGCAATCTTGTATGTTAGTCAAATGTCGTTTTAATTAATTTTTTTTTTTCCGGAAAATATCAAACACCCTTATAAGTTATGACTTTGTTTATAGGCCACTAGCTAGTTGGAAAGTTAGTTTAGTAGTGTCATGGGTTGCAAACATGTGGACATTTTGAGAGAGTGAGATTTCCAAAAGCAATATGTTGATGTTGGGCAACTTTGTATCGATTGTATCATTGAATATCATTATTCTTTAGAGAGGTTAGGGGGTTTGGTTTGTATCGTTGTCAATATCTAAGCCTGCATTTCTCTTGGCCAAAAAAAAAAAAAAAAGCCTGCATTTCTAAGTTATATAGATTATGGGCCATATGGCTTCAATCGCATGCCTTCTAAAAGACAATTGTGATCTATTTTCTTCAACTTTAACTTTAAGACATGATAATGATATGAGTTTGTCAACCTTCTACAATATAGCATCTAACATTTGCTGCTATTACAGTAATTAATTTACAGTGAAATATTATTGGCCAAAAAAAATTGCAGTGAAATTTTGTTTTCTTTCACATAGAAATTAGTATCATTTATATAGCTAAATTATTTATAGGCTTATAATTAATAACAGTTTGTTTTGTTTGAGATGGAGCTAACTACGTACATAAGGAGTCGTCAACTCGTCATGTATACAAGCATGCATCTAGCTCCACCTCATGAGATGGGTTGAGATGGGTTAGGGTTGGGCTGCACTAACTTAAAACTTATACTTATATTAGAGAAAATATATTTTCAGATGGACCGGTTTATAGCGCGTGTAGATCTCTCAATAGATCGATTCTTGCATGTATATAGTTGCTTATAACAATGAGAAAGTGAGTGAATTATTTATATTTCAAATAGATTGTTAGTATGTCTGGGATGACATTATATACAACATCTACTTCCTTAATTTAACTTTCAGTTAGATTTATTCTTTCAACCAATTTACTCTACTTTTCTACACCCTAACTCTATCTCTTTTTTTCTTCATTCAAATTCTCATTAAATGCATATACATCACTTGCGCATAACCCTTCTAGAATTGAAGAAATTTTTCCATATGACCTTGAAAAAAACTTATCTATAACAGAGATATGAACTGATTTAGCATCCTATGAGATAAGTTTTATTTTAAAATTGGAGAAAATTTTATATAATGAAGTATAAGAGCATATGTGTCATCATATTATTGGGTTGAGATACTAAATTAGCTACAGTCTTATTACATGGAAGTTTCTCTCATGACCTTAACATCACATGATCGACAATGTGACCGTATCCCAAACCGTATACAAGTTTTCATAGTACCAAACATTTTGGGGCGGCAACCTAGGCCCATTACTTACCCTTTTCTTTGTTCGTTCCATATCACTAAAATCCGTGGGCTTTTGTGTGGGCCAGGCAGAGCACAGCGACCAACTGAGATGTAACTGGGCTTCATTAAAATTGGGCCATAATAGGTCTTGTTATTTTCTAACACCCAAATCAGCATAGCCCAAAATCCTACCCAACATAGTATATCAGGCCTGGCTATATATACATCTCTCCTAAACCCATGAGCTCTCATAGTTAGGGTTTCATTTTCCCGTGAAAGGTGAAAGAGCCGCCGTTGCAGAACACTCAGAGACGCAGCAATGGGTACTTCCAAATCCTCTATTTGATTGTCTTTTATACAAAAAAAAATCATCTAATTTGCTAATGTTTGTTGTGGTTTGGAAAATGTTGCAGCGAGAATCAAGGTACACGAGCTGAGGCAGAAATCAAAGGTCGAGCTTCTGAACCAGCTCAAGGATCTCAAGGCAGAGCTCGCCCTCCTCCGTGTAGCCAAGGTCACCGGTGGAGCACCCAACAAGCTCTCCAAAATGTACAAACCAAAACCCTGTTTTTTAATTTTTGTGTTTTTGTATTCTTTGTTTTCCGAAAACAGTGGTAGTTGTTCTTGTTTTTTATTTTTCTGTGTTTATGTTTGCAGCAAGGTGGTGCGGTTGTCAATAGCCCAGGTGTTGACGGTGATATCGCAGAAGCAGAAGGCAGCTCTAAGAGAAGTTTACAAGAACAAGAAGTTTTTACCGCTTGATCTGCGTCCCAAGAAGACCAGGGCCATCCGTCGAAGGCTCACCAAGCACCAGGTACTCATTTTTTGATTGCTCTTGTTAACATCTGTGAGACTGTCAAATTCAAATGGTTAGCCTTTTCTTTAATGGCACTTGATTCATTTGTTTGTTATAGTTCAGGTAAGACTGTTGCACATGAGAAAACTACAGCCACCACAAATTATGGACTATTATAGTATATGTGCATATTTAATTAATCAGTATTGGATTCAAGCAAATTTCAATCAAAAACTAGAGTTCCCAATTCATTGTTTCTACAGTGGGTTTGTCTGTGTGTGTATTTAGTTTGTCAGCATTGGATCAAGTAAATTTCAGTGAAAAGCTAGAGTGCCCAGTTCATTGTTTCTGTAGTTGGTTTGTATTTGGGTGTGATTTTGTTATGCTATTGTTTGCACAGGCGTCCTTGAAGACTGAGCGGGAGAAGAAGAAGGAGATGTATTATCCCTTGAGGAAGTATGCCATCAAGGCATAGGAGGTTGGATTGGTTATGTTAGCTTATCTTATTACCTTTCTGTAATAGAACCCTCTGATCACAAGTTTTGGCTTTAAATTTGATTATGTTATTAGACTTGAGTTTGTGGTGTTTACTTAGTACTTCTTTAGGTTGGGGGCATGTCTCACCCAAACCGAATTGATTTTGTTTTGGGTGCAATCATAGTTAAGATTTCTGTTCAGTTTTGATAAATTCCTTGAGCTATATTCTCTTATTTTGCTTAAAATCCTAAAGCATTTGGTCTTTTTTTGTTTTTACATTGATATTGGTTTTTGTAATCTTTTTAAGAACACTACGCTGTCTGCTTGTTTTCTTTTGGGTTTATTTGGCATCAGAGTGTTCCAATGGGATACGTCTTTGGTCCATTGTTGGACCTGAACTAAATCTCTTCTAGTCAATGGTTAATTAATTCTAAAGTAATTCCAATGCTGTTTTTATATTAGGTTAGTTTGTATTATCTTTAGTTTAGTACGTTCTTTTTTGTGTTGAAATTATTATAAGTTTGACAAATGCTTCAAGCATAGCTTAGTTTTTGTAGATAGCATGATTACTAAGGACTGGTGTCTAGTGATGAAATTGCAGATTCTATCTAAGTTCAAGTTGTAAATTACCGAGAGAAGTGTAGGGTTATGGTCTGATCTTAAATTCGGTAATTATTTTAGTTCTGATAAAAGTTCTTGGTTTTTCATAGTATCTCTCCTCCCTTCTCTCTCTTTACTTGGTTATGTAATTCTAGTGTCGGAAACAACTAATGTTATTGTATCAAAGCCTAAGCATATAAACTTGGCTCTTGCTCTCTGCTGCTGTTAAGAAATTTGGCCTAGCAGCCAATGGCCTTGGTTTTGAACTTTTTAAGGGAGAGGAATATTCACAAGTTTAGAAATGAATATCTCTCCCCCTGGCTATTGCTCTTTTCAGGCCATTTTTACCATCAGATGTTGGTACATGGATTGTCCCCAGCTCTGTTATCCAACAGTTTGACACCCCTGAGACTTAGCTTGCTGCTTTGTATGCCTTCCCCCGACAGTTTTTTCGGTTTCTGGGGTTCTTGTTTCTTTGGGCTTATAATCTTGTGGGATTTCTGTTAGGCTTTGTCTTGTGTTGGGTTTGGATTTTGGGTGGGTGTGTTCCTTTAATCCATTCTGATCAAGATTATTTACCTAAAGAAAGAACCTTGCCAAACAGACGCCTCGAGGAAGATGTGCGACCCCAAAAAATAATTGCTAATTGTCAATGATAGCATCTTAATTTAAAAGAACGCAAGCTTGTCAAAGAAGATTGACATATATCTCTATGAACTTGATTTGTTTAACGTCTTGCTTTTTGAAACCCACAATTTCATAGCTTTTAATTTTTTTTCGGTTGGTCGAGTCTTAAATCTTGACTCGTTACTCAATCCATTTTCACAATTCCACAGTCAGCTAGTTTATAACTAATCTCCAAGAACTAATTTATTTTTTTATTTGGGCGAACATTTCCAAGAACTATATTCCTTGCTTCCCAAGTCAAAGGATTTGGTGTTATTTTCCCCCATAACCTTTCCTTGCTTACGTTTTTTAATATTCACAATTCCACATGCTGGATTTTGCCTTCCATAAAATTTATGTTTTCCTAAACAATTAACAAATAGTGAAATTGGTCATTCAATGACAACGCTTTTTTCCTTTAATGACCTGGACCTGTCATCCTTTTATTTTGGAATTAGTCCAATAAATATCTGATATTAGGTAGTTTGAGTTGTTTATTAAATCAGTTTTCAATCTTTTTCATCTACAAGACTTTAACCTTCTTATTTTTTTGTTTGACCGTATGTGTAGCCACACTCTGACACTCATATATTCATAACCCTTATATTTGTGATTCATGATTAAATTGAGATGTGTAAAAATTAAAATTAAACTAACATGTGTACTGAAAAAAAATTCAAATAATCCAAATCCTTGTTACTATTATTGAACTTCTGTGGAGCCAAGCTTCATAATACTCTCACAAGCAACTTGACTGATTCGCAACCATAGAATTAGTCTACTCCTTGTAATTAAGTATATCTAGTTACAATATAAATTCAAATAGTCAACCATATATGACATTTAAAATAGCAACCACTTTTGACATTTTCTTCTCTTCGACTTGTTCATTACTTGAGATTCAGGGGTTGATCAGCAACATATCACGGTCTACTCTTTCTGGTGCTCCATATTTATTTTCGTTGGTTGTTCGAACATCTAATGCCTGCTTGAACCTTGAACACTACCTACTATTTCAAGATTCGAATTGTTATAAAATCAAAAGACATAATACCTTTTCGTACTTCTAACCGTTAAATTTTGTATTTATATAGATATGTATATAGCCCCATTCAATAATAGAAACAGTACACATTGTTATTATTTTGAGTTCGACCGACATTGAACTAAAACATTAACAAATATTAAGCAACAATGTACAAACAACAATATTAAGCATCATCATCAAATATTATTTTTGTTAATTAGCATTCTTCTTCGGTTCATATTAGAAGACCACGAAGGTAGGAGACAGCTTTGCCATCCAAGCTTATGTACAAACAATGTTGTCTTAGAGTTTATAATTAGCAGTATAATTTTAGATATAATTAAGCACAATATTAACATATAAAATCCATTACTAATAATTAATAGACTTTGTTGTTGTTTTCTTTTTAATGCTACTTGCTAGCTAGTAGACAATCAGCATCAGTTAATCCGCTTGGTGCTAAATCTTTATTGCTCAATTCATAAAAAATCTAAAATGATTGTGACAACCGAGAGTCTGATGAGACTACGAGTTTTTTGATAATTTTGAATGAAACAATGCAAAAACTTCTTGACCAAGCCAAAGAATGAAATAGATCTTCCCTGACCAATTAATTTTGATAATTAACTGATAAGCAAGCTTAATTAATATTTCTCATTCCTAGTGTTAATGAATTTCTAAATAAAACATTATACCAGATCAACATAATCAGTCAAAATCCACCTTCCTCAAATGGGAACTAACAGCTCTCCTGTATAGAACCTCTCCAAAACCATAAAACCATAACCATGAAAAATAAGTGGTAAGCACTACCTCTCTCTCTCTCTCTCTCTCTCTCTCTCTCTCTCTCTCTCTCTCTCTCTCTCTCTCTCTTTCTCAAAAATCAAAGAGAGAATTAGAGCCTCATCTTTAAGCTTCCAGTTGAACTCTTCTACCCCACCTCCATTTTAAGAGTTTCACAGTTCACACCCTTGGAGGCTCAAATATGTTAGTTTCAAAGACCCCAAAGAGTAGTGCTACTACACTCACACCAAGAAAAGGAATGTTAAGCCTCTTCTTCTCATCTACCAAAACTCTATCTTCTTCCTCTTATTCACTTTCAAGCTCTTGCACTGGTCCAACTCCTATCTCGACCTACTCTCTATCAATGATGGAAGAAAACATAGAAAATGCGGAATCCATCATCACCAAATGGGATCCAAATTCCTCCTCATACACCAAATGCACATCCATCTTCCAGCATAGCAGAAAAGAAGCCAAAGAGCTTCTCAAATCCGTAAAGGACTTGCGTATTGCTATGGATACTCTAGTTGGTGAAAGGTCCAAATCCAGAAAGCTTGTACTTGCTCAAAAGCTAATGCAAACAGCCATGAAAAGGCTTGAAAAAGAGTTTTACCTGATATTGTCTGCAAACAATGATCACCTTGGCCCAGAATCAGTTTCAAGTCGATCCTCAGGCAGATCAGGCAAACTTGATGATGACGAGGAGGCTGGAGAAGAAGATGAGTTGGAAATTGTTGGTGAGTCAAGTACAGAGGTTGAGAGAGTCTCTGCACTCGCCATGTCAGATTTGAAGTCAATAGCTGATTGCATGATCAGTTCTGGCTATGGTCAAGAGTGCGTAAAGATATACAAACTTAGCCGAAAGTCAATAGTGGATGAGGGATTGTACCACCTCGGAATCCGACAGTTCAAAGCTTCTCAAATTCAGAAAATGGATTCGGAAGCACTAGAATATATAATCAAGAACTGGATTCAGGCAGTAAAGATTGCTGTAAAAACACTATTTCAAGGGGAGAAAATTCTATGTGATCATGTGTTTTCAGCATCTGAGAAATTCAGAGAGTCATGCTTCTATGAGATAATCAAAGAAGGAGCAACCAACCTGTTCAGATTTCTTGAACTTATTGTGAAGAACAAGAAAGCCCCAGAAAGAATTTTATGGCTAATGGAACCCTATGAAGCAGTCTCTGATCTTTGGCTGGAGATTGAATCAATATTCAACTCTGAATCAACCTCAGCTATAAAACTACAAGTTCTTTCATCATGGCTCAAACTTTCAGATTCTGTCCGACCTATGCTTTCGGATTTCGAATCAACCATTCTAAAGGACTCCTCAAAAATTCTAATCTTTGGGGGTGGGATTCACCCACTGACCCAAGCAGTGATGAACTATGTATCTTCACTAGCAGATTACAATGGAATTCTCTCTGATATTCTTGCTGACTATCCACCACCAGGGAATTCACCATCACAAGAAACTTACTTCAAGAGCCCAGTTTCAGATGATGGTTCAACTCCAGCAGCTTCACTCCACTTAGCTTGGCTCATTTTAGTTCTTTTGTGCAAGCTTGACAGCAAAGCTGAGCGTTACAAAGATGTGGCTTTGTCATATCTCTTCCTTGCCAACAATCTTCACTTCATTGTTGAGAAGGTGCAAGATACACCCAACTTGAAACTGCTCCTGGGTGAAGAGTGGGCGTCTCAACATATGAAGAAGGTTAAACTATATGCTTCATACTACGAATCCTCCGCTTGGACAAAGGTGTTGTCATCATTACCAGAGAAGCCATTAGAAATATCTCCTGACATGGCAAAGGAGTGCTTTAGGAGGTTCAACACAGCTTTTGAAGAGGCATATAGGAAACAGACATCGTGGATTGTAGAGGATGGGAAGTTGAGGGATGACTTGAAGGTGTCAATAGCACAAAAACTTGTACCATCATATCAAGAATTTTACGACACATACTTCACAATGCTGAGTGGGCAGAAAAATTTGGAGTTGTTTGTAAGATTTTCACCAGATGACCTGGGGAATTACTTGTCAGATTTGTTCCATGGGACTTCCACCTCAGTACGTTAGTTCTACAGCATCATCTACATTGTTGCCTTCGCGGATATGCATCCCCCTCTAAACTGATGTAATGCTATATATTACAATACAAACTGTACTCTTTTGATGACTGGTGCGCGCATAAAATAGTGTGAGAATAAGAACTGGCAACTTTCTCAAGCTTCAAGTTATTTGTATGATTAGAATATAGAGAAACATCCAGTCAAGTATGTAAAAATGAATGACTATCATTTGACAATTAATGCTTTTCTTTCAAATTCACTTAGTAAATGCCACCCTGTTGCATGCTTCAGATCAACTTGGAAGTTCACCAAACTTAATTTAAACTGAATTAATGACGATCATATAAAAGATGTCTATGTGATAATATTAAATAAAACTGATGAGGTTATGTTAACACAAAGTCAAACAATTGCAAATTATAAAGGTGTTATAAACCTGCATTATTATTAATAAGAAGCAAAAACAAATGCATCAATTTGGAGTATGGAATCCAGCCAATTTGGTCCCTCCTCCAGCCATGTGAGACACACCAAACTTGGCTGTTTTCAGTGTCATCAGTTTCACCATCAGATGTTGGCTAAGTTTAGTACTGATTGTCCCCAGCTTGGCTGTCCAGAAGTGGAACATCTCTGAGACTCTGAGACTTTAGTGCTTGCAGCATTGTATGTCTACCTGACCGTTTTTTCTGTTTCCCTGGTTTTTGTTTATTTGGGTGCTTAGGCCTTACAGTCTCTTTGTGGGTTTCTGTTAGGCTTTGTCTTTGTGTTGGGCTTATTTTGGGCCTTTTGGATGTTGGGTGGGGGTGGTCCACATTATTTCTTGTTCCTTCCTGTTCCTTCCCTAAAAAAGAAAACCTTCGGGTCTGACTAACATAAGCGTTGAACCATGGTGCCTCCTTCCCATTGGTTATCGATGATCAACCTAAATGAAGAAGAACACAAGATTTCTAAGCACATTGACATGTATATATATGAACTATTTGATCGAATTAATACTAGAGAATTAGAAACAACCCCAATATTTTTATTATCAAATTAATCTGACAGTGATGTTGTATTTATTGATTCATATTGGATTTATAAGCCTAGCTAGGCATATGAGACATTTTCAAATCCAATTCAAATTACCATCCAGTCTACTTTCAAAAGGGTACAATACAAACGACTGAACGAGTTGAACCAAGTTGAGCATCATGCCATCATGGTACTCACTTCTCAGGTTTCATTCGACTTAAGGGTGTGTATGTCAAGCCTGAGCAAGTTGGCAAGTTGCAGATATGCATTATCACTCCCTCTAATTTGAGTGGGGAAGCTAGCTCCGACCATTTATGCTTTACACTCCGTACGTCATGGACTCATGCGTTGCTTTCCTATTGAATGGTTGCCCACTGCCTACCTATAATCTTAATGAACACCAACTATTTGTAGTTATATTTCCTTTTCATTAATGATTATAATTAAGCATCATTATTTCATCTTCATCTATTAATAAGAGATTGATGGGTGCAGGGTACCAAACAAAGATCACAATTGTTGAAGTTTTGCATGCAACTCATTTTACACTTCATATTTCTAAGTTGTAACCCTCTCTCTGTCTCTCTCTGAGCTAGCTAAGGCCATGGAGGTGTTCACGGCAATGTGTCTACTGGCTCTTTTCTTTGCTTTCTCCCGCCTCTGCAAGTGGGTTCTCAAAAGGAGAGACCAGTCCTGCTATCTGCTGGCCTATGAGTGCTACAAGGCCACAGAAGGTTCCTCCTAAAAACCATGGTCAATTCGGGTATTGGTGAAGAAACTTCTTGCCCAAGAAACATCATTGAAGGCAGAGAAAATTGTTCGACCTTAGCAGATGCATTTTCGGAGATGGATGATATCATCTTCGACACGCTTGACAACCTTTTCACGAGGACTAAAGCAATTATTTCTCCGTCACAAATCGACATTCTTGTGGTGAATGTGTCCATGTTCTCCCCTGCACCCTCTCTAACAGCTCGGATAGTAAACCGCTACAAGATGAGGCAGGACATCAAGACCTTCAACCTCTCCGGAATGGGCTGCAGTGCGAGCCTGATTTCCATTGATGTGGTGCAGAACTTGTTCAAAACCTACAAGAATGCAAATGCCATTGTTGTGAGCACGGAATCCATGGGTCCCAACTGGTACTGTGGCAAAGAAAAGTCCATGTGTTCACCGTCTCTTTCGCACGGGAGGGTGTTCGATGCTGTTCACAAACAACAGAGGCCTACAGCACGAGGCCATGTTGAAATTGAAGTGTTTGGTACGAACCCATATTGGCTCGAAAGAGGAGGCTTATGAATGTTGCATACAGCTAGAAGATGAGAAGGGATATCTGGGTTTTCGCCTTACCAAATACCTCGTAAAAGCAGCAACTCTGGCTTTCACTACGAACCTCCGAGTTCTGGTCCCAAAAGTGCTTCCACTGAGAGAAATACTTAGGTACCTGGTGGGCTCTAGGCTTCAGAACAGAAGTGGGTTGAATCTCAAGGCTGGAATAGAGCACTTCTGTATTCACCCTGGTGGAAGAGCAATCATAGATGGGATTGGTAATTAAGAGCCTATTGCTAAGTGAATATGATCTTGAGCCATCTAGAATGGCACTTCACAGATTTGGCAACACATCAGCTGCTGGCGTTTGGTATGCTTTGGGGTACATGGAGGCCAAAAGGAGACTTAGGAAGGGCGATACGATTCTGATGAGTGGCTTTGGAGCTGGTTTTAAGTGCAGCAACGTTGTTTGGGAGGTACTGAAGGACTTGGATGATGCCAATGTTTGGAAAGAGTGCATAGATTGTTACCCTCCTAATACACTAGTCAATCCTTTCATGGAGAAGTTTAGTTGGATCAATGATGAGTATCTAAGCTTTGTTAGGCTTGATGATGTACTACAATTAATGAGCTCAGCACTAAATGGAATGGGCTGAGGGGTCAGTACGTACATTATGAATATACATTCATAATGTAAAGTACATTCCGTAATAAAGTTTAGATACATTATCAACATACATCCATTAATGCATTATGAACTTAGGTCATTTGTCGGATGTATTTAATAGGATAAACCTATTAATAAGACCCTTAATTTGTAGCCTTAAGGGGCATTCAGATTTTTCAATCAATCTGATCATTATTTCAGATTCCCTACTAGAGATTATTCTCTACGTACGTTCCCTATATTTCTCTGTGAGGAATTTAGGGTTATTTTACTGCTTCCGTTGCACTACTTGATTTTTCCCGATCATTTGTTTAATCTTAGCTATTAAGTATTTTCGATCTTTTTCCTCACTTGCATGTTGCATTGTTTAAGATTTTAATAAATTTAATGATTGTTTGAAGTTGCTCACTTAAAGCTAGGGTACGTACTATTTTCTTTCATCAACAAACAATGTATCTGTTTTTTTTATTTACACGAATCCAGAGCAGGCCAGTGTTTCTATCTACATGACTTTAATTATAAAGACTTCGTAGTGTAATTGTTGTAAAGATGTACTTTCCCTTCAAAAAACACGAGGTTTTCTTTGCCTTGTCCCATAAAAGAACAAAGAAGAATAGTCTTGTAACTCTTGTTATGTTGCACAAAGCAGCATCTGGTGCCAATTAACTAATTAAGTACGTGAAGAAGAAACCATCGATTAGTATCCACATTTATATATCCTGTAATATGCAAAAGGGCAATGCTAGAGTGCCCTAATAGGGCACGTGCGGCATGAAATTTTCATGTCAATTAAATTATTTAATACATCTAATAATATATTTGCCACATAAGCTTTTAAAAAGACTAATATAACCTCGTTTAAAATTCTACAAAACAGTAATTAAATTACAAAAATAAAAAGATTTCAAAAAAGTTTCACAACAAAATTAAAACCTCTACACATACGTTCATCATTTTTCCCCAATTTAGAACCCTAAAAACCTACTACATCATCTCTCTCATTGCATCTACGATTTAGAAGAAGTTTGTTCATCTCAATTTATGGGACAAAATAACCTACGTTCATATTACACCCGTTGTTCTCCAACATCAATCAATGGAAAAAGAATTGAGATTCACGTTCAGATTAAGATAATAAAAAAACACTCAATCCAATTATTTGGTTTAGGGTTTAGGTTAATTTTAGGGAGGAGAGCAATCTATGAGAGAAGATAACCCAAGTGAAAAATCTAATGGATACTTTGAGAGCAGATTTTTTTTTTTTGGACAAGATTTTGCTCTTGACATTGATATATGAAACAATTTCCATGAGTTAGATGTATCAGCAGTAGCTCTTTTCTTGGCAAAGTATTCATTAGCACGTGCAAGGTTCTTAACAACCAATGGCTTTAGCCACTTCTTCCAGCCAAGCAATACAGTGAGATAAGAGCCAGCACCCTCAAGCTTCTCCTTCGCTGATGCATACTATGTACGAGCCTTTATATTCAGTTTTACCTTGAGCTCTCCTTCACCATGAATCTTCAAATTAAGGGAGTCTCCTTTCTCTTCCTGATGGGTTGATCAAACCCTTGCTTTTCAAAGTTTCTAATGAAATGTGGAGAAGATAACAGCAATCCATGAGAGAAGGAATATATTGTTGTTCAGATTTTTTTGTGTGATATAAACGTGTGTTGCAAATTTTCAATATGGAGAAGATAACAAAATAAGTATAAATTAAGACCATTAGATTTGGGTTGGAAAAGATAGTCTTTCAATAAATATAATATTAATTTCATATTAAAAATATATAGTGATGTGTATAATCACCAAAAACATAAAAGAATGATGTGTATTATTTGATTTTGCCACATAGGATATTAGAGCACAAAATACTTGTGCCCTAATAGGGCACAAAATCTTTTACCTATGCAAAATTTTAAACCCACCCAGAAATAGTTGTATATATCAGTACAACTCAAGGTTGCATGCAATTATGTGTTCACATTCCTTCAGAATTACTGTCTTGAGTCCCTTTCCTGTGAGCTTTATTCTGTGGCCTCGGCCATCAAGTGTCTTATAAGGTGACACACTCAAGTAAAATAATTTAGATTCTCATTTTCTCTACTTTTAATTATTTTTGTCTTTTTAAGTTGTGTTTCCTCAATGCAATTGCAGCAGCTGTTTATAAATATTCAACATTAATTATATTAACTCTTGCAAAAACAGATGCATAACTTTGGAGTAAGGAATCCAGGGCCATGTGAGACGCACCAAACTTAGCTGCAGCTTGTGCTGCTTTGATCATTTCACATCCTTGGACAATACTGGCAAGCAAATTCTAAAGTGTTTCTCTTTGCTGTATCTTCCTTTTAAAGAAATAATAGCTAAAGGATGGGGCGCGCAAATTTATCTTTCAAATTGTCATCTCCTTCCAACCCACATTAATTAAAGGATAGGGCTAATAATAGCTGAAGGATAGGGATAATAATAGCTATAGGATAAGGCTAAGATAGGCCCACCAATTGACCCAAAACAAAATTTAAAAAATCAATATTCTTACATAATTTACAATGCAAAGTGTGTAGTGAGAAATGATACTACATATTTATTATGTTTAGTTTTATTGATAGAAAAAAAGAAGTTATTCTTTTATAAAAAAAAAAAATTATGCTTATTTTTGTTGTGATATATATTGACATTCATTAACAAGACTAATAGTTTAACATAAAAAAAAAAATCAAGTAATTTAGACCCACAAATTTGTAGCTAAATTTTATTTTCATTTTTTTGGCCGGTTCATAACAACCGCTTAAGGTCTTGTTTGTAGTTTGCTGAATAGAGTTCATTGGAAATTAGAGTTTGTGGTGTTTAATTGTACTTCTCTTGTTTGGGGGATGTCTTTACCCAAACTGAATTGATTTGGTTGGATGCAATCATAGTTAAGATTTCACCTATGCACACATTCACTATATAATCCAAAGGTGGAAAAGGAAAACTACACCCAACACTACACACACTTGATCACCATCCAAAGATCCAATGGTTATAATTTAGTATAGTCTAGGCACTTTTAGGTTAGTTTGTATGATCTCTAATTTAGTATCATCTTTCTTGTGTGGGAATGATTACAAGTTTGACATACGCTTCATGCATAGCTTTAGTTTCTATCCCTAGCATCATCTCTACTTTTGTATCATGTTCTTGACAGTTTTTTCTGTTTCTGTGCTTCCTATTAATTTGGGCTGCTTAGGCTTATAGTCGTGTTGTGGCCTTTCTGTCAGGCTTTGTCTTTGTGTTGAGCTTTTTTTGGGCCCTTTGGATGTTGGGTTGGGGTGTTCCACATTTCTTGTTATGAGAACACAAGATTTCAAAGCAGATTGACATGTATATTTTTAAGTGGCCAAAAAAAAAAAAAAAAGACATGTATATTTTTGAACTTTTTGAATAAATACTAGAGAAGTAGAAACAACTCCAAATATTTATTTTCAAATAATTTGACAGTCATGTTGGATTATTCTACGTAAAATGCTGATGTGTCGGGCCTTTTTGAACTTGAAAAAAATAATAACAGTGTGTTTGGATGAAGTAATTCTGATTTTCATAGAAATTCATAAATGATGGAATTTGAAACTCCATTAATTAAATTTCCATCAATTGCATTTTCTACTGTTTGGATATATGTATGTAGAATTTAGAAAATGACAGAAATTACTAATTTCATTGTTTGGATAACAGATGTTATTTAAAAATTTAAATTGTGCAGTGATAAAAAAAAAATTTTTAAATAGTTGCAAGAGCTGGACGCTTCACGGCTAAGATTATGGAAATTAAGGCTCTTATTTCCTCCAGGAGGATGTACTCAACTTTCAAAATTCTAATGCTTAATCATGGCTGCTAGCCTTTTAAAAAAAAAAATAAAAAACGAAAAGTGCAAAGCATAAGCAATACTCATAATTCAAGTTGTGAGCAAGTATATTTAAAAATATGGCCACAGATTCTTCAATGGAAACATTTCTTGTCTGAGTCAATCCACCCTTTTCATGCAAAATGCCACATAATCTCGTAAATGCACTCTTGCTGACTCGTAATTGTTCAATACAATCAACCTCCTTTCCATTGTACAAACGGTTCAAGTAACAACGTCTTTCTTCATCCCAATCACGTGAAGGCTCTTTCACCAAATAATTATCATTATACCATGCTACCACCATAGTTAGGACATATGTAATAGTACCAAGAATAACTTTTATTTTCTTCCTATTTTCTTCTTCATCTATAGCACGCTTTCGTTTTAAACGGGTAAAGAAATTATCTACATTATCACTAGCAGCACCTGTTAATATGTATGAATTATGTTATTATATAATCTACTTAAAATTTAATTATTACAAACAATTAAGAACATAACTTTTTTTTTGGTCAGGCAGGAGCACAACTTACTCTTCAAAGCATCAATGTAATTGTGTGCGTGTGTGTGTACTCTGACATAATACTATCTAGTACCCAATCATAATCTCAAAGTTTATGTAATAATACTTACCAGCTTGAGAAGAAGCCATCTTAATTGAAGTTTATATATATTGGTGAGCTTTGAGACACTTTGGTAGACAATTGGATACCTTGTAATGGCCTGTTTGAGTACCAAATTAAAACGATATCATCACAATCTGAAAATATTATTTGCAATCCTTGTAATGGCCTGTGGGCTAACATATATATATGTATATATAATTGTTCCTCTATCTATAAATTTTATTTGCAATCCTTCATAAATCCATGTCTTAATTCACCCAAAGAAAATTTATAGATTAACCATCAAATCATAATATAAATCAGAAAGAAAGAACCCATGAGTATTTGTAGTGAAATAAAATTAACATACGTGAGAAGAGAAACAAACCAGGAAATCTCTTCAACAGAGCACCATGGTGACTGATCTGATTGGGTTTTTGTCGTTCTGCTTCTACTTTTATAGGGACTGGGCTGCTTTGGGATGTAGAGAAGCACCTATGTACCTAAGTTTATTTTTTGGCTGGATGGAAAAGGAATTCCCGCTTGTTTTTATGAGTTATTTTGTTTTTTTAGAATTCCCAAATTTATTCCCACTTGGAAAAGAGAATTCCTGCTTGCATAAGAATTGTCAAATGACACCTATTTTGGTGGAATTTAAACTCAGGATTTCAGCTCTGTAAATTCCACAAATATTTCCCTCGTAATTTGTGAATTTCCCTCTTAAATTTGGCCAAACAAGGAACTTTCAATTTTCCACATGTGAAATACTGACTTTTTTTTAAATCCCAAGTTTTTTTCCTGCATCCAAACACACTGTAAAAGTGTTGTATTTATTGATTCATATTCGATTCACTTATTAACTTTGTTTAAATTTTAGCAAGTATTTTGTTAATAGAATTCTGATCTTTTGCCTGTTTTATTTGATTTTTAATTTAGCTTTACACATAAAACAAGTATAAGAGAGAATCCAAATCGTTATTAACTGTGAAGCCAATCTTCTGAGTGCTAACAAGCAACTTGACCGATTCACAGTGTTACAATTAATTAGCTAGTCAACTCTTTGCAATTAAATATGTATATCTACTTCCACATTTGAAATGTGATAATCCATATAGAAAATAATAATCCTTTAAAAATCACCAATTTTTGTTCCAATGTTTCACCTTTTCTTTTCTTCTTGTTCATAATTTCTTTAGTTTTTGGTAGTTAATATTAGTTTTATTTGGATTATTAATTACCCAAATTTTGTTTACTTTGTCTTCAACGTCATTTATATTAGACTAAATTTTACTTTTAGTCCTTATAATTTGGGTTAATTCTACTTTCATTCATATACATTGTAAGTATTTTGATTTTGGTATTGTATTTTTCAAACTGTTGCAATTCAATGACACATTAGCATTTTCATCAATTAAGTCATCAAACTTATTGCGCTTTTGGTCATGTGCTTTATAGACCCTTAGCAATTCAAAGACATATTTAATGGCTTGAGAAATTTAGAGAGAAAAATCTGTAAGTGCATTGATATATTTGCTGTACTAAATGAAATGAATAATCGTGAACAGTACATAAGCTGGTTATATGACCAGAGCTAACCAAACTGATTCTAACAGACTTACTAACAGAACCAACCAAAATATAACACCAGCTGGCAGCCTATTAATAAAAGCAACTAACTAATTACTAACTAATATTAACAGAAATTACTTGGCATCCGCCTTTATAATGGTCTAGACTAGGGCTGGGGTTTTATGTCGAAAAACTGAAAATTACCGACAACCGACCGAGTATTATACCGAAAAATACCGAACTAGCCGGTTACCGATACCGATACTCGGTATTCATACCGATACTCGGTATTCATACCGATACCGATGATTTCGGTAACGGTACCGGTTCACAAAACCCGGTACCGACAGTATACCGATACCGACCGTATATTGAAAAAATATAATTAAAATAATTCATTTTTATACATTTCTATACTATATCGATATACCCTAAATAAAAAATACTAAAATACTAAATACCTTTCTATATAATTTCTAATTTTATATAATACATTTCTAATTTTCTATAATTTATATAAAACATATATAAATTTATAAACCCTATAACTTATTAACTTATATGTTTTTTAATTTATATAATATATTTCTATATAAAAACTAATTAAAAATATCCTAAACCCTAATATTATACTAAATTATAAACCCTATATAGTATATGTATATGATATCTCATACTAAATTACTAATTTCTATACCCTAATAGTCTAATACTATAAATTTATACTTCATAGTTTCATAGTTGGTAACTTAGAGTTTGGTATATAGTATATAGAATAATACTATAATATGGTATAATATGGTATAGTATAGTATAATATGATAACATTAGTAATTTAATTAGTGTATTGTATAATATGATATAATATAGTTAAATATGGTATAATATATTAATATCAATATGGACTATAGAGTTATGGACTATTTATGATTTATGTAATTACCTCAATCATAAATGTATAATATGGTATAATATATTATTATTAGTATATGGTATTAGTCATTTAGCCTAACAGCCCTATTAGGTAATATACTAATGTAGTATACTAATATACTAATAATGTAATATACTAATATACTATATACTAAATAGTAAATAATAAATAATATATAGTTATATAACTTATATTATATACTATATAGTAAATAGTATATAATATTTACTAATATACTATAAAAGTATAAAGTAGTAAAGTAATATAGACTATATAGTATTAACTATTAAGTATATACTATATACATTAATACATTATAGAAGTATAGAGTATAGGCTATACTGCTATAGTGCTATACCCTAAGGTTTAGGATATAATTAATGATATAAATTAAAAAACATATAAACTATTAAGTATTAACTATATACTATAAAAATTTAAAAAACATATACATTATAGGGTTTAGTATTTATAAGTTATAAGTTATAAATTTATAGTATATACTATATAGTAAGTTAGTAACTAGTAACTAGTAACTAGTTAACTACGAACTATAAGTATAAACTATAAACTATAAACTATATACTATAAATTTAAAAACATATGTAATAAAAATTAAAAACTTCAAACCCCAACCAAACCCCAATTGAAATTTGACCCCAAAAAACCCTAAACCCTAAACCCCAAAGTCCAAACGCCAAACGAAACCCCAAAATACCCTAATCCTATTATTCATAAATTCCTAATTTCATAATGTCTAAAATCTAAATAATAGATGAATTTAAAAAGAAAAGTATTTGTCATAAATTCCTGATGTGCATAACTGCATATGTCTCTTAAAAGAAAAGTATTTGTCGGTGTAGAGACTTTTGTCCACAAAATGACAAAAGAGAGTCTGGGTGCCATTAAACTATATGATTATTGTGAGTTTTTAGAAATTAGTCAATTTCAATAGAATAGATGGACTCTTCTCAAAGAAAAGTAGTAGCATCTGTCCATATCCCACGTGTTATGCCACAAGCCCTATCCTTTCCCATAATGTGTCTACCGAAACATAGGCATGCAACTGCGGCAAATCCTGGCTTTGACACGTAGCAGCAACTCCAAGCACCATGCCACCATGCCACCATCTATACATATATGATATATATATACCAACTACGACACCTCCCTCTCTCTCTCTTTCACTTTCCCAATTAAGTTTCCTTCCCAAATCAAGCAGTCAAGTATGCAGCAAACAAAGGAGCACAGCACCGCCACCATGCAGCAGCAGCACCACCACCAGCAGCCCTCTGAGTCAACTGAGAGTGGCAGCAGTCAACGGCTAAGAGACAAAAAGGTGGGGGACTTGATGGCAAGCAAGCGCAGGCTCGTGGAGGTGCCGTACACGGCGTCTCTGGCCGACACCATGAACACGCTGGTGGCCAACCACGTGCTGGCTGTTCCTGTGGCAGCGCCTCCGGGCCAGTGAATCGGAGCTGGAGGGTCGATGATCATGTCCTCCCCTCTCTCCCTTTGGTTTGCATTTCTGGTTTTGCTACTAGTGGGTTTGCTGAGTACCGTTTCGACACCGCCTAGCTCTGACCGATGCCGAATGCATCGGATTCCGACTACCGTCGACACGGTATGGAGGTCCAAAATTCTCCCTCCGCTCATTCTCGGTCGGAACTTGGTATGTGGGTTTCGGTACAGTTACCGTGCCGAACCCACCCCTAGTCCAGACAATGTAACCGTACCGAACCCACCCCTAGTTCAGACAATATAACTCCAGTTCTCAAGGCTTATATTAGGGGCCATTTCGAAATGGCTCAGTATCTCTACTTTTGCGTCACATGGTTGGAAATGGTAATAATTTTGTTTTGTTCAAATGGAGGGGAGGGAAGGAGCATGATGAGGACTGTACGGACGTACGATTTTCCACCCATCATTTTTGCCGTACTTTTCTCTTCCCACTATGACGCAATATATGCATGCATGTCAAATACCCATACGTGTTTTTTATTTCGTTTTTCAAACCAGTAGGTGGTTATTGATTAGTGATTAATTTTTTTATTCATTGATTAGTGACTAATCTACCTAGCTATACGTACTTTAGACCGTAATTATCACAAGTTATTCACAACAATGAAAATGAGATCGAAGGGGTTGGTTTTGCTTCCTACTGGAAGCTATAGCATATATACCTTCTCTTCCACAACTTCAAATAAAATCAATAGTATAATATCGGTTGTGTTGAAAGGATTAATAATTATCTAACATATTATATTAAACAAAAATTTCACATTTAAAACCTATATATATAATCTAACAATATAATTTAAGAGAACAGTAATATTATCTAAATCAATGATTTGTAAATTGATACTGATGATGATATTATTAATTCTATGGTAAGATCGATATAGAAGTATATGCAATGCTGCAGCTTGGCCAAGGTTTATTGAATATGATATATATATATATATAATAAATAAAAACAGAAAATAACAATGCAAAAAATGCTTGATCATAACCAAGCAAAAGAATGAAACAGACTGGCCAATAAAATTTACTTGGGTCTTTATCCTTATTCCTAATTTTAACAAATTTGTATATAAAAAATTGTACCAGCTGATGGACGCGTAGACTGATCGATAAACATGATAAGCAAGTTAAGCAGAGTCAGCCAAGTCTAAGGATTCAAGTAAATATATCCACCTTCCTCACTTGGGAACTAACAGCTCTTCTCATGATCTATATAACCCCTCCAAGTCCATAGTGTTGGATTTGCTGTATATGGTGCCTGGAATGTAACCAGGAATAAAGGCTAAAGAGAGCAGAGAGTTACAGAGAGGGTTTTGGAAAAAAATGAGAGAGGGAAGAAGAAGGTACACGCAAATGTCATGCTCTCTGGTATGCAAGATGCACACCCCAGCACACTATATTCCATTTCAGAAAATCAGTTATACAAAACGACATAGTAGCAGCCTTAAGACCGTTACCACACACACGAGCCTATGAGCTCTTACAGCAATGCAAACATCACCCTATGAGGCAATGCCAACTAAGCAATGACAAATTTAATTAACTAACTAAACAGAAAACTTGGATATCAGGCATAAGCCTTAATTAACTCTAGTACTCCCTTCTAAGGCTTTGACTGATATCACTCCAAGATGATTCCTCAGCTCGTAGAATCTTTCTCTAGGAAGAGCCTTGGTGAAAATGTCAGCCAATTGTTCCTCACTCTTGCAATACAGTAACTCTATCTCTCCTTCATTAATGGCATCTCTAATGAAATGGTACTTCCTCTTAATATGTTTGGACCTCTGATGAAAGACAGGATTCTTAGTCATAGCTATAGCTGAAGTATTGTCACACATAAGTGGGGCTGCTTCCATTTGTTCCTCACCAAAATCATGTAACACAAATCTCAACCATATGGCTTGTGTTGTTGCTTCTGCAGCACTGACATACTCAGCCTCTGCTGTTGATAATGCCACACTGTGTTGTTTCACAAATGCCCAAGAGAAAGCTCCACTTCCAAATGAAAATGCATAACCTGAGGTGGACTTCATGTCATCCTCATCTCCTCCCCAATCACTGTCACAGTATCCTATTAGGATTGCAGCAGAGTCTTTCTTGTACTGAATGCCAAAATCCAGAGTTCCCTGTATGTATCTCAGCACCCTTTTTGCAGTACCAAAGTGCTTCATTGTGGGACAATGCATGAATCGAGCTAAGAGGCTTGCAGCAAACATGATGTCTGGTCTTGTAGCTGTCAAATAGAGTAGGCTTCCCACCATTCTCCTGTATTGTTCTTCATTAGCTGGCTTGCTTCCATCATTCTTCTTGAGTTTATCAGTTGTTGCTAGAGGTGTAGAGACAGCCTTGCAGTCTCTCAAACCAAATTTTTCCAACAAACTTTGAGCATACTTCTTTTGATGAATGAAAATGCTCCCTTCTAATTGGATTACACCAATTCCTAGAAAGTGATGTAGCAGTCCCAAATCAGTCATCTCATACCTATTCATCATTTCTGCCTTGAAGTCTTCAAGCATGTTCATGCTACTGCCAGTATAGACTATGTCATCCACATAAAGTGAGACAATGAGTGTTCCCTGGTTTTCTCTGTTCTTAACATAAAGAGTAGCTTCACTAGGGCTCTTCTCGAATCCACACTGCATCAGATATGTGTCTATGTTGCTGTACCAGGCCCTTGGTGCTTACTTTAGACCATAGAGAGCCTTGTGCAGCCTATAAACTTTGTCTTCCTGGCCTTTAACAGTGAAACCATCAGGTTGATCTACATAAACTTCCTCTTCTAACTCTCCATTTAGAAAGGCAGATTTGACATCTAATTGATAGAGCTTCCAACCCTTTTGAGCTGATAAAGCAATTAAGGTTCTAATGGTGTCAAGCCTTGCCACAGGGGCAAATGTTTCATTGAAGTCAATCCCTGGTTTTTGTGTATAACCTTTGGCCACTAACCTAGCCTTGTGCTTCTGTATTGACCCATCAAGGTTGAGCTTAGTCTTGAATATCCACTTTACACCAACAATTGGTTTGTTCCCTGGCCTATCAACCAGCTGCCAAGTTTGATTTTTCTCAATCATTTCAATTTCATTTTCCATAGCCTTATGCCATGCCTTGTCTTTTGCTGCTTCAATATAGGTTTCTGGTTCCACAATGCTCATTTTACAGTGAGCAAATACTTCATCAAGACTCCTCCACTTCTTAGGTGTTGAGTCATATGTGCTTGCAAGGTCAATTTCAGTTGTTGCAGCAGGTGATGTGAGTGAGGTACTAGGACTTGGATTAGCATTAGGAGATGCAATTGGATTGAAGGGACTCTGTGAAGTTGGACACAAAGCTTCATGCTCATATTCAGTTTATGTGGTATGAGAATCCTCTTCATCACTCCAAGGAACAGATATGTATTCAATGGACTTTGAATCCCAATTCCACATTGCTGACTCTTCAAAAATCACACTTCTAGAAACTATCACCTTATTGCTCTTGAGATCGAACACCCTATACCCTTTCTCTCTAGTTCCATATCCAACAAACATTCCTTTCTGACTTGTGTCATCCAGCTTGTGTCTCAATTGAGTAGGGATATGTGTATAACACATTGAACCAAAGATTCTCAAGTGCTTCACTCCTGGCTTCCTTCCACTGAAAACTTCAAATGGTGTTTGACCAATCAAGGCTCGAGTAGGGCATCTATTCAGAAGATACACAGCAGTGTTAACTGCTTCCCCCCAAAAATAAGTAGGTAGCTTCTTCTCTTGCAGCATAGCCCTTGCCATCTCCATAATTGTCCTATTCTTCCTCTCAGCCACTCCATTCTGTTGAGGAGAATAAGCAACAGTGAGTTGCTTTTCTATTCCAAAGTCTTCACAAAACTTTTCAAACTCCATTGAGGTATACTCTCCCCCTCTGTCACTTCTAACTTTCTTTATTTTGTAACCACATTGAAGTTCCACCATTGCTTTAAACTTTCTGAATACAGTGAATACATCTGACTTTTGTCTCAGAAAGTATACCCAGCACATTCTTGATTTGTCATCAATGAATGTGAGGAAATACTTGTTTCCTCCCAAGGTTTCTGACATTGGTCCACAGACATCTGTGTGAACCAATTCTAGCAAATCAATAGCTCTAACAGTCTTCCCTTTATCAAATGCTTCCCTGTGACTTTTGCTCAAAGCACATCCTTCACAAACATGCTCTCCTTTTGTGAGCTTTGGTAAGCCAATTACCATTTCTTTGTCCTGCAATTGCAGCATGCTCTCGAAATTCAAATGACCAAGTCTTTTATGCCATTTCCAGTTTGAACCAGTCACTGTGGCCTTCTTTGCCATCATTGGACATATGTCCTCGAGTACAAGTGGGAAACACCTATTCCCTTTCATTTGAACTGCTGCCACAGGAGTTTTCATACTCTTATCTTCATAAATGGTCACCATGTACTCACCAAATACCAGCCAATAACCATGCTCCACCATTTGTCCAACACTGAGAAGATTTTCATCCAGCCCTGGCACAATCATCACTTCTGTGATGTACCTTGTTCCTCCTTTGGTTTGCACAGGCAAGACTCCCTTCCCAGTTGATTCCACAATGTCTCCAGTCCCCATCTTTATTTTGCATTTCATACTTCTGTCAATGTTGATCAGAAGTGACTCATGGTTAGTCATATGATTGCTGCAGCCACTATCTAAGTACCAAACACCTTGCTCTCTCTCCACAGAGGCTTTGTGGCATGCATAGAACATGGTGGCAGGCTCATGGACTTGGTTTGCATAATTAGCAACCTGTCCCTTCTTGTGTGGTTGATGGCAGTCCTTCATTACATGCCCAAACCTATCACAATTGTAGCATTTCACTTTTCCCTTGAACCAGCACTCTCCATAGTGAGCCTTATCACACACCTTGCACTTTGCCTTCCCAGTGTCACCTCCTGGTTTCAAATTAGATTGAAACTTGTTATCCCATTTCTTTGATTTTCCCTTCCAACTCTTGAAGTTTCTTTTTCCCCCATCATGATTGTGAAATTTTGCTTGATTGTTCTGTCCTTTGGAGCCAACATTCATACTAGCAAAAGCCCTTTCCACCTTCTCATCATCTTCTTCATGCCTGCTTAGCCTTAACTCATAACTTTTGAGAGAGGCAAATACTTCATTCACAGACACAGAATTTAAGTCACTAGTTCTTTCGAGCACCACACACATAGGATCATATACTTTAGTCACACTGATTAAGACCTTCTGCACCATTCTTTGTTGAGACAAGCATTCACCATATTTTTCCATTTGGTTAGTTAAATCAAAGAAACGAGTAGAGTATTCAGACAATGCTTCACTCTCCCTCATTCTCATGTATTCAAATTCCTTCCTCAGACTTTGCAATTTAACTGACCTGGATTGTTCATCACCATGGTATTCTGTTTGTAGAAGATCCCAAGCTCCCTTGGCAGTGTCTTGGTTGATAATCCTAGAGAAAATCTCTTTGGATACAGCCCCTTGAATGATGCCCAATGCCTTTGCATCTTTCATATTCTGCTCCTCCATGTAAGCTTCCAGTTCATCCTCCTCATCGATGCTGGAGTCTCCTTCCTTCTTAGTCTTCTCCTTCTTCTTCTTTGCTTCTGGGATTGTAATCCCTTTTTCTACTAACTTCCAGATGCCATGTGACTTGAAGATAGTCACCATGCGCACCTTCCAAAACTCATACTCAGTACCATCAAAAATGGGAGCTCGTAGCTCACCACTTCCAGACCCAGCCATGCCTAGATCTAGATGGATTTGTACCTCTGTTTTACTCTAGCTCACTCACACAGTACAACGCCTAGTCACAGAACCAACCTGGGCTCTGATACCATGTTGGATTTGCTGTATATGGTGCCTGGAATGTAACCAGGAATAAAGGCTAAAAAGAGCAGAGAGTTACAGAGAGGGTTTTGGACAAAAATGAGAGAGGGAAGAAGAAGGTACACGCAAATGTCATGCTCTCTGGTATGCAAGATGCACACCCCAGCACACTATATTCCATTTCAGAAAATCAGTTATACAAAACGACATAGTAGCAGCCTTAAGACCGTTACCACACACACGAGCCTATGAGCTCTTACAGCAATGCAAACATCACCCTATGAGGCAATGCCAACTAAGCAATGACAAATTTAATTAACTAACTAAACAGAAAACTTGGATATCAGGCATAAGCCTTAATTAACTCTAATACATAGGACCATAACCATGAAAAATAAGCAGTAACCTGTCACGAAAAAAAGTAAAAAAAGTAGTAACCACTATCTTTCTCAAAAATCAAAGAGTGAATTGGAGGCTCATCTTTGAGCTTACAATTAATTAAGCTCGATCTTCTTCCCCTTACCTCCAGTTTAAGAGCGTCACAGTACCCTTTCCAGGCTTATATATGAACTGAATTAATACTAGAGAAGTAGAAACAACCCCAATATTTTTATTATCAAATTAATCTGACAGTGATGTTGTATTATTGATTCATATTCGATTTATAAGCCTAGCTATAGGCATATGAGACATTTTCAAATCCAATTCCAATTACCATCCAGTCTAGTTTCAAAAGTAGGGTACAATACAAACGAGTTGAGCCAAGTTGAGCATCATGCCATCATGGTACTCACTATTCAGGTTTCATTTGACTTAGAGAAGAATTTACCTATCCCTCATATGAGATCACATGATATCCTCCCCTCTCTCATTGGCTCTCTATCTTCTCTCACTTTTTTTCTTTTGCTCTCTCTTTCTCTCATATCTTGTCTCTATCTCTCTTTTCAAGGGGTGCCACATCACTACAATATGATAATATATATATAAGTTTTTTCCTTCGACTTAAAAGTGTATGTCAAGCTTGAGCAAGCACTACAATAAATGTGAGCAAAGCTCACCTTCATTAGTTACACAAAAAGGGGTGACAATTGAAAAATAAGGAATAAGTGCCTCGATTTTAAAAAAAAAATGTGACAATTGGACAATACGGACTAAATTGTTCTTTATTGTCACCCCTTCCTGTGCAACCAAATGATAGTGGGCTTTGCTCACATTTCTTTTAGTGAAGTTAGCAAGTCGCAGTTATGCATTATCACTCCCTCTAAATAATTTGAGTGGGGAAGCTAGCTCAGACCATTTATGCTGTACACTCCGTCATGGACTCATGCGTTGCCTTCCTATTGAATGGCTGGTTTCCCACTGCCTACCTATAATCTTAATGAACACCGACTATTTGTAGTTAGATTTCCTTTTCATTAATTATCATAATTAAGCATCATTATTTCATCTTCATCTATTAATAAGATCACAATTGTTGAAGTTTTGCATGCAACTCATTTTACACTTCATATATCTAAGTTGTAACCCTCTCTCTCTCTCTCTCTCTCTCTCTCTCTCTCTCTCTCTAAGCTAGCTAAGGCCATGGAGGTGTTCACGGCAATGTGTCTACTGGCTCTTTTCTTTGCTTTCTCCTGCCTCTGCAAGTGGGTTCTCAAAAGGAGAGACCAGTCCTGCTATCTGCTGGCCTATGAATGCTACAAGGCCCCAGAGGACATGAAGCTCAACACCGATTCCTGTGCAAAAATCGTCTTTCGGAACAAGAACCTGGGGTTAGAAGAATTCAGGTTCCTCCTTAAAACCATGGTCAATTCGGGTATTGGCGAAGAAACTTCTTCCCCAAGAAACATCATTGAAGGCAGAGAAAATTGTCCGACCCTAGCAGATGCATTGTCGGAGATGGATGATATCATCTTCGACACGCTTGACAACCTTTTTGCGAGGACTAAAGCAATTATTTCTCCGTCACAAATCGACATTCTTGTCGTGAATGTGTCCATGTACTCCCCTGCACCCTCTCTAACAGCTCGGATAGTAAACCGCTACAAGATGAGGCAGGACATCAAGACCTTCAACCTCTCCGGAATGGGCTGCAGTGCGAGCCTGATTTCCATTGATGTGGTGCAGAACTTGTTCAAAACCTACAAGAATGCAAATGCCATTGTTGTGAGCACGGAATCCATGGGTCCCAACTGGTACTGTGGCAAAGAAAAGTCCATGATGCTCACCAACTGTCTCTTTCGCACGGGAGGGTGTTCGATGCTGTTCACAAACAACAGAGGCCTACAGCACGAGGCCATGTTGAAATTGAAGTGTTTGGTACGAACCCATATTGGCTCGAAAGACGAGGCTTATGAATGTTGCATACAGCTAGAAGATGAGAAGGGATATCTGGGTTTTCGCCTTACCAAATACCTGATAAAAGCAGCAACTCTGGCTTTCACTATGAACCTCCGAGTTCTGGTCCCAAAAGTGCTTCCACTGAGAGAAATACTTAGGTACCTGGTGGGCTCTAGGCTTCAGAACAGAAGTGGGTTGAATCTCAAGGCTGGAATAGAGCACTTCTGTATTCACCCTGGTGGAAGAGCAATCATAGATGGGATTGGTAAGAGCTTATTGCTAAGTGAATATGATCTTGAGCCATCTAGAATGGCACTTCACAGATTTGGCAACACATCAGCTGCTGGCTTTTGGTATGCTTTGGGGTACATGGAGGCCAAAAGGAGACTTAGGAAGGGCGATAGGATTCTGATGAGTGGCTTTGGAGCTGGTTTTAAGTGCAGCAACATTGTTTGGGAGGTACTGAGGGACTTGGATGATACCAATGTTTGGAAAGAGTGCATAGATAGTTACCCTCCTAATACACTAGTCAATCCTTTCATGGAGAAGTTCAGTTGGATCAATGATGAGTATCTAAGCTTTGTTAAGCTTGATGATGTACTACAATATTTGATGAGCTCAGCACTAAATGGAATGGACTGAGGGGTCAGTACGTACATTATGAATATACATTCATAATGTAAACTACGTTCAGTAATAAAGTTTAGATCAATGCATTATGAACTTATGTCATTTGTAGGATGTATTTAATAGAATAAGCCTATTAATAAGCTTCGTAGTGTAATTGTTGTAAACATGAACTTTCCCTTAAAAAGACACGAGGTTTTCTTTGCCTTGTCCCATAAAAAAGCAAAGAAGAATAGTAGCTTGTTATGTTGCACAAAGTAGCATCTGGTGCCAAGTACGTGAAGAAGAAACCATCTGTATCCACATTTATATATATATATCCTATAATATGCAAAATTTTAAACCCACCTAGAAATAGTTATATCAGTACTTTGTCTGGTGATATCTATCAGTCCATCATCATAATCACCAAGCGTGCATCTGTCTATCCATATGTGCCTCGAATTTGGTTTTATTTGAAACCCATCAACATGATATATGTGCTCTGTCACCTTCAAACTCAAGGTTGCATGCAATTATGTGTTCACATTCCTTCAGTCTAACTGTCTGAGTCCCTTTGAATTCCTGTGAGCTTTATTCTGTGGCCTCGGCCATCAAGTGTCTTATAAGGTGACACTCCGTTTGGTATCCTACTCAATTTTTTTTATCAAAAATTAAGATTTTTTTTTTTAAATGTGAGTTAATTTTCAAAATCAATTTTTAAAATTTGAAAACTTGTTTAGTATGAAATTTGAAAACAATTTTTAAATTTTAGAAATAATGGCTGCTAAGAAAGAAGAAAGTGTAAACAAAATGAGAAAAACGATGTTTTATCGTTTTTAAAAAGAGATCTGTTTTTGAATTTTTTTCTAAAAACTATTTTTGAAAATAGTCTACCAAACATGTTTTTTTGACTAAAATATATATTTTTGTTTTTGAAAAAAAAAAGTTTTTGAATAGAATACCAAACAAGCCCTTAGATTCTCATTTTCTCTACTTTTAATTCTTTTTGTATTTTTAAGTAAGTTGTGTTTCCTCAATGCAATTGCAGCAGTTGTTTATAAATATTCAACATTAATTAATTGTTGTAAAAACAGATGCATAACTTTGGTGTATGGAATCCAGTGAGACGCACCAAACTTAGCTGCAGCGTGTGCTGCTTCATTTCACATCCTTGGACAATACTGGCAATTAGCAAATTCTAAAGTGTTTCTCTTTGCTGTATCTTCTTTTAAAGAAAAAGAGCTGCTATTTGCACACCCTTTTTTTCTAAACACCTCTTAATATTTTTTAAAATATAAAAGTTGTTTTTAATATACCTCTCTCATTACCAAAATACACCAATCTCATTAACTCACTAAATTTCTCCTTACACACCCACCCAACTCAAACACTACACATCCCACAAACACATCCCAACTACACACCCCACCCCACCCCAACCCAACCCAACCCAACCCAACCCAACTCAACTCCACCTCAACCCCACCTCTCAACCAACCAGCAAACACACACACACACACACGCATACACGTTACACACCCCACCTCCCAACCTGTAGAAGATTATAAATAACACAGAGACAAACGCAGACAAAGCTTGAGGAGATGCAACAGGTAATGGATAAAGACCATTCTTACATGGGCCCTGAAAAAGACAACGACCAGAAGACAAGTCAGAAATAGAAAAGCCAGAAGGTCAAAAACAAAGCGAACAAAGTTATCTTGGTAAACTGAGCGACAGAAAGGAGATTATGCGCAATGTGAGGCACATAGAAAACATTATTCAAATGAAAAGAAGAGGAACCAAGATGGAGGGGTATGTTACCAGTACTAGCTATAGAAAGATTGTCACCATTTCCAATAAAAACAGCATGATTACCATTGTAAGGCGCAGGGTCCTGCAAAGCACTACCATTGTTGGTCATGTGGTGAGTCGCCCCAGTGTCAGGAAGCCAAAATTGATTAGAAGAAGTCGTCGGCTGAGAAACAGGGTAAGAGGCATGCAGACCTGCAAATGGAGAATCAGAATGAATGAAGCGATGAGGACACATTGGGAAGGTATGACCCGGAGTGCTACAGTAGGTGCACCTGGTAGCTTGTGGAGAAGCACCAAGAAGGCCAGAACCACTGGACGGTGGAGGAGCAGGAAGGGAGGGCGACGGCGGCTGCCACGGGACAGACCAAGATGGCTGCTGCGGAGAGGGAGAGGCTATCTGGCTGTTGGTGCGACGAAGCGGACTGAGAACCCAAAAACTGCTGCCAGTGTCTGCGACCACGCCCACGCTAGCCGCGACAACGATGCCAGCCACGGCCGCCACCACGACCACCACGCCAGGAACTGCCACGACCACCACCAGAGTAAACGGAGGGAGAAGCACCAGTGGAATTGGAGAAGAAGGACGGTCGGGGTTGATGAGCAGCAAGTAACGCTTGAGACGCCATGGTCGAGGAAAGCAAAAGAGATTGGGCCTCAAAAGAGAGGAGCCGAGCACGAAAATCGAGAAACATGAGAAGCGGGGGAGAGTTCAAAATAGCAGTAACAAGCATATCATAGTCCGGACCAAGACCACGAAGAATACCGTCACCAAGTCATCATTCGAAACTGGTTGGTGGATAGCATCAAGCACATCAGAAAAGGATTTGGCATGCTGAAGATACTCAGATATAGAGCGAGTACCCTTTTGCAACCCCATAAGTTGAAAACGAAGGTTGGCTGCATTCGCAATAGAAATTTGCAAAAAGTGTTGTTTGAGACAATCCCATATAGCCTTAGCAGTTGAATGACCAACAGTCATAGCAAGAATGGGCTCGAAAAGGGTGGAATTAAGATAGCTAACCACCAACTGCTCATTCTGAAACCATGTAGGATAAGCAGGATTAGGTTGAATAGGGTGACCATCATTGGAAGGAAGAAGAGCCAAAGGAGCCTCACAAGTACCATCCACATACTTCCAGAGACCATGACCCACAAGAAACGGGCGTAGAAGACTCTCCCAAATTAGATAATTGCTTTCAGTGAGTTTGAAGAAGTGACCTACATTCGGGCCAGGTAAGGAGAGAGGAGCAGTAGCCGAGAGAGAAGGAATAAGGTCGGAGGAGGCTGAAGTCGTCATGGGAAGAAGAAAAGAGAAAATAAAAAGAGAAAGAGGCAAGGGTTTAGTTCGTGAGAACCTCTGATACCATGTAGAAGATTATAATTGAATGGCTTATCTTTATTGATCATATTTATACAAGAGAGAGACTTGGTTTACAAGAAATCAGAAACACAATATACAAGGAATCCTAAGGGAACACAACTAGAAGACTAGTCGAGTAAGGAATCCTTGAGTGCCAAGGGAACTTGCTTAACACAACCCAACACTACCGACACCCCACCTCTAGCATCGCTGCCGTGAACCCCATCGGTGGTCTCATCACATTGCTGCCACTCATCATATCCCCACCATTGCCATTGGAAGTTGAAGGTATGCTCTAACCTAAATTTTTTGGATTTAAATGTAATTCTAATGCTTTCTTATCTAATTTCAATTGGTTAATCCATCCCAATACCATTTTCGTCTGTTTGAGATGATTTGGAGTGAGGATTTTTAGGTTAAAGGTTTTTTATTTCGCACGTCGCTCGGCACTGATCTACCGAACATTTTAGATTCATTCGACAGTAATGTGCCGAATAAAATGAATTTGTTCGATAGTACTCTAGCGAACGAAACCAAATTTTTTGTTTTAAAAAATTTTGGTTCGACAAACATCTGTCGAACAATAGACAATGGTTTAGTAAACACCTGCTGAACATTTCATTGATTGCTCGATGGTTTCCTGCCGAACTATCTGTGTTGTTTTTCAAATTTTTTTTTTTAGTTTTTGAAAAATCTTATATTTGCTAATGCAATTTTTAATTTCTTGTTTAAAAATATAGGTATGAATAGAAGATTAATATGTATTTCTACAATATTATTCCCTATATGTAACCAAGAGAGAAAACTTAGGGTTTAATGGATGAAAGATGAAGAAATGAGGTTATGAGAAAAGGGTGTGCAATGAGAGTTTTAGGATTGTTGTGGTTAGGGTTTAGGGTGTTAAGTTGGGTATGTAAGAAGAGTGTTTTTTTTTTTTTTTTTAAATAATGTGGGTTGTCCTTTGTGGTCTTTTCTCTTTGTGTCAATTAATTAGATAAATTCATAAATTAAGTCGTTGGGGATGTGCAAAAAGAAAAAAAAAATTATGCAAATAGCAGCTTTTAGAAAAATAATATCTAAAGGATGGGGCAAATGTAGCTTTCAAATTGTCCTCCTTCCAACCCATATTAAAGGATAGGGCAAATAATAGCTATATGATAATTAAGGCTACTATAGGCTCACCAATTGACCCAAAAAATAAAAATAAAAATCAATATTTTTACATAATTTACAATGCAAAGTGTGTAGTGAGAAATGATACTATTTATTATGTTTAGTATTATTGATAGAAAAAAAGAATTTATTCTTTATAAAAAAATTATGCTTATTTTTGTTGTGATATATATTGACATTCATTAACAAGACTACCGACACCCCACCTCCGGCTTCATCGCTGCCGTGAACCCCATTAGTGGTCTCATCACATTGTTGCCACTCATCCTATCCCCACCATTGCCATTGGAAGTTGAAGGTATGCTCTAACCTAAATTTTTTGGATTTAAATGTAAATCTAATGTTTTATTATCTAATTTCAATTGGTTAATCCATCCCAATACCATTTTTGTCTGTTTGAGATGATTTGGAGTAAGAATTTTTAGATTAAAGATTTTTATTTCGCACGTCGTTCGGCACTAGTCTGTCGAACATTTCAGATTCATTCGAAAATAATGTGCCGAATAAAATGAATTTGTTCGATAGTACTCTAGCGAACGAAACCAAATTTTTTGTTTTAAAAAATTTTGGTTCGACAAACATCTGTCGAACAATAGACAATGGTTTAGTTAACACCTGCTGAACATTTCACTGATTGCTCGATGGTTTCCTGCCGAACTATCTGTGTTGTTTTTCAAATTTTTTTTTTTAGTTTTTGAAAAATCTTATATTTGCTAATGCAATTTTTAATTTCTTGTTTAAAATATAGGTATGAATAGAAGACTAATATGTATTTCTACAATATTATTCCCTATATGTAACCAAGAGAGAAAACTTAGGGTTTAATGGATGAAAGATGAAGAAATGAGGTTATGAGAAAAGGGTGTGCAATGAGAGTTTTAGGATTGTTGTGGTTAGGGTTTAGGAGTGTTAAGTTGGGTATGTAAGAAGAGTGTTTTTTTTTTTTTTTAAATAATGTGGGTTGTCCTTTGTGGTCTTTTCTCTTTGTGTCAATTAGTTAGATAAATTCATAAATTAAGTAGTTGGGGATGTGCAAAAAGAAAAAAAAAATTGTGCAAATAGCAGCTTTTAGAAAAATAATATCTAAAGGATGGGGCAAATGTAGCTTTCAAATTGTCCTCCTTCCAACCCATATTAAAGGATAGGGCAAATAATAGCTATATGATAATTAAGGCTACTATAGGCCCACCAATTGACCCAAAAAAAAAAATCAATATTTTTACATAATTTACAATGCAAAGTGTGTAGTGAGAAATGATACTATTTATTATGTTTAGTATTATTGATAGAAAAAAAGAATTTATTCTTTATAAAAAAATTATGCTTATTTTTGTTGTGATATATATTGACATTCATTAACAAGACTACCGACACCCCACCTCCGGCTTCATCGCTGCCGTGAACCCCATCAGTGGTCTCATCACATTGTTGCCACTCATCCTATCCCCACCATTGCCATTGGAAGTTGAAGGTATGCTCTAACCTAAATTTTTTGGATTTAAATGTAAATCTAATGTTTTATTATCTAATTTCAATTGATTAATCCATCCCAATACCATTTTTGTCTGTTTGAGATGATTTGGAGTGAGAATTTTTAGATTAAAGATTTTTTATTTCGCACGTCGTTCGGCACTAGTCTGTCGAACATTTCAGATTCATTCGAAAATAATGTGCCGAATAAAATGAATTTGTTCGATAGTACTCTAGCGAACGAAACCAAATTTTTTGTTTTAAAAAATTTTGGTTCGACAAACATCTGTCGAACAATAGACAATGGTTTAGTTAACACCTGCTGAACATTTCACTGATTGCTCGATGGTTTCCTGCCGAACTATCTGTGTTGTTTTTCAAATTTTTTTTTTTAGTTTTTGAAAAATCTTATATTTGCTAATGCAATTTTTAATTTCTTGTTTAAAATATAGGTATGAATAGAAGACTAATATGTATTTCTACAATATTATTCCCTATATGTAACCAAGAGAGAAAACTTAGGGTTTAATGGATGAAAGATGAAGAAATGAGGTTATGAGAAAAGGGTGTGCAATGAGAGTTTTAGGATTGTTGTGGTTAGGGTTTAGGAGTGTTAAGTTGGGTATGTAAGAAGAGTGTTTTTTTTTTTTTTAAATAATGTGGGTTGTCCTTTGTGGTCTTTTCTCTTTGTGTCAATTAGTTAGATAAATTCATAAATTAAGTCGTTGGGGATGTGCAAAAAGAAAAAAAAAATTGTGCAAATAGCAGCTTTTAGAAAAATAATATCTAAAGGATGGGGCAAATGTAGCTTTCAAATTGTCCTCCTTCCAACCCATATTAAAGGATAGGGCAAATAATAGCTATATGATAATTAAGGCTACTATAGGCCCACCAATTGACCCAAAAAAATAAAAATAAAAATCAATATTTTTACATAATTTACAATGCAAAGTGTGTAGTGAGAAATGATACTATTTATTATGTTTAGTATTATTGATAGAAAAAAAGAATTTATTCTTTATAAAAAAATTATGCTTATTTTTGTTTTGATATATATTGACATTCATTAACAAGACTACCGACACCCCACCTCCGGCTTCATCGCTGCCGTGAACCCCATCAGTGGTCTCATCACATTGTTGCCACTCATCCTATCCCCACCATTGCCATTGGAAGTTGAAGGTATGCTCTAACCTAAATTTTTTGGATTTAAATGTAAATCTAATGTTTTATTATCTAATTTCAATTGGTTAATCCATCCCAATACCATTTTTGTCTGTTTGAGATGATTTGGAGTGAGAATTTTTAGATTAAAGATTTTTTATTTTGCACGTCGTTCGGCACTGATCTACCGAACATTTCAGATTCATTCGAAAATAATGTGCCGAATAAAATGAATTTGTTCGATAGTACTCTAGCGAACGAAACCAAATTTTTTGTTTTAAAAAATTTTGGTTCGACAAGCATCTGCCGAACAATAGACAATGGTTCAGTAAACACCTGCTGAACGTTTCACTGATTGTTCGATGGTTTCCTGCCAAACTATCTGTGTTGTTTTTCAAATTTTTTTTTTTTTAGTTTTTTAAAAATCTTATATTTTCTAATGCAATTTTTAATTTCTTGTTTAAAATATAGGTATGAATAGAAAACTAATATGTATTTCTACAATATTGTTCCCTATATGTAACCAAGAGAGAAAACTTAGAGTTTAATGGATGAAAGATGAAGAAATAAGGTTATGAGAAGAGGGTGTGCAATGAGAGTTTTAGGATTGTTGTGGTTAGGGTTTAGGGTGTTAAGTTGGGTGTGTAAGAAGAGTGTTTTTTTTATTTTTAAATAATGTGGGTTGTCCTTTATGGTCTTTTTCCTTTGTGTCAATTAATTAGATAAATTCATAAATTAAGTCGTTGGAGATGTGCAAAAAGAAAAAAAAAATTTGTGCAAATAGCAGCTTTTAGAAAAATAATATCTAAAGGATGGGGCAAATGTAGCTTTCAAATTGTCCTCCTTCCAACCCACATTAAAGGATAGGGCTAATAATAGCTATATGATAATTAAGGCTAATATAGGCCCACCAATTGACCCAAAAAAAAAAAATCAATATTTTTACATAATTTACAATGCAAAGTGTGTAGTGAGAAATGATACTATTTATTATGTTTAGTATTATTGATAGAAAAAAAGAATTTATTCTTTAAAAAAAAAATTATGCTTATTTTTGTTGTGATATATATTGACATTCATTAACAAGACTACCGACACCCCACCTCCGACTTCATCGCTGCCGTGAACCCCATCGGTGGTCTCATCACATTGTTGCCACTCATCCTATCCCCACCATTGCCATTGGAAGTTGAAGGTATGCTCTAACCTAAATTTTTTGGATTTAAATGTAAATCTAATGGTTTCTTATCTAATTTCAATTGGTTAATCCATACCAATACCATTTTCGTCTGTTTGAAATGATTTGGAGTGAGGATTTTTAGGTTAAAGGTTTTTTATTTCGCACGTCGTTCGGCACTGGTCTGCCGAACATTTCAGATTCATTCGACAATAATGTGCTGAATAAAATGAATTTGTTCGATAGTACTCTAGCGAACGAAACCAAATTTTTTGTTTTAAAAAATTTTGGTTCGACAAGCATCTGCCGAACAATAGACAATGGTTCGGTAAACACCTGCTGAACGTTTCACTGATTGTTCGATGGTTTCCTGCCGAACTATCTGTGTTGTTTTTCAATTTTATTTTTTTTTAGTTTTTGAAGAATCTTATATTTGCTAATGCAATTTTTTATTTCTTGTTTAAAAATATAGGTATGAATAGAAGACTAATATATATTTCTACAATATTATTCCCTATATGTAACCAAGAGAGAAAATTTAGGATTTAATAGATGAAAGATGAAGAAATTAGGTTATGAGAAGAAGGTGTGCAATGAGAGTTTTAGGATTGTTGTGGTTAGGGTTTAGGAGTGTTAAGTTGGGTGTGTAAGAAGAGTGTGTTTTTTTTTTTTAAATAATGTGGGTTGTCTTTTATGGTCTTTTCCCTTTGTGTCAATTAATTAAATAAATTCATAAATTAAGTCGTTGGGATGTGCAAAAAGAAAAAAAAATTTGTGCAAATAGCAGCTTTTAGAAAAATAATATCTAAAGGATGGGGCAGATGTAGCTTTCAAATTGTCCTCCTTCCAACCCACATTAAAGGATAGGGCTAATAATAGCTATATGATAATTAAGGCTAATATAGGCCCCCCAATTGACCCCAAAAATTAAAAATTAAAAATCAATATTTTTACATAATTTACAATGCAAAGTGTGTAGTGAGAAATGATACTATTTATTATGTTTAGTATTATTGATAGAAAAACAAAATTTATTCTTTATAAAAAAAAATTATGCTTATTGTTGTTCTGATATATATTGACATTCATTAACAAGACTCATTGTTTAAAATAAAAAAATCAAGTAATTTAGACCAACAAATTTGTAGCTAAATTTTATTTTCATTTTTTTGGTTCATAACAACCGCTTAAGGTCTTGTTTTTAGTTTGCGGAATAGAGTTCATTGGAAATTAAGACTTGAGTTTGTGGTTGTACACGTACTTCTCTTGTTTGGGGGGATGTCTTACCCAAACTGAATTGATTTTGTTGGATGCAATCATAGTTAAGATTTCACATATGCACACATATTCACTATATAATCCAAAGTTGGAAAAGGAAAACTACACCCACCATCCAAAGATCCAATGGTTTTAACAGTGTCCGCATGGTATAGTCTAGGCACTTTTAGGTTAGTTTGTATGATCTCTAATTTAGTATCATCTTTCTTGTGTGGGAATAATTACAAGTTTGACATATCTTCATGCATAGCTTTAGTTTCTATCCCTAGCATCATCTCTACTTTTGTATCATCTTCTTGACAGTTTTTTCTGTTTCTGTGCTTCTTGTTAATTTGGGCTGCTTAGGCTTATAGTCGTGTTGTGGGCTTTCTGTCAGGCTTTGTCGTTGCGTTGAGCTTTTTTTGGGCCCTTTAGATGTTGGGTTGGGGTCCACATTTCTTGTTATGAGGACACAAGATTTCAAGGCAGATTGACATGTATATTTATGAACTTTTTGAATAAATACTAGAGAAGTAGAAACAACTCCAAATATTTATTTTCAAATAATTTGACAGTCAGTGTTGGACTTATTCTACGTGAAATGCTGATGTGTCGGGCCTTTTTGAACTTGAAAAAATAATAAAAGTGTTGTATTTATTGATTCATATTCGATTTCACTTATTAACTTTGTTTAATTTTTAGCAAGTATTTTCTTAATAGAATTCTGATCTTTTGCTTGTTTTATTTGATTTTTAATTTAGCTTTACACATAAAACAGTTATAAGAGATAATCCAAATCCTTATTAACTGTGAAGCCAATCTTCTGAGTGCTAACAAGCAACTTGACTGATTCACAGCGTTACAATTAGTCAACTCTTTGCAATTAAATATGCATATCTACTTCCACATGTGGAAAAAAATTAGTCAACTCTTTGCAATGTACATTTGAAATGTGATCATCCATATAGAAAATAGAAATAATTACCCATAACTACACATTTCCTATGTTTTTTAACTTGTAGTACCACTATTATTAATATATAATAATTAGGTTAGTTTTATTAACAATTAGGTTAGTTTGACTGCATGGGCTTTAGTTGACCGCAGCTGAGTGGGCTGCTTAGCAGCTGCGTGTGTTTCTTTCTTTCTTTCTTTCTTTCTTTCTTTCTTTCTTTCTCTTTCTCTCTCTCTCTCTCTCTGTGTGCTTGATCGAAGCCTGCTCGAAGCCTTCTAATGGATCTGCTCCGAGCTTGATCGAAGCCTTCTAGATCTGCTTTGACCACTTGTGGTACGTAGACTCCTACTTTGATTTTTTATCAGTAGAAGGTTCTTGATTCTGAAACTGCAATTTCTGGAACATTGGAAGTAAACTGAAACTGCAGTTTATTGGAGTTGTAGTTACTAACTGCAGTTTCTGAAACTGCAAATGAACTGAAACTGCAGTTTATTTGAGTTACAACTGCAGTTTCAGAAACTGCAAATGAACTGAAACTGCAGTTTTTTTGAGTTGTAAGCTTGCAGTTGTAATGTAAGTGAAACTGCAGTTTATTTGAGTTGCAACTGCAGTTTCAGAAACTGCAAATGAACTGAAACTGCAGTTTATTTGAGTTGTAAGCTTGCAGTTGTAGTGTAAGTGAAACTGCAGTTTCTGAAACTGCAAAGTAAACTGAAACTGCAGTTTTTTTGGAGTTGCAAGCTTGCAATTGCAGAACGATGTTTGTGAATGAAGATGAACAATTGTCGATTTGGTAAAGTTGAAGAAAGAGATCGATTTGGCAAAAAAAAAGAATATTAGGCGTGGTGTCCGCAAAAGAATATTAGCATTGTGGTAGTTGGTCCGCAAAGAAAGAAAGGGGCTTTAGGTGGTTTTGGTTAATAATTTGTGGTATCAGTACCTGCATGTTAACGCACTCTAGAAAATAATAATCCTTTAAAAATCACCAATTTTTGGTTGCGATGTTTCACCTTTTCTTTTCTTCTTGTTCATAATCTCTCTAGTTTTTGGTAGTTAATATTAGTTTTTTTTTGATTATTAATTACCCAAATTTGTTTACTCTGTCTTCAATGTCATTTATATTAAGCTAAATTTTACTTTTAGTCCTTATAATTTGGGTTAATTCTACTTTCATTCATATACATTGTAAGTATTTTGATTTTGGTATTGTATTTTTCAAACCGTTACAATTCAAGAACACATTAGCATCTTTATCAATTAAGTCGTCAAATTTAACATCCGCACGTTTCGCACCCAACGCCGAGCACTCAGTAGTGTAAATTTTTGCAGCACCAAGCGCTCGGCGCTGGTTTGACGGCGTTTATGTTATAGTCTTGCGGAGTCCAAAATTTCAGGATTAAATTCTAACATAACGCCTTCACTAAGGCCATTCTACACCCTAAGAGAGGATGAGGTGCACCCATCGAGGTATACCCTCAAAAACCAACGGTGAAAGCAGCGCTGAACGCTGCTTGCAGCTCTCGCCTGTTATAAAAAAACTTCACTGAGCATTCGGTGGGAATATAGACTTAGCGCTCAGTGGCACATTCGCATGTTCGCTCATCCGCATATGATCAAATCTGATCAACATAAATACTAATATGTTTTTAAATTAATTTTAACGATTTATAAAATACATAATCAAAATTAAAAAATTAAAAATATAGAAATAAAATTAAAACTTGATCGAAACTACATAGACCAAAAGCAAATTTAACCATTACCCGATTTTGTTCTCTTGCATACAAACAAAAGTGTATTAGGTACCCTCGACCAGATTTCAGGGGCAGTTGCATCAGCAACGTCACAGTCTACTCTTTCTGGTGCTCCACATTTTAATTCGTTGCTTGCGTGCATCAGCAGCCTTTGATGCATGCTGCAGCCTTTGATGCATGCTTCAGCCTTTGAGCTATAAATATAAATACTAATATCCTATTTCAAATATTCGAATATTTGTTATAAAATGTCTAAATACAATAGTACCTTTCCGTACCTTCAATTCTAACCCGTTGATTTTTATTATATATATGTAGGTAGGCTCATTCATAATTCAACAACAGCTACACAATATTTGTTATAAAATGACGAAAGACAATATTACCTTTCCGTACCTTCAATTCTAACCCGTTGATTTTTGTTTTATATACGTAGTCTCATTCATAATTCAACAACAGCGACACAATGTTTGTTCTGTTTTTGGGAGGAATGGTAGTTGCCTTTTTTTTTTTTCTCATTTATTTTTCATTATACAATTAATATAGTTGTATGATTAAAATTATTTATTTTTTAGATCACTCTTTAAAAATTATCTATATTAAAAATTAATCAAATATGAAAGATTTCTGATAAATAAAGTATTATCAAATAAATATGTGATGAATCTAATATCTATCAAACCATTTTTTTTAACAATTAGATAATTAAAAGATTTTTTATTTGGTTAATTTTTTTATAAAAATAATCTTTAAAAGACGATTTTAAAATGATTTTAACAGAAGATGTCAATATGATTAATAATTTTACTATTAATTCCAGCAACTAAATATATATGGGTACTGCAGGACAAGCTTATAATTAAAATGGCCTTACCGACGTTATTAACTCCCTTATTCGGTTCACAATGAGACCTATAGTGTGGTGAGGCGAACGTCTCAAACTCTCTAATGTTCTGAATCTCAAATTTATATACCTTTTATAGATTAAGTCTTTAATCTAAAAATACAATAACCCAATTTCAAATGATTCATTTATTTATCAAATTTACAGCTCAGCCACTTAAAAATAGCCAATCCAATTTATGTGGAGAATTGATGACACAAATTCAATGATTCGCTTCGATCCCCAAAATCTTAACTCCGGCAACAAAAATACCTGGAACCTACGAGACAGGTATGGTCTTTATCCAAGGTTAAGTACAAACAACAATATTGTACGTTTTAGCTAGAGTTTAGAATTAACATATAAAATCCAGTGCCAGTAGTTGACTTTTTCTTTTTTTATTGCTACTTGCTAGCTAGTAGACAATTTTTAAGCACCGACCCTTAATTTGGTGTGCTAAAACTATTAATTATTTGTCAAATAATTAATAAAATAGTCTAACAGTTGTGGCGGGCGAGAGCCTGATGAGGACTGTACGGACGTACGGTTTTCCACCCATCATTTTCGCATACTTTTCTCCTCCCACTATGACGCATATATATGCATGCATGTCAAATACCCGTACGTGTTTTTTATTTCGTTTTTCAAACCAGTAGGTGGTTATTGATTAGTGATTAATTTTTTTTATTCATTGATTAGTGATCAATCTACCTAGCTATACGTACTTTAGACCGTACTTATCACAAGTTATTCACAAAAATGAAGATGAGATCGATGGGGTAGGTTTTGCTTCCGGCCTGAAGCTACAAGCTAGCATATATACCTTCTCCACATGCAACTTCAAATAAAACCAATAGTATAATATCGGTTGTGTTGAAAGGATTAATTAACAATTATCTAATATATTATATTATCAAATTATTAATCTGAATTATATATTTAAACAAAAAATTCACATTTAAAACCTATATATAATCTAACAATATATAAAGGGCGATTTCATAAAAAACAATTAAAGATAAGATCGAAAATAATGAGTTACAAGGTGAACGTATACCTTTTGCTTTTAACACGGAAGAAGAAGTTCAACAAACTTGACCGGACTGCTCATGAGAAATTTTTTAAAACAAATTAAAACAAGAGCTCTTCCGCGAAGTGGGCTAGTCATATAATTTAAGAGAACAGTAATATTATCTAAATCAATGATTTGTAAATTGATATTGATGATATATTATGTTATTAATTCTGTGGTAAGATCGATATAGAAGTATATATAAAGTTGCGTTGCAATGCTGCAGCTTGGCCGGGTTGATTGAATATGATAAATATATATATATAATAAATAAAAACAGGAAAAAACGTACAATGCAAAAAATGCTTGACCAAGCATGGCCAGTAAAATTCACTTGGGTTTTTATCCTTATTCCTAATTTTAACAAATTTGTATATAAAAAATTGTACCGGCCAGCTGATCGATGGACACGTAGACTGATCGATAAACACGTACGACAAGCAAGATAAGCAGAGTCAGCCAAGTCTAAGGATTCAAGTAATCCACCTTCCTCGATCACTTGGGAACTAGCTTACAGCTCTTCTCTATATAACCCCTCCAAGTCCATAGGACCATAACCATGAAAAATAAGCAGTAACCTGTCACCAAAAAAAGTAAAAAATCAAAGAGAGAATTGGAGGCTCATCTTTGAGCTTACAAGCTCGATCTTCTTCCCCTTAATTACCTCCAGTTTAAGAGCTTGACAGTACCCTTTCCAGGCTCAAATATGTTAAAGAGGAGTGCTGCCGCACGAAGAAAAGGAATGCGAAGCCTTTTCTACTCCTCATCTGCCAAAAGCCTCTCGTCTTCTTCTCCTTCGTTTTCACGTTCAAGGTCTTGTGCTGCTTCAATCCCTACTCGCAACTTGGCTCTATCAATGATCGAAGAAAACATTGAAAATGCTGAATCCACCATCACCAAATGGGATCCAGATTCCTCCTCGTACACCAAACTCACGTATCTCTTCCAGCATAGCAGAAAAGAAGCCAAAGAGCTTCTCAAATCCGTAGAGGACTTGCGTCATGCTATGGATACTCTAGTTGGTGAAAGGTCTGCATCCAGAAAGCTTGTACATGCTCAAAATCTAATGCAAATAGCGATGAAAAGGCTTGAAAAAGAGTTCTATCAGATATTGTTTGAAAACCATGATCAACTTGACCCAGAATCAGTTTCTAGTCGATCCTCAGGCAGATCAGGCAAACTTGATGATGATCAAGACGAGGCTGGAACAGAAGATGACTTGGAAATTGTTGGTGAGTCGGCTGTTACAGAGGTTGAGAGGGTCTCGGCACTCGCCATGTCAGACCTCAAGTCAATAGCTGATTGCATGATCAAGTCTGGCTATGCTCAAGAGTGCCTGAAAATATACAAAATTTGCCGAAAGTCAATAGTGGACTGGGGATTGTACCGCCTCGGAATCCAACGGTTCAAGGCTTCTCAAATTCAGAAAATGGATTCGGAAGCACTAGAAAATATAATCAAGCACTGGATTCATGCTGTAAAGGTTGCTGTGAAAACACTATTTCAAGGAGAGAAAATCCTATGTGATCATGTGTTTTCAGCATCTGAGACAATCAGAGAGTCATGCTTCTATGAGATAATCAAAGAAGGAGCAGCCACCTTATTCAGATTTCCTGAACTCATTGTGAATCTCAAGAAAGCCCCAGCAAGAATTTTCTGGCTAATGGAACTCTATAAAGCAGTATCTGATATTTGGCTGGAGATTGAATCAACGTTCAACGCTAAATCAACCTCAGCTATTAAAATGCAAGCTCTTTTATCATGGCTCAAACTTTCAGATTCTGTCCGACATATTCTTTCTGATTTTGGATCAACCATTCGAAAGGACTCATCGAAAGTTCCGGTGGGGGGAGGGATTCACTCACTGACCCAATCAGTGATGAATTATGTATCTTCACTAGCAGGTTACAATGGAATTCTCTCTGATATCCTTGCTGACTATCCCCCATTGGGAAATTCACCTTCACAAGAAACTTACTTCAAGAGCGCCCCAATGTCTGATGATGGTTCAGCTCCAGCAGTGTCAGCTTGGCTCATTTTTGTTCTTTTGTGCAAGCTTGACAGCAAATCTGAGCTTTATAAAGATGTCGCTTTGTCATATCTCTTCCTTGCCAACAATCTTCGCTTCATTGTTGAGAAGGTGCAACATACACCCAACCTGAAATTACTCTTGGGTGAAGTGTGGGTATCTCAACATACGAAGAAGGTTAAACTATATGCTTCAGACTATGAATCCACAGCCTGGAAAAAAGTGTTCTCATCATTACCAGAGAAGTCATCAGAAATATCTCCTAAAATGGCGAAGGAGTGCTTTAGGAGGTTCAACACAGCTTTTGAAAAGGCATACAGGAAACATACATCGTGGATTGTAGAGGATAGGAAGTTGAGGGATGACTTGAAGGTGTCAATAGCAGAGAAACTTGTACCAACATATAAAGAATTTCACGACACATACTTGGTGATGCTGAGAGGGGAGAAAAATTTGGAGTTTCTGGTAAGATTTTCACCAGATGACTTGGGGAATTACTTGTCAAATTTGTTCCACGGGACTTGAGATGCCTCCCCCTCTAAGGTAATACAGTGCTACTACAATACAAACTGTACCCTTTTGATGACTGTTGTATATAAATAGTGTGATAATAAGAACTGGGATCTTTCTCAATCTTCAAGTTATTAATTTGTATGATAGAATATAGAGAATCATCCAGTCAAGTATGGAAAAATAATCTGTCGCTCCAGATCTTAATCAACTTGGAAGTTTACCAAACTTAATAAAAAAACCAAATGATGATCATATAAAAGATGTCTACGTTTGAATGCTTAATATTTCCAAACAGAAAATATTAAATAAACTGATTAGGTTATGTTAAATAAATTCAATTGGGTCTTTAGTAGCTCAATATAGTTAATTATACTCTAGAAAGACATATTTATCTTGGTATCCATAGATGCATACATGAAGATGTGCATTGGTAAATACATACATGTGTGCATGTGTGTTATGGAATACCTTCATAATTGATCGGTTCCTACTTTTAGCTAGGATATAAAAAAATGATTTCATAAAGGTATATTAATTCAAAGTCGACAAAGTCATGAATATTACAGGGGCCAAAAGCAAATTTCATGGTGTTCATTAACTCGATCAGTTTAAACAAAAGTAAAGCCTATTCTGTGATAGGACCTATAAGATCATGTTATACATGATTGATAATAAAAAGCTATCCAATTACTGCCTGCTCTGCTGGCCTAGGAATAGATTGCCAACCTGTAAGAATTTGGAGAACACTTCTAAGAGAATCTGAGGCTGCTTCAATAGTCCAATGTGGATAAAATTCACTTGGGTGGAACATGCATTCTTCACTGAATCCTGTTAAAGTGCATGGTTGAGCTCCATTCAGGAATAGGTCCCCCTCAGATCTTATGAAGCCAGACTTCACCTCTTCTCTGTCTGCTGCCTATTGAAAGATTGCAAGCATTTGAGACTGAATGCATGTCTTCACAGCCAATGGGCTGTAACCATTTTTTACTTAAAGAACTTGCAAAGGCAGAATAAATAGTAGCTTATCTTCTTTTCAGTTTAAAAAAATATTTGACTTAGTAAAGCATGTGTGGCATATTGCTGATTTTAGGACCTTTGATAAAGAGTTCAACATTCACTCTTTTTTTTTTTTTTTTGGGGGGGGGGGGGAGGGGGGAATGGAAAATAATGCATGTCACAAAAAGTCTGCATATGATTGCTGTGTCACTATACCATGTGGCAGAATATAATGCTATTGTGGATGTAATGAAGGGAGCTTATATGATTGGGAAAAACTTCATCTATGCAGTTTCGAGTGAAAGATGGTCATGTACCTTTTCTGTATAAAATTCAAAAGTCTTTTTCTTGTTTCCTGCTTCATATATATTGCATTGAGAGTATATCTGATAGGAACAATTAAATTATTAGAATTGTAATTCAGATAAATTCTACAGACCCAGAGATATTTAGATGAAATTAGATGTTCAACAAGCCTCATTTACCTGGGATTCTACGCTGGCGCAAACAGCATATATACCCCAGTTTCGAGTGTAATTGTTGTAAAGATGAACTTTCCCAAATCTAACACGAGGTTGTCTTTGCCTTGTCCCATCAAAAAAGCAATGATGAATAGTCACCCGAATGCATCTATCACCAATGTGGGAGGGGTCAGCTCCTATAAGCATCGTCTTGTCATGTTGCATGAAGTAGCATCTGGTGCCAAGTGAAGAAGAAACCATCAGAGGCACTAGCTCAGTATCCACATTTACATGCTAAATATGCAAAATTTTAAACCCACCTAGAAATAGTTATATCAGTACTTTGTCTGGTGATATCTATCAGTCCATCATCATAATCACGAAGGCTGCACCGGTCTATCCATATGTGCCTAGAATTTGGTTTTATTTGAATGCCATCGACATCATGTCCTCTACCACCTTCAAACTCAAGGTTGCATACAATTATGTGTTCACATTCCTTCAGTCTAAGTCCCTTTCCTGTGAGCTTTATTCTCTGGCCTCGGCCATCAATTGTCTTATAAGATGACACACTCAAGTAAGATGAAAGGTGCATGGTGCCCGAAACCTCAAAGACAATCCAGAGTGGTTCTTGTTTTCGGCATCCTTCACGAAGTGAACCTGGACCATCATCTAAATACCAAAACACAACATTTTATTTATCCCAATGCAATATGCAAAACATGCTATCCACCCACTTTCTTAGAAATTTCATATTCGATCATATTGTCACTTACACAGAGCTAATTCCTAATTTTCTCCATTATCAGTCAAAAACCAAAATAATTTAGATTCTCAAATTCTATACTTTGAATTCTTTCTTCTTCTTTTTCTAATAAGGAAATTGTGTTTCTTCAATGCAATTGCAGCAGCTATTTATAAATATTCAATATGTTCCAGAAAGATACCTTTATATATATATATATATATTTTTTTTTCTAATAGATAGCTGGCAATATTATTAATAAGCAGCAAAAACAGATGCATAACTTTGGAGTATGGAAATCCAGCCAATCTGGCTCCTCCAGCCATGTGAGACACACCAAACTTAGCTGCAGCATGCGCTGCTTGATTACACATCCTTGACAATATAGGCAAGCAAAATGCCCAAAGTGTTTCACTTTGCTGCATAATGTTTAAGAAATAATAGCTAAAGGGCTAATATAGCTCTCAAATTCTCATTTCCTTCCAACCCACCCCACATTAAATTTTACTTAAAAACAGATACAACTTAAGGACCAAGCATGTAATTGAACACCGACCAATAAATGAAATGACAAGAATGCACAAATTTCACTGGTACCCCATCATCACTGACCTAAACGATTAAAATCAAAATTGGCCAAATTTAAACCAATAATACTACCAAACAAAAATCAAAGCAATGAAGAAGCGTCACAAAAGAGCACGCTAATGAACAACAAACAATAAAGAGGAGTGAAACAGAGAACCTGCCAAGGTGGTGACGACATAGACCGGGCCGTGGAGGCCTCCGATGGAGAAGCGTCCGAACCCCTCTGCCCGACCCGCCATTGCTCTCAAGGTGAAATCCACGTCGGCGTACGGTAACGAAGCCATGTCCGTCTTCCTGTAGCTCAAATCAAAGCCTCTTGGCCGCCTCTATATGGCCACAGGTCGTTGCAAAAATTTGGCGGTCACAAAATTTACCCGAAAATCGATCCTACATCCAACAATTAATAGATTTAAAATTAGAAAAATCAATACTTTTTAGTTTTTTCTTTTTTTTTTGAAAGGGCCTCTTTTTAGTTAATAACTTAATATACTTCTTTGTTTACTAAAAAGAAAAGGATTATTGGATGAAGTCTCATTTTGCATTGTAGTTAGATTATCAAAATAATATAGTATGAACCTTATATTGAATACTCTTTTTATTAACAAGACTTCGTTTAAAAAAAAATTAAATTAAATTTCATCTACTAAACTAAATAATTATTAATAACCAAATTTATAGTTAAAATAATAAAAGAAAATCAAACAATTTAGACTAATTAATTTAAATAAATGGAGCCTAAGAAAAGAGGCCTATTGGAGCAAACAACAAAGCCTAATAGGCACACATTTTCAAAGTGAATATGAAGCGCGTACGGGCTCCGATGATATAAATGGAGTGGCTGGACTGCTTCTTTGCCTTTCAGGCTTTTACTCTAATGGAATCAATTCATAAGCGTAGGCCTACACTGATCATACCAACTACAAGCCGAAATTAAAGATGTGACTACAATTAAATTGAATAACAGTCCAACACAGATCTGAAAAATGAACTATTACAATCAAATTAATTGGATAGCAGTCGCCAATATACTACACAGTACAACAAGTTAATGATTCTTTTGACCATACCATGTGAATTTCTATTTGGTATTACTTTCTGAATCTTATTAATTTCTTTATATCTTTAATTTTCATTAGAAATCCAAGGTTGAGTATTACCACTAAACTCTAAAGAAAATGTGAGAAGTTTTAGATATTTTTTTTGTTACATTAGAGAAAATCGAACTTTAATTTATCCCCATCCTAACTCATTGTACCACATTCTCTGACCACTTAAACTAATTCCGAGAGCATAAAGCTTTAGATTATTAATGATTCATTTAGATTAAAAACTCAATGAAAATCAAGACAGTGAGAGAATTCAAATTCTATGAACAGAAATACAATTCCACCAAATGTACTATAAAATCTCCATGAAGTAGTGAGTAATAGTTCCATACATAAGTAGTACCAACATAACAATCTCTCCATCTCTCTCTCTATGGAGCTGGTCTACATGGTAATTTGGTCACTGCCTCTACTCTATGCTTCTATCTACCTTTCAAAGTTGGTTCTTCAACATTGGAGAGACCAACACTGCTATTTGTTGGCTTATGAGTGCTACAAGGCCACAGAAGACAGGAAGCTGGACACTTCATCCTGTGTTAAAATCATTCAGCGGAACAAGAACCTGGGTCTGGAAGACTACAGGTTTCTCCTGAAGACCATTGTCAATTCTGGCCTTGGCGAGGAAACTTATGGTCCAAGAAATGTCCTCGCCGGGCGCGAAGACTGTCCTAGTTTAGAAGATGCACTAATGGAAATGGATGACATTTTCATTTACACCCTTGACAAACTGTTTCACAGAACAGGAGTTTCACCTTTACAAATTGACATACTTGTTGTCAATGTGTCACTCTTCTCTCCAGCACCATCTCTAACAGCCAGGATTATAAACCATTACAAGATGAAGAACAGCATCAAGACCTTCAACCTCGCGGGAATGGGCTGCGGTGGAAGCCTTGTTGCCATTAATCTTGTGCAGAACTTGTTCAAAACCTACAAGAATGTGTATGCTGTTGTAGTTAGCACAGAGTCTATAGGTCCAAATTGGTACCGCGGCAAAGTCGAGCCCATGATGCTTGCTAATTGTCTCTACCGCTCGGGAGGGTGCTCTATGCTTTTCACCAACAACAGGGCTCTGAAGCATCGAGCCCTGTTGAAATTGGAATGTATAGTCCGAACCCATATGGGTTCGAGTGACGAAGGATATGGTTGCTCCATTCAAGTTGAAGATAAGCATGGCTACAGGGGTTTTAACCTCAGCAAAAGCATAGCAAAAGTTGCTGCTATAGCTCTTACAATGAACCTGCGAGTACTAGTGCCTAAAGTGTTACCAATGACAGAATTACTACGCTTTGTCATAGTTTCTCGTGGTCGAAAAAAAGTTGCTGTTAAAGAAGTGGGAAGTACTGGTTTGAATCTTAAGGCTGGACTTGAGCATTTCTGCATACCTCCAACTGAAGCTGCAGTTATTAATGGGGTTGGTAAGAGTTTGGGACTCAATGAATATGATCTAGAGCCCTCTAGAATGGCACTTCATAGATTTGGCAACACATCCTCTGGTGGCCTTTGGTATGTTTTGGGGTACATGGAGGCAAAAAGGAGGCTTAAGAAGCATGACAAGGTTCTGATGGTGAGCTTTGGAGCAGGCTATGAATGCAATAATTGTGTGTGGGTGGTGTTGAGGGACTTGGATGATACCAATGTCTGGGAAGACTGCATACACAGATACCCTCCAAGAACTTTGGCTAACCCTTTCATGGAGAGGTATAGTTGGATCAATGATGAATTTCTAAGCTTTGTTAAGTTTGAGGAGGTTATGAATGCCATGTCTGACATTGGTCAACCCTTTCATGGAGAGGTATGGTAGATCAATGATAATGAATATTTCTAAGCTTTGTTATATTAATGCTGCACTACTTTGCATTGTTTGAGGAACTATTCTTATGAGTTGCCTCTGTAAGGAATATTCCATTTTAATTATTTCAAGGAGATGATGTATTTCATAAATCTGAAGTAGGTCAAGGTTGTTGTGGTAATCTCGATCTACATGAATGGATTTTTTTTCAGAACTATCAATAAACCATATGTATACCTGTTATATGTTCAAGATATATGTCTATAGGTTGTCAGTCTGAACTGCAGAAGGAGCATCATCTTAAGAAAAATTAGTTGTCACAATCTGAAACTCCAGAAAGGAGCATGGTGTATTTTCTGAAGAGAGCAAACAATTAAGTCTGCTTTTGAACCCAACTACGTACTTGGCAATTATGATAGCCATTTATATGTAACAAGGGTCATGAAGTTCTACCTCTGGTCAATGGCCTACACTACGTACACCCTTTCACAAATCATATGTATCATATATTGATGACTTCCCAGTAGACTAGCGAAGATAAATGAGATCTACTTTTTATAAAAAGCCTGTAAGATATATAATTATATATACCTAGCTAGGTGATGAAAATTTGTCCCTTCTAGGCTTTCTACATTTTAATTGGGGAGTAAAAAGAGATGAAAATTAAGAAAATCTAGCAATTAAGAACTCTACCATTGCAGCAATTTTAACAGATCGAGAATAAGTAATTTTGGTAAGGTAACTTGAAGGAGACCCATATTATCCATATGTACTAGCTAATATTTCAGCCAAGATCTTGGTTGAAGAATTTAGACCATCTTCAATCATACCTTATCATTTTTTCAATGTGACATTACTGTGAGCTTGTAATAAGAAAGCAAAAAAAATAATGGGAAACCACACAGATGCCCGAGTGGTAATATTAGATGGGTATGAGATGTAAATTTAAAAGTACTAAATTCGAATGTTTACAATGAAAAAAAAAAACTCGAATTTACTTAATATTTATGATTTTCGGGTGATTGTATAATTTGTAATTTTGTATGCCTCCAAAGTTATCTTAAAAAACTTGTGTGGGGTTTCTTTGTTAACAAAGAAGTGTCAGTTGTAACTAGTGACCTCCTAATAGTACCAGTTGGAGACGAGAGAATTCAAAACCTCATGTTCAAGCCTAGATAATAGATGAGATATGGGACAGAATATTACCCCCCATTATCTTGTTTGGCCAAAAATATAATCTATCTTAAGTATTGTTAGGTCCACATAAGCAAAATAGTGAAAAGGAAATGAAGTAGTACCTTCTAATCTTTCCCCTACCGACAATGCCCTTTCTCTTACCACCATTAATTTGATATAATTGTTTCTTTTTTTCTTTTGCTTTTTCATTAATAGCTTCAACTACTTGAGCAGTTGAGCAGGGTGCATTTATCATTATTCATTAGAACACGTTCTCTGCTGGTATTGCATGATTTACATGGCCACATTTATAGGATCACATCAAAGTTTGAAACCCGGCCTTCTAATGTAAATTTACATGCCTCTTTCTATTTCTATGTTAGCACACTTAGCTCAATTTGATCAAACTAGAAGAGAGAGATCGATAGTAATATAAGCCTAATTAGGCTTATGATCAGACATTTTACAAATCCAAATCCAATTACTTTCCAGTGTAGTTCCAAAGTACCTTATGTCTCAGATACAAATAGGTCAAGTTAAATTAAACATCAAAATACTCCAATTTTAATTCGATTTAAAAGTGTATGTCATGATTGAACTTAGCTCAATTTATAATTCGAGTATAAGTTCAAGAGATATTTTGTTTGAGCTTAACTTGCTTCTCTTATAATACAAACTCGAACTGTATCAAAATGGATTTACAAACCCACATTAAGATGATAATGACTGCAATTTAAGGACCTAATCCCCAATGGGAATAAAACAAGGGTTGCTACCAAACCAGACCCATATTTTGTCTCTTCTTTTATGACACTTGACAGAAGACTTCAAACTTACATTTTATTTTGAGAGGGCGACCCCACAAGAGTGGAGTGCAAATGACTCAACCTTTTATTTTTCTTTGCAATCCTGGAGACACGTCAGCAATTCAGCACATTATCTGCAGTTTATTTCGGGTTCCATTTACCATTTTACATTGTTCGGTGTAACCGTGTAAGTCACATAACGTACCAGTTTCCTGGGGTTAAAGTTAAAGGACTATATGACAACTTTTCCCTGTGGCCCCCACCCCGTACCACAATGAACAGGTTAAGAGTTAAGACCATCAAGAGGTTCAGATGCATTTCTAAAAACCCTATGGAATTAATCCAATAATTAATGACAACCAGTTATTAATTTATCTCATTTCCTTCTTAGTAGTCAGCATATAGTATTGGTTGAGCAATGAGCATCTTCTGAAAATGTGCAACAGATCATAAATCTTCTAATGGGTCCAAAAACACATATTGCTTTGCTTTCACACAATTAGCTAGGCAGAAGCCTGGTTAACACACAATTAGAAGATGTCTTATATAGTATATTGTTTGGCAGTATCAAAGAATCCTATTTAATAATTGTTCACCATTGAGTAATATTAAGTGAGACATCTCATTCAGGGGAATGATAGCTACCTTCTTTCTTATTATTCGCATTATATAATGTAGTTTAATGATATGAACCATTCATTCTTTAGACCATCTTTAAAACCCTAAACTTGATTTTTAGGGTTTAGGGTAGAGATCGATAAAACCCCACATTTGTCAACCATGTTACTGTTACTAAAGATTTCCAGCCAAAGACAATAAATGCAGAATTAATAGCTGGCCGGGAATGAACTAGAAAGCCATTTTATGTGCATGGTGATATATATATACATGTTGCATGCACTTGATCATGATCATCACCATTAATCTTTGCCATATGACCATCAATCTGCCTTTAAAAGAAAACCTATGGCAACTTGGCAAGTTGTATATATGCATTATCACTCCCTCCAAATAATTTGAGTTGGGAAGCTAGCTCCGACCAATTATGCTGTACAGGCAGTCATGGACTCATGCATTGTTTTTCTTCATATTGAATGTTTGTGTCTACGGCCTATCTATAATCTTAATGAGCACCAACTATTTATTTGTAGGTAAAAGTAGACATCTTTTTCATTAATGATCATTATTTATAAGAGATTGATGGGTGCAGGGTACGTATCAAAGATCACAATTGTTCAGGTTTTGCATGCAATTCATTTAACACTTGACAATTCTAGGCTCTACCCCCCTCCCCTCTCTCTCTCTCTCTCTCTCTCTCTCTCTCTCTGAGCTAGCTAAAGCCATGGAGGTGTTCATGGCAATGTGTCTGCTGGCTCTTTTCTTTACTTTCTTTTCCCTCTGTAAGTTGGTTCTGAAAAGGAGAGACCAGTCCTGCTATCTGCTGGCCTATGAGTGCTACAAGGCCACAGAGGACATGAAGCTCCACACCGATTCATGTGCAAAACTCGTCATGCGGAACAAGAACCTGGGGTTAGAAGAATTCAGGTTCCTCCTTAAAACCATGGTCAATTCGGGCATCGGTGAGGAAACTTCCTGCCCAAGAAACATTATTGCAGGCAGAGAAAATTGTTCCACCCTAGCAGATGCACTCTCGGAGATGGATAATATCATCTTCGACACGCTTGACAACCTTTTCGCCAAGACTAATGCAATAATTTCTCCGTCACAAATCGACATTCTTGTCGTTAATGTGTCCATGTTCTCCCCTGCACCCTCTCTAACAGCTCGGATAGTAAACCGCTACAAGATGAGGCAGGATATAAAGACCTTCAACCTCTCAGGAATGGGCTGCAGTGCGAGTCTCGTTGCCATTGATGTCGTGCAGAACTTGTTCAAAACCTACAAGAATGCAAATGCCCTTGTTGTGAGCACCGAATCCATAGCTCCCAATTGGTATTGTGGCAAAGAAAAGTCCATGATGCTCACCAACTGCCTCTTTCGCTCAGGAGGGTGTTCGATTCTGTTCACAAACAACAGAGGCCTGAAGCACAAAGCCATGTTGAAATTGAAGTGTTTGGTAAGAACCCATATTGGCTCGAGCAATGAGGCCTATGAATGTTGCATACAACTGGAAGATGAGAAGGGATATCAGGGTTTTCGCCTTACCAAACACCTCACAAAAGCAGCAGCTCTGGCTTTCACTATGAACCTCCAAGTTCTGGTCCCAAAAGTGCTTCCACTGAGAGAAATAATTAGGTACCTTGTGGCCTCTAGGCTTCAGAACAGAAGTGGAAAAAGCCAAAAGCTAGAAGCAGTGGGAATTGGGTTGAATCTCAAGACTGGAATAGAGCATTTCTGTATTCACCCTGGTGGAAGAGCAATCATAGATGGGATTGGTAAGAGCTTATCACTAAGTGCATATGATCTTGAGCCATCTAGAATGGCACTTCACAGATTTGGCAACACATCAGCTGCTGGCTTTTGGTATGCTTTGGGATACATGGAAGCCAAAAAGAGGCTTAGAAAAGGCAATAGGATTCTGATGAGTGGGTTTGGAGCTGGTTTTAAGTGCAATAACATTGTGTGGGAGGTAGTGAAGGATTTGGATGATGCCAATGTCTGGGAAGAGTGCATAGATTGTTACCCTCCTAAGATACTTGTCAATCCTTTCATGGAGAAGTATAGTTGGCTCAATGATGAGTATCTAAACTTTGTTAGGCTTGATTTTTCCCAATTATTTGTTTAGTTTTAGCTTTGTTTTGATTAAGTCATTTCGATCTTTTTCCTTCATTGTATGTTGCATTGATTATGATTTTATCAATTATATGATTGTTTAAAGTTTCTCACTTAAAGGGTACTATTTTCTTTCATCAACAAAACAATGTATCTCATACATAAAACCAGAGCATGTGTTTCTAGAGCAATTTCGGATAAGATCCATCTAAGTTGCTACAATTTTGAATATTGGTACTGAAAATATCTACTTCTCAAATCAATGGTCAAGCTTTCAACATTCCGACCTATACGTTGCCTATTTTATGACAGTCCATTGATGCATATTCGTACTGTCAGATATTGGTGTTTCATGCACTTGCCTCTAATTTCTGAAATAAATTAACATGAACTACTCAGTCTATAAAGTCAAGTAAGTCTGCATATATAAGTGATGGAAGTGTCTCCTTTTGCCTTATGAGCTTCACAATATTCACCATGTATCCTGGCACATCTTGTTATTAAGAATTGGCAAGGGGCTGATGTTTCAAACAGAAGGTAACATATCAATAAGAAGTTGATCAATAAATTTTCCATTAATTCATGAAGATTGAAGGTACATCCTAACATTTTTATGAATCTTGCACTGTTTCTACTTTCTACACCATTATTTTGAATAGGGAATTACAGATGCACCCTCTGAGTGCCATATACTGCCATGTCTGATACACAATAAATTCTCATTTAAAAGACTACCTATAGTTTTCCCATGTGTGGGCCACCAAAAAGCTGGCCAATGCTGTTCTTACCATCAATTATAATAAATTGTCCTTACCAAAAGTTGGCCAATGCTGCAGTGTTGTGAACAGGTTAGAAATCCTATCAAACTGTGGTTGTCAAATATACATTTTCAAACAAACACGTTGAATATTTTCCAAGCAACATCCTTGCTTAGTCCCAAATTTTACCCCACAAAATCTCAACCAGAAAGTGTAAAACTATAAACAATGACGTAAAACATTTGCACAATTGACTTTTTCAAAGAACATATAGAATTATACACAGACCACTTGGGTTCAATCAAGGGCTGATTTCATGTAAGATGTGAAATTGACAAAGAAACTAGCAAGCTTATTAGAGTTATGGGTCATTGAGTTGGGCATTGGAATTGCTTTGGGACTATAAGATAGACTGAAATTGTTTCTCAATATAGGGACCAAATGAGTGGTGACTTGAGCTAAGTTTTTGTATGTTGTAAGGTTGAAAGTAAACAGAGTAGGTAGGACTAATCCCACATCGACCAGAAGAGAAAGAAGTACCTAGTCTCAGTGCCTTAAAATAAAGCAGCTGGTTTCAGCTAAAAGTTCGGAGCCATGCGTTGAGCACAAAGCGAACTATTCTTTCGCCTTTTACTAAAGAATACCGTGTGCGCGGCGCTTGAAGTGGCATACGCCTATTTTTGGAGGGGCGCACCTCTGTGGGTGCCCCTAACAATGCTAGTGTCAAATGTTATATAGTACTGGCCTCTAATGCAAAGTAAGCTGTTGACTTGAGTGTTTATTAGAAACACGCGCGTGCAGCGCTACATATTCAAGGACTCTCGTTTTGTTTTGAATAAAAATTAAAATAGAAATGGTCCCGCAGTTTTTTGTCATGGAGAGTAGGAAACTTGGGATCATTTAGCTAGTTATAAAGTTTCGGTCTTTGTTTTTTTCATTTCTTCCTTGTGGATCGAAAGCTGACTGACCAGGCAGTAGGTTTCTTGCAGTGTTTTTTCCCTAATATTTATCTCATTTTGGACATGATTTATTGGAGTTTGGATGCTAAGTTTTCGGATTTTTGTATCTAATTCTTGACAGGATTTATTTGAGTTTTAAATTTTAGATTTTTGGATTTTGGGCGGACAAATGGGTTATGAGCGATGAGATCCAAAAAAGTTTACATGAGTGGCGCGCTATGAATGTGTGCGGCAGTCCGCTTTAGAGACGGATTGTATAATTCAAAATGGAAACAATTTGCTGAAGAATGAAATTGTAGGATAATAAAGTATTAGGGTAATATAAATTAAAAATTTCAAACTAAACCATATCTAATTTGCAACCTAATCATGATCAGTTATGTGATTAGGAAGCTCTGGACAAGTCAGGCCCAAAAAAACAAAATCTGGACAACTTCAACCGAATCATTGTCATTATGGCCCAACATTCTTGGTGGGTTATATAGCTCATAGTAGGCCTTTTGAGTCCCACAAAGTCTCAAACAGGAGGTGTAAGACTAAACAATGGCGCAAAATCATTTGCAAATTTGACATTTCAAAGAGCATAATATACACAGACTGATTCATCCACATAATGGAATTACACACAAGCTGATTTCATGTAAAGTATGAAATTGACAAAGCCACAAAGGAACTAGCAAGCTTATACGAGTTTTGCTGAGTTGGGCATTGGAATTGGAATTGCTCTGGGATTGCTCTGGGACTATAAGATAGACTGAATTGGTGAGCTGATCTTCAAAGGGTGAGAATTTTGCTGGGTAATAGACTAATAGGTAAGATGATCAAGGGTCCTCTGGGGTTGAACATGAAGGACTGGAGAATTATTATTAGCTACTAAAGCTTTTTGGTATCTCATATTTCAGTCCAAGCATCAGACCTGGTGCTAATGAGGCCATGTTTCTTATCATTGATGTGTGGTGATCTGGGTTTGGAACTTGAAATTTTACTTATGGAGCTTTAGTAACTTGAATGAAATCTTAAACTCTTCGAAATAGAAGGGTGAATGGGCATGAGCAAAGTTTGAAATGCACATGATCTAAACAATGGCATCATGGAGATTCTCTGCAATTTGGAAGCTGGTCTGAACGTGAAGGTAGAGGAACTCTATGATGAGCTGGTTGAATGGATTGCTCAAAAGTGACCTGAAAATCTGAAATAGAATCAAATGAAGGTTATGAGATGCTGGTATATATGGTTTTCCTTGGGGAGAATCCCCTCTACATGTCATGACTTGTGCTGAGTTTTTAATGTTGACTGTTGAACTGAAAACTATGAATCAAGAGTGGTGGGCACTACTCGCTAGAATCCCACATCGAGTAGAAGAGTGAAGACTAGCTAATCTTACTAGTATAAAATGAAGCAGCAAATGTATGTTATACTTACGGAGCCATGCGTTGAGCACAAAGCGAACTATTCTTTCGCCTTTTACTAAAGAATACCGTGTGCGCGGCGCTTTAAGTGGCATACGCCTATTTTTGGAGGGGTGCACCTCTGTGGGTGCCCCTTACAATTCCAGTATAAAAATTTTGGCAACAATCCTTCTTTGCTGAACGGTTAAAAGATGATGGGAAAAAGTTGGTCATACTTTCAGCGATTCTGGCCAATTGGTTAAAATTGTTGGATTATATAGAATTGGAGCAAGAACTAATTTTTAAATTGGGAGGTAAGTAATATTGACCCAGTGATAGTATCTGAAAAAAATACCAACAAATATTGAATGTTCACTCCTTTGTTTTTTTGTTCTTTTTATTGAGGATAAGTATTGCACATTAGTCATGAACATACACTACGGCTATATACAGACTGAAACTTATATATAATAACATTATACACGTTGATTTCAGTTATTATATAATGCACAATTTCATGTAAGGTATTAAATTGACTCGAATAACTACTGGTGGTGACACCTAGTTTCTCATTTATTAAAGAATGTATTTAGTTTAAATTTCATTGACGAAAGTTGGTAATGATATAAAAAAAAAAAAAAAAAGGCATGAAATTAATAAAAAAAAAAACTAGCAAATTAACCTTGCTAGAGTTTTGGGTTATTGAGTCGAGCAGGAATTTCTTTGGGATAAAAAAATAGAATGAATTGGTAGGTTAATCTTCAAAGGGTGAGGATTTTGGTGGGGAGTAGCTAAGATGAGCAAAGGTCCTCTTGGAGCATTAAGTCTTAGAGAACTATTTTTACCTTAACGTTATTTGGTATCTCATGTTTTCTTCATGAAACTTGGCTTGGAATTTATTATTATTTTTAAAATCGAAATAGCATTGTATTAAAGAGCCCCAAAGGCAAAAATACAACACAAATGCCACTAATCCGGGCATAGAACATAACAAGGGCAAAGCCCAACAAAAGGAAAACATACACAAAAAACTACAAGTTAAACAAGAACGACAACAAAAAAACCAAAACGGCAACAAAATATCCCAAATCCAGCCCTAACCAAAATCCATAAGCTAAAAGTTCACTAATGGAGCTTAAAAGAAATCTCTCAAGGATACTACTATTAACAGAAATTGAAATTGTTTCTCCATAATGGACAATTGGACATGATCACTAAAGTTTAAAGATTACATCTAAAGGTCTACTCCAGCGTCTTGGTCCCGAAAATATATGGAAAGCTAGTTTGGTTTGGTGCTAGAGGACATCACAGAGTAGGAGGCTGAACTTGGAAGTAGAGGAAAACCAAATGAGTCTTGATGATTATGAAAACCATTAAATCAGCAATAGTTTGGATGAATAATGGATTGCTCAAGAATGACCTGTAATACAAACAATCACATGGTTTTATAACTTTTGTTGTTGGGGGTTAAGGGCCCTCTCATTTTCATCAACAAAAAAGGTAAGAATATGAGTGATGAGCTGTAGGACTTGCATCCCACATCGAGAGGAGGAGCAAGAGCTGGCTGCTCTCACTAGTATAAAACGAAGCAGCAAATGTTTGTTACACTTACGGAGCCATGCGTTGAGCACAAAGCGAACTATTCTTTCGCCTTTTACTAAAGAATACCGTGTGCGCGGCGCTTTAAGTGGCATACGCCTATTTTTGGAGGGGCGCACCTCTGTGGGTGCCCCCAACAATTCTAGTTTAAAGTATTTTATTTATTTAGTCTTTTAATATAAATATAATTGCATTTTAAAAATCATTTTCTGTAAAAATTGTCAAATAAACTAATTAATACCAAAAGATATATGTTAAGCAATTGAAAATGGGCCATATTAGGTAGCTTGATTATGTAACAATTACGTACAGCCTGCCACGTGTCCTTTCAGATCTCACAAGCTCCAAATCTCTCTCCCTCTCTCTCCATAAATTTCCATAAATTGTGAGTGCAGAGATCAGAAATGAAGGACAGTTGCAGATCACGTACTAGGTTTCGTCGTCAGCGGAGGAGAGATTGTCGTCAAAGTTGAACTCGTTCTTCGAAAGAGAAGAGAGAGGAAAGTTGCCTCCCATGTCCGACGTGACATTTTTGAAGGTTATGAACTCAGGCGACAACTCGGATCCTCGTGGTGAAGGCACAGTGGCGTCGCAGTGGTAGAGATCACCACAAGGGACTCACCCTTAAAATTATAAACGTATTATAATTTCAGTTAATTGATCTTTATTACTATGTGGTGTTACAGTTACACAAAAAAAATTGTAAAAATTCATATTAAAATTTGAGAAAATAACAAAAGATGGGAAATGGGCTTGTGAGAGGTTTTTCCTTTGGCGGGAAGTGCAGTAAGAGCGTGGAGTATAGTAAAGACTAAAGAGAGTCCAGATCACCTGTCCCCAAAATGATCAAATAACTCCACATTAATTTCCTTATCGGAAGATGAAGTTTAAGAGGGAATTTTACTGAATCAATTAATAGACTACCAAGCAAACTTAAGGTGACTTCAAAGTTCAAACCCCATGTCATCAAAATTTAAGTTAGAAAAGAAAAGAAAAGAAAAGAAGAATGAAAATTAGAAGCTGCTTTGCTTGTTCTGCTACTCGGCTAACACTAAATAAAAGCAGTAAACATAGTTTTGCATATATACAATTTTCTTTAGAACATTTGGTTACAATGCAGGGCATATATGAACAGGAGCATATATAACCCTTTCAAATCCAAACAGTAATGCTATGTAAATATAATAATCAGGTTCTTCACTAATTGGACAGAGCCTAATTATCAAATGTGGCTCAAAACAGTATATATATATAAACAAACCCCAACTCTTTGCTGTCCGTCATCGGCTGCAAATTCACTAATCAACTGGAATTATCTGATTCCTACATACATACATACCAAACATAAAGCTTTGTACATATTACTAAACAACGGTATAAGAATTTTGATATATATGTGCATACATGTAAAACGAATTAGGGTGGAGGCAATGCACAATAATAATACTCTTGCGCGCGACGAGTTTCTTAACATAAATACATGATATATATATATATATATGTGACAACAGGAGAATGGTTCACATGGAAGTGATCGAAATCCAAACATGTGTAGAAAGGTATCTAACTAATGCATGCTGTACCTGAAAACGGATGTGAGACAGATCCACGTAGTAAGTACTTCATCCCTCTTTGAAGCAGTGAAGGAAAACATTTCGAGCAGCATGGTCCTCCCACTCTAACCCATTCCACCACTCTCGCTCTCCCTGGATGATGAGATTGCATCCTTGGGCACTCCTAGTGTCTAGTGGCAGCTTCTTCAGTTCTGGACAGTCAGATATATGGACTTCCTTCAGGTATGGAAAGGGTAAGGCCTTTTCATATATGCTCTGCAATGATGTTAGAGAGGACAAACTCAATCTTGTAATTTTTGCAAATGGGTTCAATTCTTTTACCACCTTTTCCACTCCACCCAATCTTTCCAAATTGATTATTTTGTCCATTTCAGAGCAAAACTCTACAATTAAACGCACAAGATTTGGAGCGAAAATGAGCCATGTCAGATCCTTCAGTTTCCTGCAATTAAGTATAAATACTCGTTGAAGGCCAACGAAGCAACTTTTATTTATAGTAATCAAGTCGCGAATAGGATCTCGTCCTACTCCTTCCCAATAAACCACCTTCAATTCTTCCAAATTTGTACACTCCTCAATGCGAAGGACATCAAGACATTTCATATTTGCCAAAGATGATATATCGAGAACGTTGGTACTGTCAAAATCTCGTAAAAAGAGCTCTTTAGTGCAGGCCACAAGCTTAAGGTAGCTTAAGAAATATTGTTCGAAACAAGAGCTACTTCTTATGGTCAATGAAAAGAAATCAATGTGTTTCAAACAGTGCAATCCACCCAGTATGCCTTTTTCACTGACAAAGAGAAGTTCGTCTGAAACACCACAATCCCGCATTCTCAAAACTTTTAGCATGGAGAAACTTGATATTATATGTGGTGGGACAAATTCCAGCTCAGATGTACACTCCAAATCCAAATACTTGAGCTTTATTAAGGCCTTTAACTCCACTGGCAGCTCTCTTATACCAGTTCTGGACAAACTGAGATGTTGTAATGAAACCAGCTTTGAAACTCCTGGCGGCAGTCTGGTTAACTCCTTATTGCGAGACAAATCCATAACTTTCAGATTAGGCATAAAATCAAAGAAGCCTTCAGAAATCATCTTCAAATTATTCCCTTGAAGAATCAAGGTTAGCAGATTGGGAGATTCTGGTGTTTCAACTAGATATTCAATATGATTATCCATTAATGACACCCTTTTCGTGCTCTTCCATTTTTCAACATTTGGTGCTTCCACCAAATTTGCACCAGGGTCGACAAGGAAATTTTCTTCTATTTTCTTTGTATCACAAGCCAACCACAATGCCATGTCTCGAATGACATCATGCATTTTTACCTTACTTCCCTCATAATGCGCTTCCAATAAACATGCACTAAGAAGAGTATCTATGATATCATAACTCTCATTTTGTGCTTCCTCTACATTTGCATTGTCATGCAGTATTTCCTCACACATCCAGCAATATGATATATCATGTCTATATAGGTAACAATCTTGGGGAAATAATGCAAAATATAGGAAGCATGATTTGACTTTCTCACTTGGTAGATTATCATAAGTAAACTTTAAAAGAGAGAACACCTTTTCCATACCTGAAAACTTTAAGGCATCTTTCTTCAAAACTTGAATTGCATAATTCCATGCTTGAGGAGTCTTCTTGCAAGCCATGGCCCTACCAACTGTAATTAGAGAAAGTGGCAAACCACCACACTCTTTTGCCACAGTTTGAGCAATATCTGGAGGAATATTAACAAGGGTTTCTTTCCCAACCTTCTGTTCAAACAATTCCCATGCTTTGTCCCATGCCAAACACTCCACTTTTATCTTCTTGTGAGCATCCATACGACCACATACTTCCTCGAAACGAGTTGTAAAGACAATCTTGGACTTGTTCTGTCCACCAGAAATATTAGGAAGCCCTATTTTGGCTATATCAACCTGCTCCCATATATCATCTAAAAACAACACAAACTTCTTTTCGCTCAAGACCCTGAGGATATCTTCAGCCTTTTCATGCTGCTCTTTTTGCATCCATGTGTCACCAGAAAGCCCAATCCTTTTACCAATCAGAGCTTGAACACTTTCAAGTTTGTAGTTCTGGGAGACCACTACCCAGATCACAAGACTGAAATCTTTACGAGTTTGGACCAACTTGTTATTGATTTGGGTTAGGAGGGTGGTCTTGCCCACCCCTCCCATCCCATATACACCAATTATCCCCACTTGCTCATCTTCAATGTGCCTCCAAACGTTATCAAGCATCGATTCCATGCCCACAGTAGGCACAACATGTACAGAACTGACTACAGGGGCAGGTACACTATGAGCCACATTTTCAAAAACTCCATTGCTCTTTAAATCAGCGACTCGCACCAACATGTTAGCAACTTTTTTTCCGTAGCTGTAGCTGGACATGTAGTTCTTCGAACAGTAACCTCCGCAGCATAATTTCTCAATTTCTTGATTGCCATCATTTACAACTTGATTGACTTCAGTTTCAGTAGCCTCCACACTTGACATCCACCACTGTACATGCTCTGACCGCTTCATGAATGGATTCTCCTCAGCTACGGCCACCCTTCTCTTCACATCATTCTTTATGGACTCTAATTCTTGCACAAAAGTTTTCAGAGCTTCAAGGTTTTCTTCAAGCTTACGTACATGTTCTGCTCGTCGCGTAGTGGAATTCCAGCAGCCAGAAACAATGGCATCGCACGGTAAAGAGACCGAGAAGATGTTACCCATTGCAGAAAAAATGAGAGTCGACTTCTTTTGAGAGGAAAAGTTGTAGATGGGTTCCCAAAATTCAGAACCCCTCAATGTTGGTATATACTTTACAAAGTAATACCAAGATATATGGGTGAAAAGTTTACAAACTTTATCCACTTCTCACACATTCTCACAAATACTAAAAGAGAGAGAGAACAATTTATTTTATTAGCTAGACTGAATGATCAAGTCTGATTGTCTTGATCGAAACTTACAAACACATATCCCTTATATAGAGAGCTTTCATCACAAAAGTCAACAGACTCTTTATTACAAGCTGGTGAAATAGTAGAGCTAGCCTTTCTAGTGTATATATCTAAAACATAGGGGGGCAAATGAAGAAAATCAGCACCAATACATACGCAAACTAGTATGAAACTATGACAAAGTAAAAAGCAGTCAATCACCAACCCATGTGAACCACGTGATGGAGTATTGACTTGCTTATTCCAACACTCAATTGGATTCTTGCTACTTGCTAGCTTGAAGACATTAGGATAATTTAATTAAGGAATTGCCAACTTGCAATAAATTTCTGGATTAATTATATATATGGTCCAAAAAGTCGAATTTATAACTCAAGAAACTCTCTCAATGCAATACTTATTCATTTTTTTTGCATTCTCTTGAAGTTTGCTTTACCTGCTCTTCAATTTTGACACAATATTTATATCACTGTGTCATATGGAAAGACCACACATTCCGGTGTAGCACAACAAAATTTAAATTGGCCGATCTGCTTAACCAAAAAAACACTACTATGCATCACTTCAATATTTGAAAAGGAAAAACGTAAAATTACTTATTTGAAACAGAAGCTTTTAGATGCTGATCCAAATTAAAATGCATGTACAGCTATTAATAGGTTTGTATATTTAATTTTCTTACTCATTTTACACATTGATGTAAATAATGAAAGTGTCCCTAATTTTATGTCTATTGTTCATTTGTTCCTAATTTGGGAAAAATTATTCTATACATCTGTATTATGAATATCATCCAGTCCACATGTTATAATATAAGTGTGGCTGTAACCCTAATCTTGATTCCTGATAACAAAGTTGGCTTTGTTAAAAAAATAAACCCAAAAAAAAAAAAAATTCATTTTCAGAGTCTTTATATTATTATTATTATTATTGTTATTATTATTATGATTATTATGTGGCAGATCTGTCCCATAGTCTTGCTAATGTTTTTTTTTTTTTCAAAGACGTACTTGTTCAAAGTCTTGCTAATGTTGTTGCCTAGAACGCCACATAAAGTCAATAAGTCAAAGTCTTGCATCTTTTTGTGTTGAAAAATTTAATAAATTTCTTATTTGTATAAATAAAAAATTTAGGAGTTGTTTGCCATATCAATTATATATTCTTTGAATAAGTACGTACAAGTGACATCTACTTGAAAAATGTGCCTAATGGGTTGTAGTAATTGTGAATAAGTGTCTCAAAACAAAAAGGTACTAAAGTAATTGTGAATGAGTGTATCGTAAAACAAAAGAGTACTACTATTACGTTGTCTTAACAGGTACAACCCTTTCAAAAAGGCACTTCATCTTTTATAAATACTCGGTTTATTTGTCATTTCAAAGAAGAGATTTAGTAGAGACAATATATAGTGATTTGTACGTGTTTTATTCAAAGTTACTTATTGAGAGAGATCAACAAAATTTGTGTTCGCCGTTTTCTTGTGAATTGGAGTGCTACTTCTGCAATAAGAAAGATCATTGTATATTGGGAGACGATTGCTATTTAAACCTTGAGGCACCAGTAAGGGGCAATCTCGTCTTAAAGGACATAATATCAAATACTAGCCTCGATTTAATATTAAGATTTTTCTAAACTGTTTTCCATTTCTATTTAAGAAATTACATATGTTATGAATATGCATTAAATTAGCATTGAATTATTTATGCATTTATCTATAAATATAGCAATTAAACCCTGGTTTTTCAACACTTTGTTGGTTTTCTGTATAGAGGATGCTATTTACACTAACTATGGTTTCCCAACTTACGTGGCATTTGAGTCTATAAAATAAAAAATAAGAAATAGAAAGCTAGAAAATTGTGTCCAGTAAATTGATATCACATGAGTTGGCAAAAATAAGTTGAGAAAAAAGTGTTGGGGGTAATAAGCATTTTCCTTTTTGCATGTATTTAGTAAGAGAATGCTTACAATTTTTGATTTGGTATTCGCGCACGCCTCTTTATATGTGGCATGGTCCACAGTCTACTTCAACCAAACATGTACGTGCTGACGAGTTTATATTAGGTGTGATGAACACGTACGATGTGTAGCTGTAAACTGGCAACTTGTATATATAGCATGTAAAAGTAAGAGGACATGCATGCATTCAACCAGAATCAATTGTAAATCCATGATTGAAGATTCCCAAGACTTATGACCATTTTAAAGCGCATATACTAGCCGTATGAAAAGCGTGTATGACTTTCCAAGTCACAAATTGAAGAATTTTATCCCATGATGACATAATTGATTCGGCCTTGCCAGTACTCACAAGTTATTGATGTAGACCCTGCACTTCCAAGTGCTTATAAATTAATCGATCTTATGCATTTCCATGTTCTTTCTGCACATGAACAATAAGAGGGGGAAGTTTGTCAAAAATCAAAATCATTCTCAAAACTTTTGGCATCACTCTAACAATGACTTGTTCTCAACTCTATAGCATATTTGAGCAAAGCTAGTTCATCCTATATTCTTCTAGTCCTTTTAAGATTAAAATAAAAATAAAAATAAAAATACTTGCCTAAGAGGCTAAGATAGCCCTCGCAATCCAAAAGCCGAATAATAATTAAAAAATGAAATCGTTTGGCCTATCTTAATTAACTGATTACCTTGTGTGGTATCTTTCTAATAAGGAGGTCCAACATCCAGTAGAGATGGTACAAGATGGTGGGAATGTGAGATGGTCCAAATACAAGACTCAACAATCAAAGCTAGTGCGGTGCATTCACAAGTTGAAGTGGGTGCCCCAGTGGTTGGGCCAATGTCATCCTCACTCCTCACCCAAGTTTGAATCCTAGTGGATACAATCAAGGAATAAAATTTCGGATTTCGAGAAAATTTCGATGGAAATTTCGATGGAAATTTCGACGGAAATTTCGAAGATTTTTAAATTTCGACAGAAATTAGACGGAAACAACGGAAATTACTATCAAAATACGGAAATTTTGAATGAAACTTTACTATATGTTTATTTAACATATTATCTACTACATTGATAAAAAATATTGAAAAAACTAAACTATATAGTAAATTTCATGTGATATAATATGAATATAATGCACGCTGGAGACAAATACTATTAAATAAAATTAGTATAATGAGTAAATGAAATTAATATATTTTTTATACTCTATAATTTATACACTAAATCCTATATACTCTATATACTAAATCCTATATACTCTATAATATATACACTAAATTTTGTACACTTTATAATGTGTATTCTATATTTTTTAGGATATGGTATAAGATATTAGGGTTTAGGCTCTTTAAGATATTTTTGATTATTTTTATATAGAAATGTATTAGGATTTAGGATTTAAAAACAACTAAACGAAACCAAAAAGTTTTTTTTTTTCTAATTGCACAAAGACCCTAAACAAAATCAGTATATATATAATTTATTTTGAAAATTATCTACGACTAATTAACTTCGGCCATTAATTTGCGTCAACAATTATATACATGCATGTGCATAAGAACAATGAATGAAACATGATGTACAGTTCATGAACGTACAATAGTTTCTCTTGAATTTTTCCAACTGTTTGATAACTCAAAAGATCCTTAACCAATCCTAAACTTTTTTTTTCCTTTTTTTTTTTTCTTTCTTTTCTTTTCTTTCTTTTTTTTTTCTTTTCTTTTTTCTTTCTTTCTTTTCTTTTCTTTTTTCTTTTCTTTCCTTCCTTCCTTTCCTTCTTTTCTTCTTTTTGCCCGTGACCAAGGGTTTAAATTTCAATTTTTAGGGGTTCCGAAATTTTAACACCCATTCGACCAAATTTCGAAAAATTTCGGCGAAATATTCGAAATTTCGCCGAAAATTTCGAGCGAAATTTCGAATACTCTCACAGCAAATTTTTTTGAATTTGAGAGAAATTTCGTCGAAATTTCGCTCAAATATCCAGATCCAGCTAACTAGAGGGAGAGAAGGGAGGAAGAGGCGAGCTGGCCTCGTCGCCGGCCGTCGCCGAAAGCAGCAGATCGGGGAGGAAGATGAGGAATAGAGAGAGACCAGGGAATAAGGAAAGAAGGAGAAAAGAGGAAGAGAAGGAGGGAGGAGAAAGAGGGAGGAGAGAGAAGGTGTTTGGGCGTGGGTCTGTGGTGGCTGGGCAGTGGGAAAAAAGAAAAAGAAGTGGGTTTGGTGCTGACCGTGCTGCTTCTGCTGGTTTGCTGGTTATGGCGTGTTTGGTTTTGGGGTCGGTGATGGCTGCATTTTGAAGGGTGGCTGTGCGCCTGTGCGTTTTTTAAAAAAAAGGGTCTCTGTCTATAAAATTGTGGCTGTGCGTGCGCCTGTGCTTGGCACATCAACAATAATTTGAGCCATTCGATCATTTTAAAGGGTGGCTGAGGGGTTTAGTTTTTTTCTTTTTTCTTTTTCTCTTTATTTTAATTGTGTTTTGACTTTTGAGCCTATCCACAAATGATTATATTTAGTGGTAGCTTTCATTACAACTGCTGAGTGGCTGACTGGCTGGGCAGTGGGAAAAAAGAAAGAAAAGGGGAAGAGATGAAGTCACGGGCAGAAAGAAGAAAAGAAGGAAAGGAAGGAAGGAAGGAAAGAAAAGAAAAAAGAAAAGAAAAAAAAGAAAAAAAAAAAAAGAAAAAAAAAGAAAGAAAAAAAAAAAAGGAAAAAAAAAGTTTAGGATTGGTTAAGGATCTTTTGAGTTATCAAACAGTTGGAAAAATTCAAGAGAAACTATTGTACGTTCATGAACTGTACATCATGTTTCATTCATTGTTCTTATGCACATGCATGTATATAATTGTTGACGCAAATTAATGGCCGAAGTTAATTAGTCGTAGATAATTTTCAAAATAAATTATATATATACTGATTTCGTTTAGGGTCTTTGTGCAATTAGAAAAAAAAAAACTTTTTGGTTTCGTTTAGTTGTTTTTAAATCCTAAATCCTAATACATTTCTATATAAAAATAATTAAAAATATCTTAAAGAGCCTAAACCCTAATATCTTATACCATATCCTAAAAAATATAGAATACACATTATAAAGTATACAAAATTTAGTGTATATATTATAGAGTATATAGGATTTAGTATATAGAGTATATAGGATTTAGTGTATAAATTATAGAGTATAAAAAATATATTAATTTCATTTACTCATTATACTAATTTTATTTAATAGTATTTGCCTCCAGCGTGCATTATATTCATATTATATCACATGAAATTTACTATATAGTTTAGTTTTTTCAATGTTTTTTATCAATGTAGTAGATAATATGTTAAATAAACATATAGTAAAGTTTCATTCAAAATTTCCGTATTTTGATAGTAATTTCCGTCGTTTCCGTCTAATTTCTGTCGAAATTTAAAAATCTTCGAAATTTCCGTCGAAATTTCCATCGAAATTTCCATCGAAATTTCCTCGAAACCCGAAATTTTATTCCTTGCCCGTGACTTCATCTCTTCCCCTTTTCTTTCTTTTTTCCCACTGCCCAGCCAGTCAGCCACTCAACAGTTGTAATGAAAGCTACCACTAAATATAATCATTTGTGGATAGGCTCAAAAGTCAAAACACAATTAAAATAAAGAGAAAAAGAAAAAAGAAAAAAGCTAAACCCCTCAGCCACCCTTTAAAATGATCGAATGGCTCAAATTATTGTTGATGTGCCAAGCACAGGCGCACGCACAGCCACAATTTTATAGACAGAGACCCTTTTTTTTTAAAAACGCACAGGCGCACAGCCACCCTTCAAAACGCAGCCATCACCGACCCCAAAACCAAACACGCCATAACCAGTAAACCAGCAGAAGCAGCACGGTCAGCACCAAACCCACTTCTTTTTCTTTTTTCCCACTGCCCAGCCACCACAGACCCACGCCCAAACACCTTCTCTCTCCTCCCTCCTTCTCTTCCTCTTTTCTCCTTCTTTCCTTCTTCCCTGGTCTCTCTATTCCTCATCTTCCTCCCCGATCCGCTGCCTTCGGCGACGGCCGGCGACGAGGCCAGCTCGCCTCTTCCTCCCTTCTCTCCCTCTGGTTAGCTGGATCTGGATATTTGAGCGAAATTTCGTCGAAATTTCGACGAAATTTCTCTCAAATTCAAAAAAATTTGCTGTGAGAGTATTCGAAATTTCGCTCGAAATTTCGAATATTTCGCCGAAATTTTTTGAAATTTGGTCGAATGGGTGTTAAAATTTCGGAACCCCTAAAAATCGAAATTTTCGGCGAAATTTCGCCGAAAATTTCAAAATTTAAATCCTTGGATACAATAATAATAATAATAATAATAATAAAGAAACTAGTGCATTCACGTGGAGCTGTGGCAACCTCTTTAGTCAAAGACTTTAAAACTAATCTAAATTGGTAAGTGTTAGAGTGTCTTAAAAAATTGTCACAGTCAATTATGTCACAGCGACATATATGGAATATTTAACTTTTTTTTTTAAATCTTAAAAGTTAAATTAAATTACAAAAAAAAAAAAAAAAGATTGAAAGATTTATCGGTCTTCTCCAAAACCTCTAAAAAAAAATAAATTATTCCCAAATTTAAAAAACTTAACTAATTAATAATCTCATAAAAGAATTTAACCCCAATTTTAGAACTCTAAACTATTTGCCATACCAAAGTCCCATAAACATAAACATCTCCAAAAATTGTGTCAGCCCCAGTTTGTTATAGGATTCAAAGGCTGCTGAGAAGGAGATGGAGCAGGGGCACTACTTACTCTATCTTCATCATCAACTTCGGCTTTCACAATTGTTGCCAAGCACACAGTAAACATTGTTGAGAGAAAGATCCCACATTGAAAATGTGAGGCCTTGCATAGTGACTTATAAGGGTTTGAGTTACTTCTCTCATAGCTAATTGATTTTGGGATGAATGCCTAGATTTCTTCATGCTATCAGAACAGGTTCTTCATGTGTTAGGCCCAACAATCACACGTGTTCTCACGTCACCCAATATGAATTATCCACGTGTGTTAGGCTTGAATAATGCTATATGTGCGGGGGTGTTGAGAGAAATATTTCACATTGAAAATGTAAGGCCTTGCATAGTAGCTTATAAGGGTTTGAGCTACTCTTCCCATATCCAATTAGTTTTGAGATGAATGCCTAAATTTTTTCAAACACCATCATTATCACCAAAACTCTTGTCACGCCCATTTCATGCATTGCTCCAATCCGACTACTTGTGAAACATAATGACCTCATTTTGAGGTTTCACACTGTTATTTATAAGGGTATGTTTCAACCAGATCGGATCAGAAATAGGGTGTTCTAATTCCAATCCAAAAAATTTTGGAATGAAATTTTTATTCCAAAGCAGAATTTCAGCATCTCATTCCAATTCGGAAATCTCGGAATTTTTCGGAATTTCATAATTTCGAAATGTTCAGATAATAATTTGGAATTTTTGGATAATAATTTGAAATTTTCACATTTTTCATATTTTCATAAATATTTTCAGAATTTTCTTGTGAATAATGATTAAATTAACAAAAAATACTCACAAAATAGGATTTATATCCCTATCATTACTGCTCATTTTTAGTCCAATAATAAACCAATAGTTGTTGATTAGATAAAAAAAAAAGTTATTCACGCCAATGCCCCCTAAAAGTAACTTCGATTTTCAATTTGCCTCTTGAAATTTCATTCCTCCCACTTTACCCCTCGAACTTTACAAAATATCATATTCCTTCAAGTCCGTTACAAGCTCCGTCAAATAAGCTGACGTGACAGTTTATTGCCCCTTCCACATAAGCGCCACGCAGGCTTTTTTGACGGATTCATAGACAGACTTAACGGAATATGATATTTTGTAAAGTTTGAGGGGCAAAGTTGGAGAAATGAAGTTTCAGGGAGCAAATTAAAAATCGAAGTTACTTTCATGGGGCATTGACGCGAATAAGCCTAAAAAAAAAAGTATAGTTTTGTTAGCATGTTTATAGGATACATACTTATAAATTATATAATACACACATACATTTATATTAATAGATTATTCATATTTTTAAAAGATATATATATATATGTATATATGAATGTGTATATTTGAAACAAATAAAAAACTAAGCAAACATATATTAAAATGTAAAATGTATAATATAAATATAAATTCAAAATATTTCGCATTTATTGGATTGGAATACTTTCGGAAAATTTTGGCATTTTTTTTTATTGGAATTAGGTTCGGATCGGAATTTACAAGCATTTTAATTTCAATCCAATTTTTTTTAGAAATATTCCTTGAATACAAAAAGGGCTCTATAATAAAGACAATTATTACAGTCCACCTTTTTAATTGGGCTTTCCATTGGGTCCATTTCATTTTTTTCTTGGTCCTTTTTTATCTTTTAGCTGTGTACACGTGGGTATGGAGTGGGCTGTAGTGTCCACAATTAAACTTTGTGAATTAGGGTGGTTCTGGGTACTGTTTTGAATGAACAGTACCTTGGAATTAACGGACCCAAAATTAAACCATTAAGCCATAAAATTTAGGGGTGGGCATTAGGACTGAAAATATCGAAACCATCTCATTCCGTGCCATTCCGTATCATTTGGTTCCATCCCGTTTTTTTTTTTCAATCCCGTACCGATCTCAAACGAGATGATCGGTCCTGAAGGTTCAATACTGGGATGGTCCCGTCCCGTACCGATTAATTAAAAATTTAATTATTTAATAATTTAATGGGCCCAAATATCACTAAACCCATTTTATTTTTTAACTTTCAGTCTTTCACCTAAAAACCCAACCCACACCCGTGAGGCCCAATGGCCCATGACTCCCAAATGGCCTACAATCCTAATTCCTAAATGCCTGAATCGCCTGATCCCTAAAATTCTAAATCACTGTATCACACTATCACTGTATCAGACTTCCCAATTCTGAATTTCCCAACTTCAGACTTCACTTCAGAGTTCAGAGACTCCTCCCAGCGGCCACTCTCCCTCGCAGCCCAACCTTCTCCTAGCAGCCACTCTCCCTCGCAGCCCAACCTTCTCCTAGCAGCCACTCTCCCTCGCATCCCACTTCAGACGAAGCTGTCGCCGTCTCTCGCCATCGCCGTCGCACCAGCTTTTGTCGCCGTCGCCACAGCCTCTCTCCCCTCGCCGTCGCACCACTGCACCAACCCCTCTCCCCCTTGCATCACACCACTGCACCTTCCTTCATCTCTCTTTCTAGCGACCAGCACCAGGCCAGCCACTCTCTTCCTCCTCACTTCCTCCATCTTTCTCTCTCGCGACCAGCACCAGGCCAGCCACCCCAACCACCTCAAATTCGAGCCACCCAACCACCTCCAGTCCGCGCACGACCCATCCCAGTCACCCACCTCGCCGTCCGGCCACTTGCCCAGCCACCCAGCCATCTATTTTTCTTCTTTTCTTCTTTTCGTCTGGGACTAGGTTGGTACCGAACCCGTACCGAACTGGTTTGGTCTGGAACGATACGATACCAGAGCTTCAAAACGCCCACCCCGTCCCGTACCGATCCCGAACCCAAAGCGTGAGATGGGAACGGGATGAGGTTAGTCCCGTCCCCCCTCCGTCCCGTGCCCACCCCTAATAAAATTAACACTAGGAATAAAATAAAAAAGGGTTAAATACAAAAATGGTCCACGAACTTTATAGTGAATCTCAATTTGGTCCACTATCTATAAAAAATGTCAATTTGGTCCACGAACTTTGTAAGTTATATCAAAGCAGTACAAACGTTAACTTCCATCGAAAAATTTAACGAAAACTGGTCATGTGCACAGCAAGTAACCACATTTTCAAAGGCATTTTCGTCCGTTCATCACATTTTCATGTAACCAATTTCGTTAATTTTCTGATAAAAGTTAGCGTTTGTACTGTTTTGGTACAATTTGGAAAGTTTGTGGACCAAATTGACACTTTTTATAGTTAGTAAATTAAATTGAGACTCATTATAAAGTTTGTGGACCATTTTTATATTTAACCCAATAAAAAACTAAACCATATTTGTTTACTATCAAAAGAAAGGATTACTCAACTTTGTACATATTTCTAAAGCATTCTTTTGGGTATTTTGGATTATTCTGGAAGCAGTAGTCCACTTAACCACTGATGTGAGATGAAGGAGAAATAGAATGGAGAGGATTAAAAATGGTGTTGGGATCCAGGGAAAAAGGTCCCTTAAAGCAGCTTGCTGGGGATAGTATTGTGAACCAGTTTAGGCAGCAGCAAGAGCCCAATAGACCCTCCAAGGCTCCAAGTGAAGCTGCTAACAGGGAAGAGGAAAGTCCAGAAAACACTTTAAGGAATGACGAAAGCCCACTAGCCCATCAGCAACATAACTGTTTTCACAAACTCATTTTGTATCGAGGACCGGTTAGACATGCAAAGTTTGCTTCTTCTTTTTTTGTAATTCTTTTTTATTGTAGTTGTCAGAGACACACAAGATTACAATAATGTTATTCATAACTAGTTGATACACATAACCATACTGACATGATCATGTGAGGAAATGTCTAGTCCTATATGGCAAAATGCACTTTATTTCACTTTTTTATTATTTAAATAAATATTATTTATCACTAAATGTGAATGTATATCATACACTTATTATATTAAAGACGAATTCAATCAAGTGATACAATCAAGACTTTCTCATATTTTTATGTGATGTCGTTCAGCACTAGTCTCATATATGTTAAGTGTCTAATGAAGTCATAAATAATGCATCGAATTTCTTCATTTCATAACTTATACTGTTTAGAATTAAAGTTGTTAACAAAATATCAAAGTGGTCAAATGTTGGTTAGTCTTCATTCGAAATCATCGGTAAGAACTCTTGGTCTCTCAAAAAAAAGGCATCCTTTCCGTCATTGTGCAATTGTCTTTTGCTACCCAACCAACTGTTGAGTGAACACCTTTTGTGAGCTTAACATTCTTCTTTGCATTGAAGAGGTTTAAAGAGTTGGTATACATATAAGTTCGAGGAAGGAGCCCCTCAAACTAGCAGAAGATAAAGTTTTGAAATGAAAGACCACAACCCAAAAATTCCAAGGAAGATCCAGCAAAAGCCAAAAGGGAACATTTTGATGGTCAAGATGAATCATACTCAATATTACTAATACCCATAATCCGTGAAGCTTCCCTCTATGCCTCCTTTATCAACATCCAAATTCTCCTTTTATGTAAAATAAATTTATACCTTGTGGAAGTCATGGACTGATAGACTTAGAGACACATTTGTCGCTCTCCTATCTTGTTTCAAAGGCTTTACCTAGTTGCCTAGTCATTCTTGCAACTCACTACCACTTCCTCCTTACCAACTTTCTGTTTTTGTCAATGGGAGTTATGCTCTTCTTTGATGAAATCATGCAAAGTGTTAAGTCCCCAAGTGCATTACGGATGTAATTCCATTGCCAAAGCAATGAATTCTCCAGTGCTGCATTGTGGATAATTGTGTCCATCAATCGACGAACTATAATTATAGTTTAATTTAATTTTGTCTCTTGGTATGGATGGCAGCTTGAATTTGTCACTTTTTCTTTATTACAGACAAAATTAATTATTTTAAAAGTGTAAAATCATTGCATATATAGAGTTTAAATTTTAGTTCATTTTATTGGGTTTGATTCCACCAACCGAGACTTAAAATTTTAAAACTTAACAATAAACGGATGCCCATCATCAGAAAAATACAAAAATTATATACGCTTGTCAATTAATGGGCTTGGTTATTCGGAGAAATTTGTGTATGTTACTGTAACAGTATGCGACACTGTGACTATCTTATTCAAACTTAACACATATATTATAATTTCAGTGAATTGATCCTATTATTATGTGGTGTTACCTTTACACACAAAAAAAAAAAAAAATGTAAAAATTCATATGAGCTTGTGAGAGGTTTTTCCTTTGGCGGGAAGTGCAGTAAGAGCGTGGAGTATAGTAAAGAGTAAAGACTAAAGAGTGGAGGGTAGTTTTATTTGTGTGGTGAGTTGGTGACTGGTGAGTGGAAAGTCATAGTCAGACACACAAACAGTAAACTGGAAATGGAAAACTCCAAAAAAGCTTTAAGCCCCGCCAGCCAGCCAGCACTATTCAACACCTGCTTTCCTAGCGCCTTCCCTTTGTCCTCTCTCTCTCTCTCTCTCTCTCTCTATATCTCTTTCACTTATTTTAATTATTTTCTTTATTCTTATCATCGTCTTCTGCTTCTTCATTTTCACCATCTCAAGCTCCGAATGACCTCGCTGCCATAGCCTTTACTCACTTTCTAGACCATGGCGTCCCAAATTGAAGACGGTATTCTTCTATTGCTTTCTCTCTCTTTATGTTTATATATATATATATATATTTTTGGTTTTTAATTGATTTGATCATTTTCCGGGAAAATTATACCTAGCAAAAGAGAAAAGATTCTCTTTTTAGAGCTACCAGAATAAATAAGTTTAACAAAAAAATTAAAATACTCAAAAACAACTTGTCTGTTGTCTGTTGTCTCTCACATGCATAATTTCATTTCGGAAAAACAGCTTCTTTTTCCTGGAAAGTTGCTTCCTTTTCCTCTGAAACAAACGGGCTTTGATTTTGGTTGTGAATTGTGATTGATTGAACCTGTAGGAGGTGAGAAGGACATAGAGAAGGGTTTGATGACTCCATCACAGAACCAAAACCCTCTGGCCGAGCCGTCTCCGTCGCCGTCGCCGTCTTCGTCTTCGACGGCATCGGCGCCGGCTTTGGTTCTGTCGAACTCCGGCAAGCGCATGGACCAGGCCGGAAAGAAGAAGTACGTGAAGCAGGTCACAGGGCGGCACAATGACACCGAGCTCCATTTGGCTGCGCAGCGCGGTGATCTCCGCGCAGTCAAGCAAATTCTCGGCGATATCGATTCGCAGATGGTGGGGACTGTCAGCAGCGCTGATTTCGATTCCGAAGTTGCTGAGGTCCGGGCAGCAGTGGTGAATGAGGTCAATGAGCTGGGAGACACTGCCTTGTTCACCGCCGTGGACAAGGGGCATCTGGATATTGTTAAGGAATTGTTGAAGTATACCAATAAGGAGACCCTTACCAAGAAGAATAGGTCGGGGTTCGATCCCTTGCATATAGCTGCAGGTCAAGGGCACCATGGTAAGGATCTTCAATTTTTGTGTTCTTTTGGATTTTGAAGTTGTTTATCTAACTTTGATTGTATGGTTTGTGAATTTGGGTGTCCTTGGAATTTTGATTGTGGTGAACATTGCAAGTGGGGGATTATTAAGATAAAAGTTTGCATCTTGGAGATGTTGGGGATCTGGCCAATACGATTTCTTTTGTTCTTTTAGTATAGTGTGCTATAGAATATATGACTTGTATGTGCAAAACTGCTCTGGAAATAGAAAACACCATGGATTTGATTTTCCATTTCTATGATTTGAAAGAATGATCAATTCCGGTTGACGGAGTATCCAAGTATGTGGGTATATCTCATTAACCAGACAGACCGTCAATGTTTTGAGATATTGGTTAATAGAGAATGACTTCCAGGATCATGGTGGTATTATCAAGTATATCCTTTCGTGAACAAGGCACATATGTTAACTTTGTTATGTGATAATCATTTCCTGGTTTTGGTTTTGTAAATTTTAAAGAAATTCTGTACAAGTGATTAATAACAATCAGTCTGCAGGCTAATGTAATATGAAGTTTCTTGGGGGACGGGAGGAGGGGAAAAACCAGAGCGATTTTGTGTGCCTTGATAATTATGTGAGAGAAATTGCCTTCTGTTGCCAAACAAATCATGAATTATGAGTGATATTTTGAGGCTTTCAGTTTACAGAGGACTTGCATATAAAATTTATGGAGAAGGCATATTTGTTTCCATTGAACATAAAGACTTTAGCTTAGTGATTCTCGTATACTACTGATACCTTTACTAGTAGTAACAACATTTTGTATCCGTTGCTTCTTTCCCTGGTTCCTTTGTCAATATTCAATTTAAAGATTTCCCATCCTAGTCTGAGTAGAATGAAAGTTACAGCTTAATTGGTCCATGATTGAATGTGATAATGAATGCTTCTGTGCAGTAGGACAATACATTCATACTCTTCTTTTCTTGCAGCCATCGTCCAGGTACTCCTAGATCATGACCCTGGGTTATGCAAAACAATTGGCCCATCAAATTCAACCCCACTTATATCTGCAGCTCAAAGAGGGCATAAAGCTGTAGTTGATGAACTGCTGTCAAAGGATTGTACCTTGTTGGAGATGTCTAAATCAAATGGGAAGAATGCATTGCATCTAGCTGCGAGACAGGGGCATGTGGAGATTGTAAGTGCATTGCTAAGTAAGGATCCACAATTGGCACGAAGAACTGACAAGAAAGGGCAAACTGCATTGCATATGGCTGTAAAAGGGACGAGCTGTGAGGTGGTGAAATTGCTTCTTGAGGCAGATGCTGCAATTGTGATGCTTCCAGACAAATTTGGTAACACAGCATTACATGTAGCCACCAGGAAAAAGCGAGCAGAGGTACTTTATATCTGAGCTGTGCTGTACCTTTTTCTTTACTGATGTATCTTTTGAATGGTAAATGGTTGTAATTTTAAATATCTTTAATACAGCTAATGGCTTTAATCACATTATTGTCGTGAGTCAATGATATAAGTAATTATGTATAATAAAGCTTTAGTAGTTTTGCAGATTTCAAGCTTAGTTTTATTTTTAATCTTTTACCAGGATCCTTTTTGGTGGCATGATTGATGAAAGGTGTATGTTTTTTTTTTTTGTGTGTGATAGGATGAAAGCCATAAACACATAGTTTGATACTGAGTAGTAATATATGCCTACTGCTGTTTTCTAAAATTGCCCCCACCCCTTCCTCTAGTGGATGCAGAAGGAAGAATGTAACTTTGATTGGACCTGTATAAACTTTGATATTGAATTGATGCAAGAAAGAATGCTTCTAGTATCTTAGCTCAAATTTATTTATATGCTCAGTTCCGTGCTGCCATGGAATGCATACTGTTTTTATTTATTTATTTTTTGAGATTTAATTTGTTTTTCCATTTGAAAATTTCTTTCCCGCCATCTGATTTCTGCATGTGGTAGGCTGGTAGCTATGATATGACCTATCCCTGTTAGATAATCAATGTCTTTTTGTGATCTAATTTAATTCATGTGTTAATATAATTGGGATGAAATATGAGTTCTTATTTGCTAGTCTGATGTGAATAAAATGGTTAAGCTAGCTGAAAATTGCCATCACTTTTTACGTTGTTTCTCTCAAACATAGGATTTAGGGGCCTTTGTTGTTTATATTTCTAAGCTAATTAAGCTAGCATTGCTTATTAGTTCTTCCTGTTGTGCATGCACATTCCCATTACAATTATAGATTAACTTACTGTACTCATTCTTTTATCTTTCCTTGCAGATAGTGAATGAGTTGTTACTCCTCCCAGACATCAATGTTAATGCACTGACCCGGGACCACAAAACGGCTCTTGACATTGCTGAGGACCTTCCACTTTCCGAAGATTCATCAGAGATAAGGGGTTGCCTTTATCGCTACGGTGCTGTCAGAGCTAATGAACTGAACCAACCAAGGGATGAATTGAGAAAAACAGTGACGCAGATCAAGAAGGATGTTCATATCCAGCTTGAACAAACAAAGAAAACCAATAAAAATGTTCATAATATTTCCAAAGAGCTCAGAAAGCTCCACAGGGAAGGAATCAACAATGCCACCAACTCAGTCACTGTGGTCGCTGTTCTATTTGCAACAGTTGCCTTTGCAGCTATCTTTACCGTGCCCGGTGGTGATAATAATGATGGGACGGCTGTGATGGTGAAGAGTCCTCCTTTCAAAATCTTCTTCATTTTTAATGCCATTGCTCTTTTTACGTCTTTGGCTGTTGTGGTTGTTCAAATTACTTTGGTCAGAGGTGAGACAAAAGCAGAGAAGCGGGTGGTGGAAATAATCAACAAGTTGATGTGGCTGGCTTCAGTGTGCACTTCAGTGGCATTCATGGCCTCCTCTTACATAGTGGTTGGCCGGCGGCATAAGTGGGCTGCAATCCTGGTAACAGTTGTTGGGGGAATGATAATGGCCGCCGTTCTTGGCACCATGACATATTATGTGGTGAAGTCGAAGCGGATCAGGTCCATGAGGAAGAAGGAGAAGCATGCGAGGAGGAGTGGATCCAACTCATGTATGCAGTCTGACTACTCCAATTCAGAAATTGATCGAATTTATGCCCTTTGATCTGATGTGTGAATTTGCTGCCTTTGCAAAATTTGTAGGATTTTAGAGATACAGACACTAAAACAATGGATGTTGAATAGGTACAGAGGTGTTTAGATATATCCCTTCAGGAATGATCCTGGAGTTAAATAAGAACAATATATTTGTCCCAGATATTTTATGATTTTGTTTTGTACTCTTATCACATCCCTGCAATTGGCATGTATCAAATCTCAAAGACTCAGATAGGCCTCCTCTTGTTCTAACAGCAAAAGGTGGTGTGTTTGTTAGTATAGTTTGTATATATATTTGTGAAGACGAGAAATTAAACATTTTAAGTTTCTGGAAGAATGTTTTCTCGTCAAAAATGATATTATGATTGTTAGTCTTTGGTTAAAACAACAATTTATCTAATCAATGATTTAAATTAACAGTCAAAAGTTATCATAGTTCTTGAAAATTTAAAAGTTACACCACAAGGAAGAGCAGCATAAACTTTATGAAAATTTAAACAATAAACAGCTATTTTGTGACATTTGCAAATGTCAAAACTTAACCGTGCAGTATTACTTTTGTGAAGCCAATTCCTATGCTTAGAAGGTAAAGCAAATGCTTTGGATTCCAATTGTCCTCAAAAACTAAAAACGCACTAAAAAAATTATGGATCTTCATAACAGGACCAGGTTATTTACAATAGGCCTTTGTCTTATTATGTACTGAGAAACCACGTACAAGCCCTGGTCGATCCATTTGATAGATATTTGAAAATTACAGACATCATATGTCATGGAGAAGATTTGAGTCGGCTTTGCTGGGATGGAAAAGGGAGAGTAAATGCTATGTATATTGGAACCAGTTAGAAAAATCAGGTAATTAATACGTACTAGCATGGATTGAATTTGTTTCACCATGTTACTCAAGCCAAGGTCTACTTTATTATATTAGAGATGTATATAGCAGTTTAAGCTTCTAGTGTTTGTGGGAAAGATGGTAGATTGTTATCAAGCTGCAGTCACCAGACCCATGTACTCCATAATTAGTGGTAAGTGGCAAATGAATCAGCTTGATTCTTCCATACATGAATATATGCGTACTTGTCTACTTGTATGTTTATGTATGTGCATGTGTGTATGCGTGTGTTCATGTGTGTAACTGAGTTGATTTGTATTGCAGGAGATGACAAGATGCATCCCAGTGACCACAACTGACCATGAATATGGATATCCTGAGGCTTTAGATTCACCACTGCTAATTACTAGTTAAGCACACAGATTCACCACTATATAATTGTGAAATCAAAACTGGTACTTAAAAAGTGAGATACTCAGGAATGAGATAGAATAATTGTTACACTGATGTTCTGTTTTTTTTTTTACTGATCTCTGTAAGTTAGGCCAGATGGGTATGGAATATGGATGCTGATGATACCTCAGTGTTCTATGCTAAGAGGACAAACTTATGTAATTAACAATCCAGCTGGTCTGCAACTGCAAGGCCTACCAGTGCCTTCTTTTGCCCTGTTAACATCTATGGAATTTTGGTGGGGAAAAAGTTTTGTGGTTAGATGAATGCTTGTAAACCCTTAGTGCTCAACAACATTAAATGAGACTTTTTAATTGCTTTATTTTGCTCTAATCCTGTCAAATTTCTGGGTGACATGTTCACTTAATTTAAGGTTTATAATGCCCACTAGCAGTATCTGGGAAAGAAAAAAAGGGAAGCAAACAAGAGCCAACTAAAAGCTGTTTGTTTGCACTTGAAGTTTTCCTCTATACTATATTGTTGAATGTTGAATATATTTCATTCTGTCAACTTAGTAATTTGCTTCACAGTGTATACCGTGCATGTAAAGAAGGCATACTTCTAACTCTGTTTCTGCTTTTTGATTAATGGAGCAAATGTAATTTATTTGTTGATCAAATAATCATTTTGTACTGTTAATATATTTAATGGAGGCTGGTGTCTCTTAGCTTCTCTTGAGAGGCAGACAGGTGGGTTTTGCAAAACTCGTGATTCGATGATTGGCTGGGACATAATGATGTTGATCTTTGCCTAATCTAGGTTACTTTGAAGTTAAATATTCATTAAGGAAATGATGCCGGCTCATTATATTAAGGGCTTGTTGGACTAAATTAGCTATCAGTATATGATGGTGAGAAGATTTTTTGATTCCTTGTCATTTGGAAACCAAAGTGAACTAGCAGTCATTAGAGATGATGGGGTAATTCTTTGGATAGCATCAGGGTTTTTCTATGAATCTCAGACTGTAGGCTTGGCTTTTTTTCTCATCATAATTATGATGGAGTTGTGGTCATCTTTTATATATTGTTTGTAGAGTACCTTTCTCTCAATCCAGTCATCAGACACTGTAATTTTCTCTTTAAACAGCCATTTGTAAGCGATTCCCTATGGAATCAGGGGCCACAAGAGGATGTATTTTGGGTTTTCTACTATTGGTTCAGATTTTTGAGTTGTATAGCATATATCTTTTTTGTAATTTCTTTCCAATTATTTGCACATTATATTACCCATGAAAACTTGAATTGTTGACAATGTTTCCTAAAATAGTTGGCATAATTCATAGTATATGTAAAAGATATGTTTTATTCTTTTTATTGCTTTTGTACTTTTCTCCTTTAGTTTCTATATATTGCCTTCACTTAATTATGACGTCTTAAAACACAGCTACTATCAATTCAAAATTTGTTAGCTAGTTGAACTCTAGAGCAGTGCTTGGATTTTGCTGAGAGAAACAATTTATGAGGTAAAGAAAAAAGGAAAATGAACTCGTCAAAAAAACATGATGTCTTTTCTTAGGAAATGACTACCAAGTACTAACCATGAAGAAACTGATGATATAAAGACATCATAAATCAAGCAAAATTTTTGAATGCTTCCTGATTGATTTGAAGGTTCTAAATTTGTCTTGATTAACATCCTTGTTCATTAGTACTAATTATAACTTAGTCTAGTACAGAAATTGGAATTTTAACAAACTTTAATAGGATTTCCTGCCATGACAGTTTATGACAACCATGCACTGAACCAAAGCACATACCCATCATCAAATTTGTGAAAGAAAAGAAAAAAAAAAAAACACATCATTAACCCAATTCAAAAGTCTGTACTTTCTCTCTTCTCTCACACACACTCAGAGGCCCTTCAGCCCCTGCAAAGTTCTGGTCTTTCTTCGTCTTCACAAGCAGCTATTCTGGAAGCTGACAATGAGTAAAACCCAACCTCACTTACAGTCTTTCTTGAACGAAATGGTTGCTGAGACTGCTTGCAATGTGCAATTGCCCCCTGAATTGAATTCTCAATTTCTGAATTTGCACTGCTGCATCTCTTCAGAAACTGCAGCTCCTGAGTCCCATTTGATTGATTTGAACATGAAGATGAAGAAGAGCCAGATGATGATGAAGAGGAAGTAGAAATCTTTGTTGAATTCCGTTTGAGGGCCACTGAGAATGATCTCCTGTGGAGACCCCCACCATCCTCAATGATCTTGTCTTTGTTGAAGCTCCTCATGCCAGAAGCTGACATTCTGCACTTGTCTCTCTGAATTTGTCCAATAGGGTTTTTCTTGGCTGCCTTACCATATTTACTCAAATCCTCGGATTTCAAAACCATTCCTTCATCTGCATTCTTAGCAGCAGCTGCACTGGACTCGTCCGAGCAACCAGATTTGCCAAACAAAGACTTGAGGTAAGCCCTGGAAGCCTTCAGCTTTGACCCAAGTAAGGACTGCTTGAACTTTCTAGTCCAAGACTTTTTTGGGTTTTCATTGATAAAGCCACTCACTTCGGTTGAATACTCGAAAATATACTCATCAGGATTCAGCTCTCTGCTAACCTGACAAGACTCAGAAGGTGAGATATTGCAGGACTCAAATGGGGTACTAGGTGTTGTTGGGGTTGTGGCAGTGGTGGCTAATGGAGTGCTATAGAATTCTTCGAATGCATCTTTTCGGTTATGAACATAAGCAGAATTTGAGTTCTGCAGAAGTTTTTCAACCATTTGTAAACGCGGAGGGAGATGGAGAGGAAGGAGCTTTCCTTTGTAAAAGAGCTCATCAGCTGGGGAGGTTGTGGGCTCTCTCTCTAGAGAAGTGGATGACATTTGAAACTCAAACTCTCTGGAGTGTGGAGGAGAGCTCATGGAGTGGCAGAGGAAGTTAGAGTATGAACTGACTTCCATGTCTATGTAGTCATCATCTGCATGGTCATAGGTTAAGTGGTCTACAGCCATCACTACTTCTCTGTGCTGCTAAGACAAGACTCTGCTGTTTGGAGAGTAGAAGTAGCTCACAGGAAGCTGAGCTTTGTGAGGGTTTGAAGAGATTGTGCAACCTTTAAAAGGTATCCTTGATGCCACGTTATAGAAAGAAATAACTGTATTTTGGAAGTTTTTGAATGCTCCCAATTTCCAAATATAAAATTGGAGACATTATGTCATTATGTTATGTGGACCTTTTTCTGTTGGCTCAGTGCTGCTGATCCATTTGTTTATTTCTTTTTTCCTTGAACATGATTTTTTTGTGGCTCATTTCTAATTGTATTTCTTCTTCTTTTTTTTTTTTATCTATGATTTATAAGTTTGTGGGTGAAAAATTGAGTGAGAAACTAATGGTTTTAGAGTGCACATTTTGCAGTACTGCTGGTACAGTATCTGTCCTGGTCTCAGGTTCCTTGATAATCACTGTAGTTAGCATTATTAAGACTTTAATTTGTTGGGACCATATGCCTATATTCCAAGTTCCTAACTGCAAAAAACAAAAAGAGAGGAAATATTGTGATCAATAATATATAAAGCTAGAATTAACCAGCACCATGATTAAAGAATCAGTCCCAATCAGTGATTTGCATTAATCCCTTACTCATCAACTAACTTGACATGATTGAGCTCAAAGTTGGAATTGTTCATCCACATTGTTTCTTGTTGGAATTGTTCATCCAAATTGGTCTTGTTGAACATAAAATTGTTTGCATTTACTTGAGAAGATTTCAATATCAGAAAACAAACAAAGAGAGCCTGCAGTATTGAAATCAACTAGAATAAAAAATGGTAGGTTCAGTCACAACTCCTAAGCAGATAGAATATTTGGCATGGGTGAGACTGCAGTGCACTAGAAGTCAAGGAAAAGTAGTCCCACCAATGCCACCCATTTTATTAGTGAGTTAAATACTCATTATTTAGGCGCATGTGCAAGAAAATAAGTAAATATTTCTATAGGTACTTCTCAAACTCACCACCCTTTTAGCCAAATTCAAATTGAGAACCAACCCACATCTCAAAACCTGGCTTTTTCTGCACTCCTACAATTTAATAATCCTTCTCTCTCTAACTTGAAAAAGCTAGCCCTTGTAATCAATAGAGTAATAGTTAGAGCTCAAGAGTCACTTTATCTCTCACTCTCTAACTAATCAAAACAAAACTTGAAAAAGAAAGCTCTTCTAATCCCTTAACTTAGAGCTAACAAGTCACTTTATAGTTTATACTTCACCTGATCTGCTACTTTTACTGGATTCCTGGGTGTGTTTGTTAACTTTCATTTTTTAATACCCCAACTTTGTAACAAGGCTTCCTTGCATATCAGTACGTGCACACACCTTTCTTTTTTTCGTCTTTGTCACCCCTCAAAGTTATTAAATTTTCTTGAACATGGTTGGTTTTCTTTATTTTCTATAAAATGACAGAAAACTAGAAAAGTATGAAAGATTTTTATAGAGAAAGAGGGAATTGTCAACCTCATAAAGAGCCAACACAGAACCCGACATTTGGTGGTGGGAAAGGGAAAATTCCGGGAGGGATTGCCTGCGAAGCTCGAGACTTTTGTTTGTCTTCTCCTTTTAACACACTCCCCATGTTTACGTTCTATCTTTTTCTCTGTTTTTTCAATTTTAACCACCAACAGAGAGCCATGGGATTCTCTCCTTTTTCCAAAGTCCAAATGGTTGGTTATGGCTCTTCTCTGTTGACCCTATTCTATTCCTAGGACATGCACACCTCCCTAGATACCAAAGTTGATATATTTTATAGTCACCTGGTCATATTGTGAAACAATGATTCATAGTGAGATATTTCATTGAAAATATGCATTCTTGGTAGGGTTATTCTACAATCCCGACACGATGGTTTATTTCACTCACTATCCAAAAGTTATGAATTCACCACTCTTTCGCCACCACAAATTTTCAGTGCACTAGAACGACCCCTATTACACTCTAAAAAATCCATATATTTGTATCAAAGTGTTAAATTGCTTAGAAAGAAAAAATAAAAAATTCGATTGGTTTGTTCTTTCTCTCTTTTTCAGACAAACGGCACTAGTAGGGTGCACAACTGTCCTCCTATAGCAGGCATCAAGAATGTGTTTCTTTGCCTTGGGGCCAAAATGAACATTTAAATAGAATGCCCAGTAAAGCTTTTCATGAAGGGATTGATAAGACACCCCATACAAGCAACATTAAGACCCCTCAATGTTAACACTCTTGCATCACCAAATATGGGTCACACACCAATTTATTCATTAACATTATGCAGGTGCAAATTCTTTCACCAATTTATATTAAAAATAATTCAAGCAAAGGATAGCCATAGATTCTATATACACGGACCCACCACCCTAAAATTCAAAATGCTTGAGGTATCTGATTGGTTCAAGGATTGAGAGGTAGAGCCTCTGTGGTTGGATTATTGGGGCACCCTTGCTGGGTATCCCACCAGCACCAGAAAAAGAGTGAATTGCAACAGCAGCAAAACAGCTCCAAGCAACCTCTTTTGGAAGTCATTTTAGAAGCAGACTTTTGGAGGGTTTTTGGGTGGAGCAATTCCTAGCCCACTAGCTTCTGTACCCTTGTACTGAAAGCATAGGAGGCCCTGCATAATGATGCTGCTCTTCCAAAGATAAAACAAAATGTTACTTCTATATCAGGAAACCTTTTTCAAAACTACATACTCAAAAGATTTAAAACCCCACATTCCCCTCTGGACTCCTCTTCCATGAAGCATGAGAGGCCCCCTTAAGCATCAACTGGGCATCTCCCACTTCAGAGGAGAAGCAATTGTGGCCACATTCTCATTCATATTGAACAGTGCTATGAAAACCGGGTTCAGAGATGCGAAAATATCCTCATCCAACACTTGCATAGCAAAAATTGTCCAAGAAACTGTTGAGGCTCACCGGCTTTAACCAAATTAGATCTTCCATTCACTTGTTTTGTCATATTCCATATTACAACATACAGGTTTGAGAGTTTAAAGAAGAATTAACAAATTGATAATCCATGTTGTTACAGAGAAGTTACAAAGAAAAGTATGTGTAGCATTTGGGAGGTCAGGTACAGAATTATATCATACTTATAATACACAGGTTTTTTTGGTGAAACTTGAATAATGACCGTCACGTAGCCATCATATTATTGGTCTATTTGCTTGCTAATGAATCGCCAGATCTTAGTTCCCTTTCAAGCTCGTCGAATTCCCAGTCACCAATCTCCTCTGTTGAGTAGTCTTGACCAACCTTGCCAAACTCTGATTCCAGCTTTGCTAATTCTGCTTCGGGGTCAAGCACTTGCTCTGCCTTGACTGCACCTGGTTTGGGATGCTTATCTGTCTCAGCTTTCTGTGCTCCTGTGCCCTCTGTTGGGGTATGAGATGGAGCACTCTGCAGCTTTTCACTAGATGAAGTTTCTGCTCCGGGCGTAGGAGTCTCCACTTGTAGGTTTGGTCTCTCAATAGCTTCAAATTGCTCTCTTAATTTTTGCATATCATCAAACAGCTCCTTAACCCTTGGGTCATCTTTCCTAGAATAGGCAACCCAAGTACGTCACTTTAGGGGTTTTAGTGGTTTTAGTGAAATGTATCTTCAAACAAAGTGAACAAAGGAAAAGAGATACGTGAATACACCACCAGAAGTTCATACCTGGAAATTTTAGCTTGTTGAGCGTAAAACTGCTCTTTCATGTTATCTACTACACTGAAGGTAGTAATAATCTGAAACAAAACATTAAAATAAGTGTGCGTGCATGTGAATAGATAAATCTTGCACAATACGGGTTCACACATAGAAGTTGGTGCATTATGAGACCAAGAAGCCATTATACACATAAATTTGAAGGATTCCTAAAGCAAAAGTTTTATAGACTACTTGTCAAAGTGTTCAGATCATACAAAAAACTGATATGCATAAATAAGACTTACGCAGAGAACTAAAAACCTATCCGTCCTAATTCATGATGCTTCAAACTAAATAGCAAAGTTAAGTTGTAAAGGATTTTTCTTTTCTTTTTTATTTAAAAAAAAAAAATGCATGCTAGGAGCACTAGCCACCACTTTCTCTGTGGGAAACTGAACAGAAAATTTAACTACAAAGGTCACCCCTTTATGATAGCAGAAGAAAATGTAAAATCCTGATATGGTGAGATTTATAATTATGTTGAAATCAAAGTTTTTAACAACATATTTTTACCTTGGTTTCGTGGTCCAAGTATTCCTCCTCAAGATTGTTTATTGGATTTAATACTTTGGAATCCTCATTCTCTGCGCCAGATTCCATCCCTGACCTGTCTCATCGGGTCAAAAGACATTAAGAACAGAACAAACAGAATGAAGGCACAACCATCACAGTGCAACAAACATTACCCCTTGCTCAAATTCTTCAGATTCTCTACAAATTTCCCTATACGGCTGATAGAAGGCCCCAACTCTTTCTGCATAGAAGATAAAAGGTGTGCCTCTAAAACATATGTATATATATAGAGAGAGAGAGAGAGAGAGAGAGAGAGAGAGAGAGAGAGTCAATACCTTGTAAGCAGAGAGGAGATCAATGGCGAAGTTCACAAAATAGTTCTCATGTCTCTCCAATTCATCGCTTGAAAATGCAAAAAAGCAATAGCTATTTAAATAACAACTCACAGAGAACAACAAAGATAGAAACCAACTTCACAAGTACACTTTTCAATCAAAAGGAACAAAGAATGGTGACAAAAGGACCAATGAGCATTTAGCAATTGCATAGAGTTGAAGAACGTACTTGACCTGCTTCTCCCTCGTATCCGCATATGAGCACTGGATAACCCAAGTATCTTCCAGAAAATTAATCCATGTATTTAGAACATCTGCCTCTACCTTAGATGAGGCAATGGATTTCGATAGCTCTTCTTCCTGTCAACAAATTATAACCAAACAAAGAAAAAAAGAAACTGAATGATGCAAAGGGCCCAAATGTGTTACACCATGAAATAATACAGAACATCACCAGCTGAGGAAAAAAAACTCAGAAAATAATAAATACCCTTGTTTCCAAGTGAGCAACAATCTTATTGTTAGCTTCCTCAAATTGGTCCCTCTCTTCCCTGGTATCGCGAAGGCGAGCGTTAGCTGCAGCCAAGGAGATATTAACCTACAGAAAAGAGGCTAGTCTTTTAGACATTCGCAATCAATACAGAGTACATTGATTGGATAAAAAAGAATTCAAAGGGGAAAAATTGATTTATAATAAAAATGACAATCTGTCTACACACAGATGCAAATTTTGCACTAAAGCAAATTATAAGAAAAAGTCAGAGCAGAAAAACCTTTTTCAATTGAGCCTCAAGATCATCTCTTTGTTTTTCAAGCTCTGCAACCTCAGCTACTATTACCTGAAAATGGCCACGAAGACAAACACTAAAATTCCTCCAAAACTTATGGTATGCTTCTCTACAGAAATGGGTTTAGATTAAGTAAAAAGTACATGCCACTACATTTTTTATATTTAAGTAATGTTGAAGCACATTTTTGCAGGTAGTAATGTTGAAGCACATTACCTTCTCTCTTTCACTCACTTCACTTGCTTTGGATACACGAACTTTTAGTGCCTCCTCTTTTTGAAGTCTGTCAATTATAAGGAACAAAGAAAGTAGGAAGTAAATTTGTTTTCTCTAAACCTGGTGTCTAAAAACAATATAGATTGTACTCAACTACATGCCATTAATGTTAATCAATCAACAGTTCATTACTCGAACTACAGTTACAAAGACTGATAAGGATTTCTTTAACTTCATTTCTGGGTATTCTGGAGTTAAGAATCCTTGAGCCCCCCCCCCCCCCCCTCTATTGTCCCAATTGGTTTTTGGAGGATTTACCAAGCAATCCCTGGGCAGGGGTTTTAGATAAAGCCCACCAAAACAGCTAAAACTCAAGTATCAAATTTTTTGAGTTGAGGCAAGTTATGATAGACTATTGACAGACAAATAACAGAGTGGTTGAAAGCTAAACTGATCTCAATATTATTTTTGGGCTAATACTAAATCTACAGGTGATTGTAATAAGCTGAATATGACATGAGGAGGCTACCACAGAAGTACTTCATAACATGATACCGAAACACATAGTGGAACAATAAGGCAAGGTTTACTAAATCTTTATATGGTGGCATCAAGTCAAGCCATATCAACTTCCTATTTAGTAAAAGACCGCTATTACTTGATAGATTAACATTTTACAAGAGTGTTTTCAAATTGACTTAACAAGACAACAGGAAGTATAGTAACGAACATGTGTTACAAGAAAAATCAACGAAACGTGATTTGATACTACAGAACACAACATGAGAACAAATGGTTCCTAAATTTCCTATTATACCTGTGATCTGAAATACGATTTTCAGATTTTGCAGAGGAGCTAGCAAGTGATTCTGATAAGACCTTCAATTTATCAACCTGGTTATACAATACCAAAGAAATGTTGGAAACAGGAGTTCTTATAATCCTCAAACCACACAACATGAATGTCACCAAAGATAAAAGAAAGTTATGTAACCATGCTTTCAGATATGTAACCAATTTCTTATAAATCAGACAAAAAGATATACCTTTTGGGCATGGATCTCTGAAGAATCTCCATTGTTTAAAAATTTCTTCTTCAGTAAAAGCCCTTCTAATCTGGAACAAGCTCGAATTTGTGCAAGTGCTTCTTTTAATGCCTACCAGAAATGTAGGGCAATCAGATCCCATATTTTCATAATTTTTCACTCATTAAGTGTTGAAGAACTTTCATGCTTCTATAAACACTAGCCCAATACAAAATTTTCAGCTTCCATGAACTAGTACACCTTTTACATTGTAACAGTTCATTTACACCTTGTGCATGATATTTTACTTAATCTCTATTAAGCAGCCTGAGGTCATATTCTGCTGTCCATGGTATCCTTTAATTGGATTCTTTTACTATATATGCCTGTAAAATCTTGTACATTATTTGCTACAGTTTCACCTTTTACATGGAAGACTCTCAAAGAAGTATATTACAATACTATTTAGGATAAGAAAGCCAGAAGATTCAATTGCACATATGTTTTTTTGCAATCTAATGGACTCCCATCAAAGCAATGACTAAAATAGCATCATTAAGCCATTAGTCTTCTACTTATTTGCCATGCCTTTGGCACTTATAATTATGACAAAAGCAATGAGGCACTTAAATCACAAAAACTCTGACAACCAAGCTCACCTCTATTGTTTCCAATTTTGTTTCTTCTGTTGCTGTTTCATGACCTTCAGTTGAGGGCTTCAGAGGGGGTGTCATTCCATCAAGTTTCCTCTTTAGACTAGAGGCTTCATCATCTATTCTGTAAACAGGACACATTTAAAAAAAAGAAGAAGTAAGACACGTGTTTATCAGCCTGACCTCACCACTTTAGCACATGAGTGAGGCCTACCATCATACTTTTCTCTTTTCCTACCAATATGAATAATTAAATGTCTAATCTCACCTCATACAAGCAAATCTGTAACAAGTTTCTAAAAAACAAATTTCAGAAAAGAAAAAAAAAATTCTATAAAGTTTATGTAAGCATACATCTACCTAGTGGCAGCACAACAATCCAAATCCAAACAAGAGGGAAACCCACTGCCTCTCATCAAAGATGGGAGATTAAATATAAGATCAAAGTTTCTGTTGATCAATTATCAACTGACTCAGTGATAATGGATTTCACTCCATTCTTTGGGTGTGAATGTGTGTTGTAAAACTAGGTTTATGTAGACATGAGAAGTTACCCATGAGATTGCTATATCAAGAACATCTTTTCAATCTACGGACAGTATTGTGCAGAGTATCAAGCACATAAAATAGAACCGAGAGAGAGAGAGAGAGAGAGAGAGAGGAGATAGAAATCTCCATATTATTTTTACACACCTTCCAAGATCAGCATTAATCTTCAACCCCGTAATTGCACCTTGTGCAAATTGAAGCAATTCCTCTCGCTTTACCTGAAAACAAAAGAATATGATGAACAAGCATATATATATATATAATGTGCAGTGGGTCCTGTATATATATATACCAAGTTTTCCCCAGAACTTCCACATTTGTTAATATGATCTAAAGTGCACTGATATTTTATGTATTTACCAGTACTTCATCTTCATAGGTTAAAAAAGCTTTTGCCAGATCCTGTATACTGCTCACTATTGCATTATGAACTTCTTTTCCTCCAGTAAGACAGAGCCTGAAAGTTTCATATAAAAAAAAAAAAAAATCAGGTCCTTTTCATGCTAACCCCAACTAGAGAATACTCAACTTATTTTTATACTTTCACATAAGATAAAGCATTCCCTGATTGCATCAAAACTAACTGTTAACAAATTCTATGGTCCAAGAATTTCAAAAGTATATATATTTTCAATCCAGAAAGACCCTAAATACATACTGCGCTTAACACACCATGGAACGCATTAAACACAATTCGATAGTGCTTGGTTCTCACCTAAACATCTCCATGAGCAGGGAAACCTCTTCATCATTCGGTGCTTCAAGAATCTGAGGCATAGAAAAGAGTTAACCTGCGGTTAAATTCCACAACCAGGAATTTCAAAAAATACAAAATCATTTAGAATCATCCCAGTTTTAGAGGTAGTAGGTAAGCATATTAGATCAAAACGATAAGTTTTCAAATAATCTTTTTTCTTCTTTAACTAAGAAAACACCACAGGTTTCACAAGCCAAGTTCATATGTGACATTGGTTAAGAAAAACAAAGAGCAGATCCTCCCAACAAAATCATCTCTAACTTAGATCATTTCCATCATGCTTTCATTAAGTCCCCCTAACTTATGAAATAAGCATCCTCCTCATGTAGAACATTAGGTTATTCATCTTAAGAACAACCCCCAAATTGATACCAAAGTACAATCAGGCAACAGTGATAAAGCAAATAACTTTTCTTAATATATATATAAAGGAAGCCCATTTCTTTCATAGCAATGGCATACTTAGTTTCAATGATATTGCAGCATTCAGTTTTCAAAGACATACCATAGAGAGTGTTATGCCCTCCAGAGCCTGACTTTGAAGGAAAACGTCACGGAAATTCATTGGTTCACCCCCAACATCAGCGTCGTAATACAAAACCTATTCACAACAAGAAAAACTATAAGAAGAGTCCAATGGAAGCGAACAATTAAAAGAAATGAAAGTAGGGGAAAAGAGAACTAACCATAGGTATCCTTCTTCGAACATCGCTAGAGTCCTCGGAAGAAGGTTGTTGCTCAAGCGCGTTTCCTTTATCTTCCCCAGAACCCTGAGACAGTTTGAGCCTCTCGACCTCTTTAAGCAGAACCACCCACCTTCTCAGTATCTCAACCCTCTCGAGGCCTCTGCAAGACACAGCTGCTTCCTCCAATCGTTTTACACTCTGCTTCACACTTTTGTAATTCCGACCGCCCTGAAAATCAATGCGCAAATGGATAGCGATAAGATTAATAAAAAGCCAAGTGAGAAAAATGGTGGATGAAAATGAGGGGTTGGATTACAATGCGATCCTGAAAGAGCTTGGCGCCTTCGGCTACGGCTTGGCCGGCTTGCTGGACGACGGAATCGGCGTAGTTCTTGACGGTGCGGGTGAGGTTGTTCTTGTTCCCGACCTCCACGGCTTTGCTCACCGCCGATCTCAGCCACGACAGTTTCTCTGGCTTTTTCTCCATGCCCAAATATTCAGAACCTTGATTGATTTATCACTCAAATTTTAGAGAGAGAGAGGTCGTGCAGGGAAGGTTTGGGTTTAGAAGGAGAAATGGGGGAAGTAATTTAGTGTTCGTGTTTGTTTGAGAGAGCCATTGCTAGTTGCCACACAGAGAAGAAGAGAGGATGAAGTAGTCAGCGTTTCATTGCCACGTTTTGGGGATTAAGCGCCGTCGTTTTGGGGTTAAACGCCGTCGTTTTGAGAAATTTGGGTGCTGTATTCGACAAACTACCAGTCGTTTGTCTACTACTAAACTAGCTTAAACTGATTCTAGCAAAACTTTTGTCCTTTTTCTTTCCTTTCATTTTGCCTTTTGCCTTTTTCCTTTTTATTTGTTTTCAAGTCTTTGAACTAAAATGTTTTATAATGTCAACTGCACTTCTTTGATTTCCTTTCATCTTAGATATAAGTATATAACTGAGAAAATAATTTGGAAAGTAATTAGATTTTTACTTTTATGGGTTTGAATTTATTATAATTTGGTAATAAGAAATTCGAACTCCAAGTGATGAGACTATCCAAATTTTGCATGGAAACATTAAAAAAGAAGGCTGCTATTTGCACACTCCTAAATTTCTTTTTGCACACCCTTTCTGAAAAAGAAAAAGAAAAATTCAAGAGAAAAGACCATTTGGCCCTTCCCTCACCCACACACCCCCATCCCCATCTCCCCCCTGTACACACCCCTTTGCTCTGTTTTTTTTCCCTCCGCCCGATCACCACCTTCCTCGCACCAGCAGCACCACATTCCTCGCACCACCACCACCGCGCACCACCATCTTCCTCGCAGCACCACCACCTTCCTTGCAGCACCACCACCGCGCGCAGCACCACCCAAACCAGCCACCATAACCAGCCCGGCAGCCCCTCCTCGGCTCCTCCCTTTCTCCTCTCTCTCTCTCTCTCTCTCTCTCTCTCTCTCTCTCTCTCTCTCTCTCTCTATCTCCTTCCCTCTCTCCTCTCACCCAAGCAGACAGCCAAACAAGTTAAAATAAAAAAAAATTGCAGCGGGTTCGGCGGACCAGTGCCGAACCCGGTGGTTTCGTTCGACAGGTACCCGCCGAATAGAATAGGATTGTTCGGTGGGTACCTACCGAACGAAACCATTGGGTTCGGCACAGGTCCACCGAACCCGATCCAATTTTTTTTTTTTTTATGTTTTCTTCTCCGGCGCGCGACGGTGAGCTTGCTGGAGGAAGGGAGGTGGTCCGGGTAAGGGGAAGAAAAAGAAGAGAGGGTGGGTTGGTCGCCGGTGGTGGTAGGCTGCTCGGGGATGGGTGTGTGCCGGAGAGAGGAGAGGTGGGGAGGAGGTGTGTGGGTGAGGGGGTGTGTACGGGGGGGAGGGGGGAGATGGGGATGGGGTGTGTGATTTTTGGGTGTGTGTGTGTTTTTTTTTTTTCTGTTTAGGAAGGGTGTGCAAAAAGAAAAATTGATGGGGTATAAGGTCTTTTCCTTTGAGTTTTTTTTTTTTTTTTTTTTTTAAGAAAGGGTGTACAAAGAGAAGAAAATGGTGTGCAAATAGCAGCACTCTTAAAAAATTGAGAAGTCACCCCCCACTTTAATTATTGTAATACACTTTTATTCTTATTTATATTACTTTCTTTAACCCCCACCATGTATTGCTACGAACACATGACGTAAATTTCTTAGAAAAATATAGTTAAAATAAAAAAATATTCATTAAATAATTTAAAATCAAATTATATGAAATGAAAAGAATTTTTTGTAGATTGTTATCGTTGGTAGGTGCAAAGTACCTTTCTAAATTTCAATAGGCTATTGTTTGTTTGATGGGCACCGCAGCCTATATTTTAAGACAGAGGGGATCCGCTATCAACTTATCAAGCAAAGTCCAATTCACACATTAATAATGCATAGGAGAGCCCTACCAAGGCCCATGGGCTTAAACACAACAAGATCTTATAAACAGTACTAGTCTAGTAGAGGATAGTGCTGCAGCACTGCAAAGGCCCAAATCATGATCTGTCAAGACATGTACATGAACTGAAATGGGCCACGCCCAGCCCATTCCAGCAGATTCTCACAAGGCTAAAACGAGCATGACAAATCCCACGTCACTTTAAAACCTAGGCTCAACCAACTTGCATAGTTACACTAAAGCGAACCCAAAATTAATAAAAAAGTAAATTACATATAAGCATCTCAAATTCACACCCTTTTTTAAATTAGTACCTCGTTAAAAAAAAGTTGCATGAACGTACTTCAATTATCATTTTTTAATAACATTCCATCTAGAAAATTGTTATTTGTCGACGTGATACACTGACACAGCTGTAAAAAAAAATGTCACATAGACAAAAAATAATAAAAAAATTCCTTAGATAATTAGATAATGGTGTATTATACCATTCTAATTGGTCCCTACTTGTATTTTTTGTTTGTTTTTGTTACAAAAAGTCCAAGGTAGTTGGTACTTGGTATATGGTCACTTACCCTTGAAAAAAGAAAACAGAAAAAAACCAGTCACTTTCCCTTCCATAAAAATAACAAAATTGTGGACAGTTTTGCCCCTTGAGTGACCGATAAGAGTCCCTCCACGTTTGTGACTCTGAGCTTCTCCTTAGCCCTTACCTAACACACTTTGTCTTCCCAATTCAGTCACGTGCACCTACCCCTCCCTGCCTGCCCCATTAATATTCACCCAAACTCTCATCCTATTAATATACAAGTCAATTCATGCAACATCAAATTTTGCCAGGTATTAATTCCCTCCCTCTCTCTATATAAACTTAAAACTCTCACAGTTTCAGTCAACAAAACCCTCTCCCAATGGCTCCACCACCGTCGCTCTCCGGACTCCAGGTCGAGACGACGTCGTTTCCGCCGACAGCGAAGCCTCCAGGCTCCAACAACACTCTGTTCCTCGGCGGCGCAGGTTCGTACGTTATTAATTTAATTGATTAAACTTCGCACCCCCAGCGCACTGCAGTTACCATCAGCTAACGGTTTCTTATTGCTTTTGAGTTTTGACTACTGGAGGTGTTTGCTAATGTGCGCTGCAGGGGAGAGGGGGCTGGACATCCAGGGGAAGTTCGTGAAGTTCACGGCGATAGGGGTCTACTTGGAGGATAACGCCGTGCCTGTGCTCGCCGTTAAGTGGAAGGGTAAGACCGCCCAGGTGTTGACGGACTCCGTTGAGTTCTTCAGGGACATCGTTACAGGTAACGGACTTCAACTTCTTTACTCCTTCAAGCTTTGCAAGCATTTAATATTTTAATTTGAGAGACTATATATTTGTAATATGTTAAAAAATTGAGTGTTCGTGCAAATTTTGTGCTGTTATTTGTTTTGTATTTTGTATCAAAATCAGTAAATTCCACTTAGCAATGCAAATTTGTAATCTCTTCATGTTACAATTCGCATAAATTGAAATTGAATTGCCTAATATGGTGGCCCAATTGTAGCTAATGCTATGAATGTTGCAAATTAGACCGAATACAAAACCACACTACCCTCCATGGAACTAGCCGAAATTGGGTAATCCACCTATATTACTCGTGTTCTATGTGATTGTGATTTTACGCTATAAATTTAAATATTTGTAGCATGAATATAATCTTCACTATGTTTTCGTAGGCCCGTTTGAGAAATTGACACAGGTGACAACGATACTGCCATTGACTGGCCAGCAATACTCAGAGAAGGTTTCAGAGAATTGTGTAGCCTTTTGGAAATCGGTTGGAATTTACACTGATGCCGAAGCCAAAGCCATTGAGAAGTTCCTTGAGGTCTTCAAAGATGAAACCTTCCCACCTGGCTCCTCTATTCTCTTCACACAATCACCCCATGGATCATTAACGGTTAGTGGTTAATTAAACATAATTTTGAATGTTGAAGATGTATTTTTTTACATAATTTTGAGTTGTATTCTTGTATCTCAGAATTGAAAGAAACTTGCACATATCGACATAGCTAGCTTTTCAATTTCTAGCTGTTTTGATGTGCATTAAGCTTGACATTTTGGTTTCTCTTTGGCTACAGATTAGCTTCTCCAAAGATGGATCGATACCAGAAGTTGGGAACGCGGTGATAGAAAACAAACTACTTTCAGAGGCAGTACTAGAGTCAATCATTGGGAAGCATGGTGTTTCTCCTGCAGCAAAGCAAAGTTTGGCTGCAAGGCTATCGGAATTGTTGAAAGGGAGTGAGGAACACAAGTCGGCAGTGTGTGATGGAAAGGGCACAAAGGAAGTTCAAGTGGAGGCAGCAGGAAACTGAGATTTTCTCACTCGATCATGAGTGCTTGTCTTGTGTGTGTTTGCTTCTTTTTTTATAATCTAGGCTGTCTTGTTTGATGTAAAGCAAATCATCATACATATGACAATTGACCGTCTTGTTCTGCATGTCCTGTTTTACAATATATGATGGTTTCGGTGTTTCTTAATGAAATAAGAGCTCATTTTAAGAAATAGTGCCACTGTTTAATGTATATATTATACATTAGTATATTAAACCACCAAGTGATCGATGAAATCTAGTGTCTCTGGGTGGAGATATCTAAGAAACGTCATTTTTCTCTTATTTATATATGTTCAGGTTGAGAACTCCATCCAACTGCTGCTAGCTAGCTCTTTGATTCACCCATATATATTAACCATATCAAATCCAACCTCACAAACAATACATCCCTCAGTTTCTTCTCACTGAAATTTATTCTTTCCAAACCAAGGTTGTCTCTATGAATATTAAATTCTGGGTACCAGTGCTTCTCCTGGCGTTTCATGTGTTTAGTGCTTCTTCTCAACGTAATTTGCTCTATCTTTCATAGTGTATCATATTATGTTGTCAAACTTTCAATCTGAGAACGATGTGATAAATGACAACATAACTTGCTAGACTGTTTTACAATACAACATTTTCTTATAATTAAGTTCTTAATCCCATTGTCCTCTTAATCAACCTTTTTCTGATCACTTTCAGTCACAATAGGATGGTTGAACATTGATTGTGGGAACAATGCTATACGTTTGGATAAAAACTTACTCTCATGGGTCACAGACAATGATTTCACCAAAGCAGGCCTTAACAAACTGGTTCCACAAAAGCAAGCCCTTGAAGAGATGAACACCCTCCGATCTTTCCCCAACAAGACACCACAAAACTGCTATGCTTTGCCTGTCTCTCCACAAACCCAACCCTATTTGGTCCGGGCAGGGTTCTACTACGGTAACTACGATGGTCTCTCAAGCCCTCCATCGTTTGATCTTCATATCAACGGCAACAAATGGTCAACGGTCAAAACATCAACGGAGGAAGGGCCGATATACCAGGAAGCCATATATGTGAATCAAGGGTCAGAGAAGCTTGATTTCTGTGTTGTGCAGGTTGAGAAAGGAATGGTTCCCTTTGTTTCTTCAATAGAAACTGTTCCATTATGGGTTCCAACTCCATCAATGTACCCTCAGATGGAGACCAATTACGCTTATAATCTAGTATCTAGGATTAACTTTGGTGGTGATGAAGTGAGGTACTTTTTCTCAAATTTTTTGCGCAATTTACCATTTGAACTATATATTGGCATCTTGATCACCAAAAATCACTGGCCGGATATTGTTTAGTGCATTGTGTCATGTTCTAATAGAAGGATATTGGTCTCATAAATTGTTATTAGAGGTAAAAGTGTGAGTAGGTTAAAAAACTATAAAACTATTGGTACCAAATTCATTATACCCTTCCTTCAAAATGGTTAGGTGTGCCATATTTTTTGTACTACAAATGTATCAATCACTAAAATAGGTGAATTTACTTATGTATGTGATTAGTAGAGAGATAATACACGTGTGAAATTGTGTTATTATGTAGCCGTTTATATGGTACAGACGCGATTGTCATTATTGGATCGACGGGTTTCACCCATTTCCATTCTTCAAATATACATTTTATAACCGTCCAATCCATTTGCATGTATTACAGGATAAATATAGTTTATACATGTATTACATGAAATGTGATACACCCGATATAACTCGACACCCTTATATTGAAGGAGAATCTAGATTTTGATTGACAAGAAGCATAATTAATGATGAATACAGATACGGAGTACTGTCAGGGGAAAAGTATAATCGAGTATGGACACGTGGAGCGACCCCACCAAAATGCATTGAAGTCTCTACCTTACCAGATATACTCCCAGTAGAAAATGACCCTCCTATTTCGGTGGTGAGCGACTCCATTGAATCAGTAGACCTTGCTGATCCAATCAGCCTGTTCATTGATCTCCCACAAACGACTTCACAATCAGCTTACTTTGTGCTCTATTTTACCGAAAAGGCAAGGCTACCTCAAGAAAACGACACCAGAATCGTTCAGATCTACATCAACGGTCAGATGAAATCCACGGTGACACTTGAACTCATCAAATGCAAGGTGATCACCATATACCCTGTGACAGTTGGGGGTCCCACAATCAATGTGACAATGGCCTCGGCTAGTGGGTCCACCCTACCCCCAATGATCAGTGCCATGGAAGTGTTTACAAGAGTAGAACACAATTCGGGTCATGATAAAAGTTCTTCTCCACCTCCTCTTTCTCCAGCTCCCTCATATGGCACAAGAGGAAACCTCTTTTATGCATACATTAATTTCATTTCTTGTATTTGTTTGTTTATTCTATTCTTAGCCTGAAACATGCATAGGCTATACTACAAGGTATGCATAAAAGGACCATCTCTTTATTTTTATTTTTTTTCATGAAAAAGTATAAAGTTGGCATTGCCTTCTACATCTACACAGGGTGTCATAATATAAGGAGTTAGTGTGTCTTTTCCAATTTAACAAAGGTCAACATTCACAATGATGGTGGACATTAACAAAACAATTGTCCATCAGCTATTAAATGATACGAATTTCACAATAAATTTTACAATAATTTAATTATTGAGAACCGCCTACACATGTGTAGCAATTATTTCTTACATTATATTTTAAAATAATTTCTTACCCTTCAAGCGGTTGCTACATAATTAGAAGCCAAAAGGGGTTGAAGAAGTAAAGAGTTATCTTATTATAACATGAGAAGTCTATGACCCTTTGCACCAAAGTTCGATCTCCCTTCTTCTGAATTAGAAAAAAAAAAAATTGAATAGTCTATGGCCAAGATATGAATTTGTTTTATCATTAATCCGTTGAATAACTTGAATTAATCAATGGGATTATGATATAGGCCAATTCAGTTGTTGGCTCTTCCCTACTTAACTAAAAAATTACAATACATGAGAATTTAATTATCTTGGGAATAAATTAAAAGAAATTCATGGCAAGAAGTTGCAATTAATCATACCATAGGCATAATTTCCAAAAAGAAAGACATAATTAATTTCAAAGGTGTTTGAAGGAATAATATTGAAATAAAAAAAGCATAGTTGAAATAGCATAAATAATTCCAAATAACATAATTGAAATACTTTTCAAATAATAAGATCCATCATCCATGTGAAGCCGAAACAGCTTGCACTAAATTGGTCTCCTCTGGGCCTTCTTTCAGTACCCAATTGAACCAAAGCCCGGGCCCAAACTCATAGTCCCTAGTCCCCACCAAACTCATTCTATGTCTCTATCACCCCGTTACTTATTATGCACACACATACTGGCATACTGCTATAAAGTGGTTGTGGAAAACGCGTAATCACTCACAGCTGACAACGACAAAGACTGTAACATGTCCTCTTTTGAACAAATCCGACACTAAATATTCTCCTCCAGAACCATCACACGAACCCTCTCTTCCTATCTCTCTCAGTCTCTCTAATGAGATTGGGACCTAACGTATAAAGAATTCCATTAAGGTGAGCCATCCATCATAGCTGTCCTCCATCTCACTTCAATTTGTTCAATCATGTTGTCTGTTCAAACATCATTGACTTCCTTATATCTATCAATCAAGTTTAATTCTACTTCATATTTTGTGATTTTGTGTACCATTCTAAGAATTTGTCAAACCAAACGTAGAGAAAAATAATAAAGAACTTCTGGTGGTTGTTGTAGCTAATGGTCGACTTGCCACGTTTTTTTGTCCACATTCTGCTTGCGTTCTCATTTATTTATCTTAACCACCATGTTGAGGAGTTCATGGCAGTGAGGCACTGAAATCTTCTTTTCTTGTTGTTTTTCCTACTTGGGTTTCTCTTCATTCATGTGTTCAGGTGATCTCCAGTTGACCCTTTAGGTTATTTGCTTAATTTATTGGTTTTCTTTGTTGGGTTCTTGTTGTTTTGGTGTTGTGGAGTTTGATGAAAGAGATGGGACAATAAATTTGCAATTTCCTGTTGTAATCTGAGCCTTGTCACTTCTGAAAGCAATTTCCTTCTGTCTTCTGCTTTAAGTGTCTCAGCTTTGCTTCAAGATTAATTAATTCACTGTCTCTCTCTCTCTCTCTCTCTCTTAAATCTAGTTATGATGAGTGGTGGGGGTGTTAGATTGTTTATTGGGGTTTCATCTATTTTGTGTTTGATATGTGGTTCATTAGGAGTTGGTGCTGTAGATAATTATCTGATAAACTGTGGATCTATCAACAATGTCACAGTTGGTGATCGTGTATTTGTAGCTGATGAGTCTGATCCCAGTATTCTTACAACCCCACAAAATTTTTCTGCCAACTCCAGTTCAAAACCCATCTCTTCCTCCTTTGATTCAGCTCTGTACCAAACTGCAAGAATATTTAAGGGAACCTCCCATTACACATTTCCAATAACAACACAGGGGCGTTACTGGGTTCGCCTCTATTTCTCTCCTTTTGTTTATAAGAGCTACAATTTGAGCACAGCAAAATTCTCTGTTTCTGCTCAAACCTTCACCCTTCTCAAGGAGTACCAAATAGAGAGTGGTTTCCTCATTAAGGAGTACTCTTTGAACATAACTTCTAATAGTCTAGTTCTCACTTTTATTCCTTCCTCCAGTTCATTTGCTTTCATAAATGCCTTAGAAGTTGTTTCTCTCCCAGATGAGCTCATTCCTGAGGGTGCCAGAACCATTGGTTCAAAGGAAAATTACAAGAAATTGGGGCAGCAAGCATTGGAGACAGTTTGGAGGGTGAATATGGGAAATGAAACAGTGTCTCCCCTCAATGATACCTTGAGCCGACTTTGGGTTTCTGATGCTTCACATTTGAAACACAATGGTCTTGCAAGATTTGTGTCAAAGATACAAGCTGTCAAGTTCACGAAGTGGACAACGAAGAATATTGCCCCTCCTTCTGTCTATGGCACCGCGACTTTGTTGGACATGAAAGATGATCCTAGAACGATTGCCAATCTGACATGGATTTTCGATGTTAATCCTGGTTTTGAGTATCTGGTTCGATTTCACTTCTGTGACATAGTCAGTACCTCTGCTCAAAGTCCCATCCTCAAAGTTTTTATCAATTCTTTGTCTGTTTCTAGTAATCTTGACATTAGAAGTCTGACATCAAATATGGTAGGCGCCCCCTATTATATGGATGTCATCACAAGGGTAAGTGATAGCCTTAAGCTAAATGTAAGTGTTGGCCCTTATAGTGCAGATGGACTGCCCCTAATTGCCTTTCTTAATGGGTTGGAGATCACGAAAATAAGTAATTCTAAGGGTAGCCTTGATGTCTTGGACTCCTCCTTGAAGACCAGCTCTAAGTTGAGAGTTAGTATTATAGTGGGCTTGGCTGTTGGACTATTTATTGTTGTTGTGTTGGCTATAGTTTTCTTCCTGCTGTGCAGAAGAAGAAGACTAGCACATGCGATCCATTCAAATGCAGAGGATGCCATGGTGAATGGAACGGAAAGTGAAAACTTCAATGGTACTGCGATGTTTTCCGTCTCAAAAATTGGGTATCGCTTCCCTTTTGCAGCTATTCAAGAGGCTACTGGTAATTTTAGTGAGGACCTGATTATTGGGGTTGGTGGTTTTGGGAAGGTTTACAAAGGAGTTTTAAGGGACAAGACAAAAGTGGCAGTTAAGAGAGGAGCATCTCAATCAAAACAGGGTCTTGCAGAATTCCGGACAGAAATTGAAATGTTGTCTCAGTTCCGCCACCGCCATTTGGTATCATTGATTGGATATTGTGATGAGAAAAATGAGATGATCATTATTTATGAGTACATGGAAAATGGGAGCCTGAAGAACTATCTGTATGGCTCAGATCTTCCAAGCTTAAGCTGGAGGCAAAGGCTTGGAATATGTATTGGAGCTGCCAAAGGACTTCACTATCTTCATACTGGCTCTGACAAGGCAATTATTCACCGTGATGTTAAGTCTGCCAATATACTACTTGATGAGAATTTAATGGTGAAGGTTGCTGATTTTGGGCTTTCAAAAACTGGCCCTGAGATTGATCAAACGCATGTCAGTACAGCGGTTAAAGGCAGCTTTGGGTATCTTGATCCAGAGTACTTAACAAGGCAACAGCTGACGGAGAAGTCAGATGTGTACTCATTTGGGGTGGTAATGCTTGAAGTCCTTTGTGGAAGACCTGTTATTGATCCATCGCTCCCTAGGGCAAAGGTGAGTTTGGTTGAATGGGCGATGAAATGGCAGAAAAACGGGCAATTGGAAGACGTTGTAGATCCTCGCCTTGCAGGCCAAGTAAAGCCGGATTCATTGATGAAGTTTGGAGAGATAGCTGCAAAATGCTTGGCAGAACATGGTGTTGATCGACCTACAGTGGGAGATGTCTTATGGAACTTGGAATACGTGCTTCAACTCCAAGGAAATGATGGCAGGCAATCTTTACAAGTTGATCATGTCAGCCACTTGGAGACCAGTGTATCTACTACACAATTCAGCATGGGAACTGCAGGGGACCTTGCTGGTGTCTCAATGAGTAAGGTTTTTGCCCAAATGGTGAAAGAGGAAATGAGGTAGATTTCCAACGCCAACAAAAAATCTTGGTCGTATGTGGCCTTTTCCTAGTGTTTTATTGTTAAGTATAGTTATGATTTTTTCAGCCCATTTTTTTACTTTTGAACTTGTGCCAAGTGAAAAGAGTGATGAGTAATGTACAGAATTAGGTCATTTAATATGGTGATAAAGAGTATGGTTTATTAAAATACCTGTGATTTCTGCTATGCTCTGTTTATGAGAAAGGGCCCTCCACACTGCACTGTTTTATGAACTACCTAAAGAAAGAGTGACTTTGCAGTATGCACCACAAACATAAGATGCTGAAGTTATTATTCTAACTTGTATTCAAATACTTTAATGAACCAAATTATGAGTTTTGAAATGCATTTCTTTGGTCTTGGGCTTTATTCTATTGCTTTTCCCTGTAACAAACATATGGGCTTTGCTGTAGCCATGTGACAAGTTAGTTAGGGAAAATTTGTCTCCCAATATGCATGAGAGCCCATTAACATGTGTATCAATTTTTAGAGGTAATTATGTGTAGCGTTTTTGTGATAAATTTATCAACTAATCTACACCACTATATAAACCAAAACTGAAATTTTTTTTGGTCTGAAACCAAAACTGAAATTTGTGTAACATCTCTGTTAGATAGATCATAGATCTAACAAAAAGCAAAAGTTAAAATAGTAAAATTCTTCTAAAAACTTACAAAAAAAACAAAGGTTAAAAATAGTAAAATCAAGAATAAATTTTTTACTTTCTACTTTCTATATGAAAATTATCATGTGATATATCTATGAAAGTTATCAAATGAGCTTGAATTTAAAATTTATAAATCACTTTTTTTGTAATTAGAACTCCATATATTTTGAACTAATTAGTAGTACAAAAGGCAAAAAATAATTTAACAACAATATAATAAAATAGTGGGTTAATGTTAACTATTAAATATTATCGGTGAAGGCTTCTAATTCCAGCAATGAAATATTTTTTTTTTAATTTTTGTAATCAAATCAAACTCATAATCTTTTACCCAAAAAAAAACTCATAATCATGGAATTAAATTTTGAAAATTTCCTCATTTGTTTGAGATTTTAAAATATTACTGAAACGAAATTATCGAAATTTTGTTAAAAGTTTCAATTTCCAACAAAATAAAAAATTATTTCAAAATTTTTCATATTTTTTAACTCTCAAAATTCAAAATTTAATTTCTTGCTCATAATTTATTATAATTCCTAACTTTTTTTTTTCTTCTCGTGTTTTTAACCCAAATGGATTAGTAATATACTATTTTACTCCCACATTCATGATGGATTATAATACAAATATTTTTTTGATATCTTCTAAAATAAAAAAATATCACTAAAATAATAGCTGATTAATATATAATCCACTCTAAAATGAATCATGAAATATTTACACAAATTTGAGTTGGAATCTCTCTTTTTTATTTTATTTTATAAAACAAACCATAATAATATATTTTCTTGTAAACTTTTTTCCTATTGAGGAAAGGTAGCCAATTTCGTTTGGGTAATAAAAATCGTAGCCATTCCTTTGTACCCCGAAATTATATTCCTCTTGAACCCCATCTGGAGGGACAGCGATAAAGAGAGAGAGAGAGAGAGAGAGAGGAGAGGAGTGAGAACCTTGAAAACCCTAGCCATGGAGAAAGAGAAATCGAGCAGACACAACCGAGACGAACGCGACCGCAAAGACCGAGACAGAGACCACCACAAGCATCGCAGCATCCGTGACGCCGATGAAAAGCGATCGTCAAAGGACACTGATCACCACCGCCACCACCACCATCACCACCACCGATCGGACCGCGATTCCAAGCTCGAGCGCTCCCACGAGCCTCGCGACCACAAGTCTCGGCGGGACCGGTCACGTGAGCCGAGTGACGACCGGGATGTGTCACGTGACCAGCGCGAGCGGTCCTACGAGAGAGAAGGGAGCAGAGAGAGGTCCAAGCATCGCGAAGCGAGAGCGGAATCGGCGGAGAGGAGGCCTAAGAGGAAAGAGAGGGAGAGGAGTGAGGGTAGAGATGGTGATTTTGATGATGTAGAAGACAAGAAGAGGACTAGGGTTTCGGAGGAGGAGAGGAGAGAGAGGAAGCGATTCGAGGAAGATAGGAAGGAAGTGAATGGAGGGCAAAGACAGAGTAGGAGGTTTGAGGACCGCCGAGTAAAGGAAGAAGATGGTAATTATGATGGAGGTTTTGAGCGCAACAAGGAGTTGAATTCGGATGTGGGTGAGGTTAAGGTTAAGAAAGAAGAAGTGGGTGATGGTCAGTTTGATAATTATCAGGGCGTCACCACCACCCCAAATGGGAGTGGTTCGGTGGGTAATGTGAGTATTACTTTAACTTTATCTTTGTTTAATTCTTAGTTGCATTTCTTTGATGCTGAATTTTGTGCTGTTAGGCTCTGAGCAACTCTGAAAATATTTCTACATCTGGGTTGTTAGATTTAGGTTAGCCTTTGTAATAGTTAATAAAACTGTAATGGAGAATTAGTTGCTGCTTAAGATGATTGAGTGAAGTAGTATGATCAGTGTAGTTTATTGGGTGCCATACGTTATTAATTAGTGGAATACATCAAATAGCCGCATATAATGTGAAGAGTCAGTTTGGTTTAACAATAAAAAAAAATGCAATTTCTGTACCTGCTCAATATCATGGTGTTAGAATGGAATTGATTTTCTAGTTTGAAAGGTTCTGACTTCTGATAGCATTGCATTATGTGATTGTTAGTTATAGTGTTAATATAGGCATCTAGTATGTTGAAGTGTTTGATATTTTTATCTCTTTCTGCTTGAAGCTGTAAGGCCCTCCATTTGCCAACTTAGGTTGAAGTAACCCTTACTATTTGAGTGGGAGATAAAGCAATTGTAGGTTAAATTACTTGCTATTTACTTGAGCACTTTGAAGTGTTGTATACTAATGATTGATTTGAGTGGAAGCTACAGATTTTTAAATGAGGTATTTTCTTCGTGAAAAATGTAAGGTTTCTTGTTACACTTTTAATAATCCCTTGTTTTATTATATAATGTAACTCTATGCCATATTTCAATGTTAGGCTGTTTGATGATAGCTCTCTTTCCTACATTCGTTATATCCTTTGTAGGCCATGTCTCCATTAGCTGAGGAGTGAGGACATCTGTGTGAAATCTATTCCCTTCATGTTTTTCTGATTCTTCATGTTTTGTGTTCCCCCCCCCCCGGCGCCATGATCAAGCTCCCTTGGGTATGCATAGTGACTTATATTCTAATTTTCAACATTTACAGGGTGCCGCTCTGGAATCTACTATGGCATCAAGGATTGTGCCTGAGACCTCTTTGGCCCCTAGTCATCCCCTTCCTACCAAGGTATCTTCGATTTCTACCACAAATGAAAATAAGGGAGTTAGTATTACCAGATCTCATGAGGTTCATGGAAAATCTAGTACAGATGGGACATCTTCAACTGCTGGAAGAAGTGGGAATCTATCTCTTGATGATGTAGAAAAAATAAAGAAAGCTTTACAAATGCAGAAGGAATTGTCTGAGAAGCTGAAGAAGATTCCCCAGGTAAGATGTCCATAAATTTGTTAACGCATCTCTCCTTGATTGTGATGAACTTTTCATGCACAATATTCTTTCTTAACTATAGATGTTCCTTAGTATGTATACTACCATTATTTTCACCATGCAGTTGAACAAGGGTGCCCATGCAAGTTCAGACGCTAGCCTAAACTTAGGATCAAAGGAGGGACTAAAACCACCATCTGCCACTGCTGGAATATTGCCCGCACCGGTCCCAGCAACAACTGGTGGTACAGCTGCTGGGGCAACATTGGATTTGTCAACACTACCTGTTGCTGCTGCTGCTGCAGCTTCTATGAAGCCATCTACGAGTGGCATGACTGCTCCAGCTGGCCTTGCAGCCGTTCCAAACTATGAAGCTGTAAAACGTGCACAGGAGCTGGCTGCCCGGATGGGATTCCGCCAGGACCCCGAGTTTGCTCCTCTTATAAACTTGTTTCCAGGACAGGTGGCAACAGACGTTGCTCCCCCTCAGAAGCCTACTAAGGCCCCTGTTCTTCGTCTTGATGCCCTTGGAAGGGAAATAGATGAACATGGAAACGTAGTGAATGTGACTAAACCAAACAACCTCAGCACTCTAAAGGTTTGTTAGCTGTTTTACCTGTCAGACAGTTATCTCTTATTATATGTACTTCACTTATCTGAACTTAATTCTGATGTTTCTAATTCATACAGGTCAACATTAACAAACAGAAGAAAGACGCATTCCAAATTCTTAAACCTGACTTGGATGTGGACCCTGAATCTAATCCTTTTTTTGATCCAATGATGGGTATTAATAAAACTAAGATTTTGAGGCCAAAGAGGATGAACTTCCAGTTTGTAGAGGAAGGCAAATGGTCAAGAGATGCTGAGCATATAAAGTTAAAGGTATTTATTGATGTCTCTTTAACCCCTTTTGATCACTTCCATAAAATATGTACTGTCTTTTAGTTACTTTTTTCTCATCTCTATACAGAGTAAATTTGGAGAAGCACAAGCCAAAGAGCAAAAGGCGAAGCAGGCACAGTTGGCAAAGGCAAAGGCAGCGCCAGATATTAATCCGAATTTGATAGAGGTATCAGAGAGAGTTATCACTGCCAAAGAAAAACCGAAGGATCCAATTCCTGAGATTGAGTGGTGGTAAGTTGATAACTACTTGTGACATTGCTGCTATTTGCTGAATGATTCGTGTTTGGGTCGTTACTTTATTTTTTATCTGTTCATGTGGAATGACTTCAGAAAATTTAGTCGTTACACAGCCTGATCATCTTTTTTTCTTCTTTCCTCTAAGCCTGGATTATCTTTCTATGTGGGAATCCATGTTAAAGAGTTTCAGCTTACAAAATATCCAGAGAAGCAGTTATTCAGGAATTACATTGGATTCCTTTCTGTTTTTTTTTTTGTTATAAGAAATGCTTGTGTTTTTTGTTTTAAAAGTTTTAATACCTGAGTTTTTTAATGTAATATAGATTCTTAAAGTTTATTAATTATAGGTGAGTTATCCCCCACTGTTCCGATATTCAAAGTAATCCCTGATCTGTGGTAGTAGATGAACATAAGGGGTTAACTCATCTAATCTCTAACTATTGTTTTTAATGCTGAATATTTAACTAATATTCCTGAAGAGAAGTATGGTTTTCATTGTTTTCTTTTGTCGTTTTTGTTATTACAGATTATATTTCATTTTGCTTGGTCCTCTCAGAGCTTTAATATTTGTTTTCTCAAATATGCTTCCTAATTATGCTTTCTAATTTTGTCAGGGATGTGCCCCTATTGCACTCTGGTACTTATAATGAAATCATGGATGGTACAGTACCTGAAGATAAATTAAAGATGGAGAAAATCACTATCTATATTGAACATCCTCACCCTATTGAGCCCCCTACAGAGCCAGCTCCTCCACCGCCTCAACCGCTGAAGCTGACCAAGAAGGAGCAGAAAAAACTACGTACACAGCGTCGTCTGGCCAGAGAAAAAGATAAGCAGGAGATGATTAGACAAGGCCTGATTGAACCCCCAAAGCCAAAAGTTAAAATGAGTAATTTGATGAAAGTTCTTGGCTCTGAAGCAACCCAAGATCCGACCAGGCTTGAAAAGGAGATTCGTAGTGCAGCTGCTGAACGTGAACAAGCTCATATAGACAGGAACATCGCACGCAAGCTCACTCCTGCTGAGCGCCGTGAGAAGAAAGAAAGGAAGCTTTTTGAAGACCCAAATAATGTGGAGACCATAGTCTCAGTTTACAAGATCAATGATCTGTCACATCCAAAGGCCCGCTTCAAGATTGATGTTAATGCGCGCGAGAACCGGTTGACTGGATCTGCTGTGAGCTCAGATGGTATGAATGTTGTGGTTGTTGAAGGTGGAAGCAAATCTATTAAGAGGTATGCGAAGGTTATGGTTAGGCGCATAAATTGGGCTGATGCTGTAAAAGATGAGGAGGAAGATGAAGATGCAAATGATGATAAGCCTGTAAACAAGTGTGTGTTAGTATGGCAAGGAAGTGTTGCCAGACCGAGCTTCAATAGATTTTCTGTCCATGATTGCATGACTGAAGCTGCTGCCCGTAAAGTTTTTGCTGATGCTGGTGTTGCTCATTACTGGGATCTTGCAGTCAATTTTGCTGACGATGAGTTGTAATTGGAGATGCTGCTTTGATGAAGTATTTCATGTTCCTTGCATTATTTTTATTCAACGTGGCTGGTATGCTTCAACATTTTGGTAAATGAGTAGTAGTTCTAAAATATGCATTGTGCAATTTCTTAACTATATGGATCATAATTGATGTTTGCATGCCAATATAATGCTGTTTGTGATTTCTTAACTGTATGGGACCCACTCTATCCATGGGTATGGGCCGTATGGCCCAAATTAAATTTGATCAATGAGAAAACTATTGCTAGATGATGTAATTATGTTGGAAGTTGAAAGTGGGTTAAGACATTGCATCTCTTTTGCTGTGTAGACTTTTGCTTTCAAGTATTGTAATGTGGAGTTGCTTGTAAAAGGAACTTCTCTATTCCCCTCTTAGTAGAAACTATTCTTATAGCCAGCAGCAAGCTGAGATCCAAATACAATCAGGAGGATGCCATTTCTGTTAGAATTTGTGGTAGATGGCAGTTTGATACTCATGCACTTCATGTTGGTATTAAATTTACTTTGTTTATGTTATTGTTAGGAGGGTCTGTAGGATATGCTTATAAGAACAAAGTTAGGGACCTTGGAACTTTTTCCTTGTGGAATATATTATTGTGGTTAGAGTTTCTGTAAGAAGTGTTGTTAATTAGTTTAAAGCTTAGAAGTAGACCAATTTTTTGTCTTCCATCTCTTCTGCATGTCTCTGTTCTCAAAAGCTTGTACCAAGTAGTGGGCCTGGAGAAAAAACATAGCCAACCAACATTTATGCCTGAGATAATGATGTACTTCTTACTTCTATACTCTCGTACTAATGGGTATAGATCATGTTGCTCAATTGGAGCCGAAAATGTGATGCTTGGATCCATTACCTTAAGCCAGCATGTATACATGATAGTTGTGTACCACAACAACCAACCAAAACGAGTTGGGAGTCCTAGCCTTACATAAACAGGCTTTTTCTTTCATTCTTTTTGTTGTCCATCTCAGTTGTTTGGGCACCGGACTAGCCTCAGTGTCCTCCATTTTTATCCCACTGCATTAAATTGCTGCATATGCTCCCCCGCAAAGGGTGGCATAAAATGAGTGATGAGTGTAGAGTGGCCGGAACACATGAAAATGTTAAGATAAGGACAGCAAACAAGAAAGCCACACACAAGTACACAAGCTTTTGAAAAGTTTGATAGAAAAGGAAATTTGACTAAACCCATGTAGCTTGATATTATGCATATGCTCCATGCTCATGCGCATGCACATGCACATGTTGATGCTCATTCTGTTTTGACTTTGGGGATTTTTCACAGCAGCAGCCCTTCTCTTTATAGGTTTGAGTTAGCTTATAATTCGGTGAAGGATGGGGTAGCCTATCTATATTTATCTACCAACTCTGCTTCCACTCATTTTTTTATTTACTCTTGCGGTCTTGCCTTTACTTTCTTTTTTAGAGGCTATGGACCAGGCTTCTCAAGCTACCAATGTTGCTTATTTCTACAATTTTCTTTTCACTAAGGTTTTTTTTCTTTCATATATATATTATTATTTTTTTCTATAATCTGGAGGGGGAATTCGAACTTAGAACATTATACCAGTAACTTGTTGGTTCTCTCATTAATTAGTCTTTTTCACTCGGAACTTGTTTTAAGTACCCTGTCTTGATTTTTTTTTTGTTTTGTTGAAGGGTCACGCGCATATTGTGTGGGATGGAAACATGACAAAATGCCTTGCATGGTTTGTTTCAATTTGATATTCCCAATTTCACACCTATAGGTAAGATACATGAGGAAAATCTGCTAAAGTATCTTATATATATTATTGTAGTTTTTGTGGGTTTGGATTTTATTTTGGACTTATATGTATCATGCGGTTGCCATGTAACCTCATATAAAGTCCAAACAAATGCCTCTGTGGATTGTGGAAACAAAACTAAACTTGGAAGTTATAACCATAACCCACTTTTAAATGATTGACCCTATATAATTATATAGTAAGATTAATTCCAAAAGAAAAATGTAATCTGGAAAGTAAAAAGGGTATATTTCTCTCATTTTGGTACAAAAATAAAAAAATGTAAAAGAAAATTGTTAAATTTTGACATTTACATTGCATGTGTTCCCACAGTACTGACTTTAAATATAGCTCTGAAACAGTAACCATCCAGCCAAACCAACTAGTACTAGACCTCATAAATTGAAAAAGCTTAATGGGGAAGACTTGAAACTGGATGCCTTAACCTACTCAATTAAAGGGTGAGCTAAATGTCAGAAGGTCCCCAAGGCACCCCAAATAAATTTTGGACTGTATAATTAGACAGATAGATGCATACAGCTTACGCACAATTTGCTCAACACCCAACCTAATTTTTTCATGGACCCATCAAATTTCTACAACAAAAAAAGAAACTCTGAAAACCCATTGCTCCACGTGTCACTCACTGTCCAATCAAGAGCCTCCACGTGTCCTACTGGCTTCTGCTGATGGAAAAGGAGACGTATGGACATGGGATTAGGCGTTGTAGGTCACCTCTCTCTCACCTCCCTTCAAATACTGTGAAAAATTAATAGACAGAAAACAAAACAAAACACCAAAAAACCTAACAGTAAACCCACACGAACACACCATCAGGACCTCCCCTCATCACCATTTAGTTAAATTTCTATATATTGAAAAACCCAAAGCCACAAGTCCACAACACAATAAAGGAAGAGCCAAACCACCACGTACTACGCTTAAGGCTTTGAGATCAGTAGATGAGAGTTTCAGAGTTTCAGAGACAGAGAGACTGAGAGACTGAGAGAGAGTCCACAACTCCACACCACCCCACTTGCCTCTTGAAAAGTGCTTCTAACACGCATGCCTCTTCCTGCTTCCCAAAAAAGCAGGGCCTTGTAAACGCATTTTGGGAGAATTTTAGCCCATCCCAAACACGCCGTTAACAACTTTCAGTCTTTTTCACTAGACACTCTATAAATACATCGAGCACTTGGCAGACACAAGTATGTCTCGCATCGTCGCGGAGAATCAGATATCGCCGTTTTTCCACACCATGGAACTCAACGACTATCCACGCGCCTCCCACGGCGCGTCGCCTTCGCTCGGACAGTTGCTGAAACACGTCGGAGACGTGAGGAAGGAGGCCACCGGAGACGGCGGCGAGACTCCGGTGCACCAGGTGCTCGACCTCAGCGACTCCAGCCTCGAGCCTCGATCTCTGCCGTTCGTACTCTCGTTTACCAATCTTACCTACAGCGTCAAGGTCCGCCGGAAGATGAGCTTTGCAGCGATGTTCTCGGGGAGGAGGAATCGGCTTGAAGCGGCGAAGGCGACCGAGTCGGAGCCGGTCGGCGGAGAGAGCCTGTTTACGAGGACGAAGACGCTTCTGAACGACATCTCCGGCGAAGCTCGCGAGGGCGAGATACTGGCGGTGCTCGGCGCGAGCGGGTCGGGGAAGTCGACGCTGATCGACGCGCTGGCAAATCGGATCGCCAAGGGGAGCTTGAAAGGAAGAGTGAGTTTGAACGGCGAGGTGTTGGAGTCGAAGCTTCTGAAGGTGATTTCGGCTTACGTCATGCAGGACGATCTCTTGTTCCCGATGCTCACAGTCGAAGAGACGCTCATGTTCGCCGCCGAGTTCCGCCTCCCTCGCGCGCTGTCGAAATCCAAGAAGCAAATGCGAGTCCAAGCCCTAATCGACCAACTCGGCCTCCGAAACGCGGCGAAGACGATCATCGGCGACGAAGGGCACCGCGGCGTCTCAGGCGGCGAGCGACGGCGTGTCTCCATCGGCATCGATATCATTCATGATCCAATTATTCTGTTCCTGGACGAGCCGACTTCCGGTCTCGACTCGACCAGCGCTTTCATGGTGGTGAAGGTGCTCCAGAGAATCGCTCAGAGCGGAAGCATTGTGGTTTTGTCCGTACACCAGCCGAGCTATCGGATCCTCGGTCTGCTCGACCGCTTGCTCTTCTTGTCCCGCGGACAGACGGTTTACAGCGGGTCCCCTGCGAATTTGCCTGGGTATTTCGCGGAGTTCGGGCACCCGATACCCGAATCCGATAACCGGACCGAGTTCGCACTGGACCTGATTCGAGAACTGGAAGGGTCAGCCGGCGGAACCAGGAGCCTGGTGGAGTTCAACAAGTCATGGCAGAGCATGAAACACACAGTAAGCAGAAGCTCCGACCCCGACCCCGAACGACACGGCGTTTCGCTCCAGGAAGCAATAAGCGCGAGCATTTCGAGAGGGAAACTAGTCTCCGGCGCGACGAACAACGACCCGAGCCCGACCTCCACGGTGCCGAGATTCGCGAACCCATTCTGGATGGAAATGGCGGTGCTCTCGAAGCGTTCGATGAAAAACGCTCGAAGAATGCCCGAACTGTTCGGCATTCGATTGGGGGCAGTAATGGTGACTGGGTTCATCTTGGCCACCATGTTTTGGCAGCTTGACAATTCCCCAAAAGGAGTCCAAGAGCGATTAGGGTTCATCGCCTTCGCCATGTCCACCACCTTCTACACCTGCGCCGACGCCCTCCCCGTGTTCCTCCAAGAACGCTACATCTTCATGCGCGAAACCGCCTACAACGCCTACCGCCGCTCCTCCTACGTCCTCTCCCACTCCCTCGTGGCCTTGCCATCCCTAGTCTTCCTCTCATCCGCCTTCGCCGCCACCACATTCTGGGCCGTGGGCCTGGACGGCGGCTTTTCCGGCTTCTTGTTCTACTTCCTCATCATCCTCGCCGCCTTCTGGGCCGGCAGCTCATTCGTCACCTTCCTCTCCGGTGTCGTCCCACACGTCATGCTCGGCTACACCATTGTTGTTGCAATCTTGGCCTACTTCCTTCTCTTCAGCGGCTTCTTCATCAACCGGGACCGAATCCCGGACTACTGGATTTGGTTCCACTACATGTCCCTCGTCAAGTACCCATTCGAGGCCGTTTTGCAGAACGAGTTCCAGGACCCCACCAAGTGCTTCGTCCGTGGGGTCCAGATCTTCGACAACACCCCGCTCGGGATGGTCCCCACCGCCATGAAACTCAAGCTTCTGGACAGCATGAGCGACACCTTGGGGATGAAGATCACCAAGTCCACATGCTTGACCACCGGCTCCGATATTTTGAGCCAGCAGGGCGTGACGGACTTAAGCAAGTGGAATTGCTTGTGGATCACGGTAGCTTGGGGTTTCCTGTTCAGGATTCTCTTCTACTTTTCCTTGTTGCTTGGGAGCAAGAACAAGAGGAGCTGAACAACAAAATATGTCATGCAAGCTAGCTCGCTCTACGATCGAGCTGTGAACTTCTTCGATCTCTGGATTTTAATTGTTTTGCTTTCAAATTTGCTTCTTGTCGATTATAAATATTTCTTATTTGGAGGGGTTTTGTTGGTGCAGATACAACTGTTACATATAATACTCAGCAAGAATTACAATAATCTTTTGTTAATTCCGACATATATATAAAGCTTACCTATTCTGTTATCAATGAATTATCATCTTCAATTCCAATTCCAATTACCTATTCTGTTTAGACATGTATATGTAGTTGATTTTGTAAGAAAGGGTGCGTCGCATCAATTCATTTTCCTATACGTAAATGTTCAACAAGTACGATATCCACAATTTATATAATGGCTCTTAATTTAGGATGTTCAATCTTGAATTGGTGAAACCATCTTTCATAGTTAGAATCTCACTTCCAAGCAGAGTTGTAATTGTCCTTTTGCTTAATAATATCATCCTTGCTTCGGCGATCAAAAAAATAAATAAATTTGATATATACTTGAATAATTGACCCTTCTAAAAAGAATTGTCAACTTCTCCCCTCACCAGGTTAATTGGTTCACCCACTATATTGAGCACATCTCCTTCTTGACCTGTTCTATTTGCTTCACACTAATTGAATGTGTTTAGCTATATTATATAGTTTGGGAACTTTGGGTCAAGTAATTCTACTAATTAATTAAGTTATACATGCATGTTGAGATATTATCATGTGCCTATTTTCTTAGGAAAAAAAAAATTTAAAACTTTTGTACAGCTCAACAGTCCTTCCCCTTCCCTCAAAATTAAACCTACTGTAAGGTACTGGCCTATAACATCATCTCATCATCACCACTTTTGATGTTCGAACAGACCTATAAAAATGGAGTTAATATATAGTTAATGGAATTTTGCTCTGGCTTGCCAATTTTAGAAATCTACCGTCAAAAATTATCTTACACAACTTTAAAGTGCGACGTAATTGACTACCAAAAAGCATAAGTAGCGAGTTAATTTAATTAATTTTCTGTAAAATCTTTGCTAGATTTTTGAAACAACTGGAGGGAAATAAAGATCCGATGATGCATTATTGCAAGTTTACTTTGGTCTCTCTGCTGATCGATGACTTGTCTACTTTTATTATTTTATATATTAATTAATTAATATGGTTTCTGCATGGTAGCTTGTTTAATTAATTGCGCTACCTTGACACATGACCTTCATGAGAGGGAAATATGAGGCAATGGGTTGTGTATGGCTAATTGGCTATGGCCTCCCCTTTTTCTTGTCCTCTTCATCATTATATCGATCCCTTTAATTGGAGGGTCTAATTTGGTATTGGGCACTAAGACACTTCAACAAAAACGGCAATACCATTAAATCATATTAATACTTCAGCAGACCCACCTCATATATGCCTGAAAGAGATCGAACCAGGGCCATATATTATGGATCGAAACCTTTATTTATACATATAGGAGAAGCTTATTAGGTGACATCCCTTTTGATAAGAAGTAAAACGGATCGCACTGTTGGGTCATCTCGTAAAGTGATTTGAACTATCTAATTTTTAGATATATGTTTATTAAACAATTATTTCTGTAACCAATCAGCAAAATAAAAAATTGTAACATTGTTATACTATATTAGTTAACAAGAAGTACTTACTAATGTGTGTACTTTGTGTATTTATCTCTCTTTTTATGCGACAACTTAATTTAGTTACCAAAAGTTTTACTCATGAAAGCCTGAAAGGGTACGTTGATCTCTTGTACCTAGGTTGGATATTGATGAAGTACTACTGCCCTCAAGTACTGTATATATGATATGGACTATGGAGAGAGGGGCCGGAGTGAGAAAATATCTAGAGTAGGAATTAAATGGCATGCCAAATATTATACATTTTAATTAAGTTTCAGAATTTATTGTCTTTTTCCAGAGTACCCATTTCATTCAGTCGGTAGGTTTGGGGATTGAGTGCTCCAATTAAGAGTGCAGACAGGGAGTGCTTGCAAATTGTGAAACTTTCCTATATATACTTTATTGTTTTTCTGGCCCTCCATTAACTCACGTATCAATATAATTCATTATGATATTAAAAATTTGTGAAACGTACATTACTGGAGTTGTAGCAGCTAGCTAGGTTAATATAAGTTTTAAATAGCTTACTTCTGATCAGGACTTAGAAGAGAAAGACATCCAACATTGATTTATAATTGATTCAACAAGTTACAAACACATGCATGTTGCCGATTAGACTTAGAAGAGAAAGACAGTCAACATTGATTTATTGATTCAACAAGTTACAAGCACATGTTGCTGTTGTCCTGTCCAAATCGCTAATTAATTCTTTCCTTTCGACAAATTAACTAATTAATAATTTGTAGCACTAGCTAGTTGATTCATGATGTACTTTGCTGATAAGTATTGAATACTCTTTCTATGAAGTTATCCCTTTCAATAATCCCCACAAAAAAGGTGGGATGAGTGAGGATAACTTTTTTCTTATGACAATTTCGTCTTCTTTCTTAAATACACATAAATTTGTGATGTTTTAATAAGCTGTGTAATATTTTAGTTGTTACACAGTACCTAAATCTTGAATACTGAGAACCCTAGCCTGCTGGTTTGAGAGTCAGCCGCCACCTCCTCCCCTCTCCTTCCCCCTCCCGCTCCTCTCCCCCCTCCCACTTCCCTCTCCCTCCCCTCGCCACCCCCTCCCCCTTCCCCTGTTGTCCCCCTCCCCTCCCCTCCCCTCCACCTTTCCGCATAGCCTCCCCTCTCCCTTGCAGCATTGCTTCTCCCTTCCCCGCCGTCCCTTTCCCACTCCCCTCACAGCACCACCTCCCCCCTCCCCCCTGCCATCCCCCCTGACCTCCCCCCGTTACAAGCCCCACAACAAGCCCGACCCACCCCCTCCTCCACACCCAGCCACACCCACCTCCCTCTGTTCTCACTCAAAATTTTCCCACTTCTCTCTTTTTGAGAGCAGCTTTACCCTTTCTTGTGGTGACTTTTCAATTTTATTGTTGTTTTGTTCCCCCTCTAGCTTGTGGTGGTTAGATTGGAGCTTAGTCACTCCAAGTTTTCCCTATTCTCTCTTTTTGAGACTAGATTCACCCTCTTTTGTGGTGACCCTTCAATTTTATTATGTGTTTGCTCTACCCTTTTGTGGTGGTTTGTTTGGAGCTGGATGCTCAGATTAGGAGGTTTCCCCTCTATTTTTCCTTTGTCTCCACCCCTTGTCACTAAGTGCTGGGTAGTCGCTACTTCCACTGGTCCTTACCTCCCGATCTGTCATTTTTGTTGAATATTCGGTGATGATGGTTGGATCGTGGCAAAAGCAATTTTTTCGCGAATTTATTGGAAGATGTGTGCTTCGGCTAGGGTGTTAGTACCCTCATCTTCTTTGGTTACTTCGGTGCCTCACTGGCTCCTCTTGGTGGTTGTAGTTTCTTCTCGACGCCGTTGTGATGAGATGTTGGAGCTTTTGTGGGCTTATCTGATGCTTCCCACCCCACGGTGGCCTTTTCTTCCAATTCTGGGCGGCGTGGCATCCACCCCTTCAGCCTAGGATTAGAACTTTTATTTTGTTGGGTCTATTTGATTGGGCTTTATTTAGTCTGCTTGTTTAGGCTTTTGTTAATTTTTATTGTGCGCCTTTGAGCTGATTTATATTTTAAATGCCTTTTGGGCTGATTTAATGCATTGTTGCTTCGACCAAAAAAAAAAATATATATATATATATATACATAAATCTAGTCATTTTAGTTTATACAGACTAATCTTATACATCAAATGAGGCGTTAATGAATATAAATAAAGAGGCAATACTTTATATAGAATTGATTGTCAATACTCAACGGTTGATAGCTGTATATTTATTATGTTTCATTTTAACGACTTAATTGCTTGTTTGGTATATGTTAAGAGTGTGAAAGCTAGATGTTACGTTCATCATTCTTCTTGTTTGAGTACAGTACGTAGGACACGTGTGCTTTTGCTTCAATCAATAATCTTGAATGCATATCAATTAATTAATTAATGCTGCTTACATTGATTAAGTACTACGAAATATACACTTACCAGATCGAATGCAATGCAATATGATCAGTTACCGCTCTTAATCGTTATTAAGAGAGACGAATCGATCCATGTGAAGTTATTAACTATTTGCTTGTTTTAATTTTGAACTCATAAATTAATGGTTAGTTCTTAAGGGAAAAGTATTGCATGTATGCATGCCCTCCAAATCTGAAGGTTACATCGTACGTACCACTGTACCCAGACAAAACAATGTGAGCCACTGAGACCTAGTCAATGTTTTCAATGTAGTCAGGTTTCACTATCACATTAATTAGCACATGCTGGCTCTTGCATGCATGGTGGTGACTGGTGAGTGACGAATATGCCCCCAAACCCATGCAATTAAGGAAATGCATGGTGGTAACGTACCTAACACTCAAACTTCACATATAATTGGTTGGGTTCACATTATTTTTCCACACATCCTAACAATATTAGTAAGTACTTTGCTAGTGGTCAAGAATCTATATGCATGGTAAGCTTGCTAGCTGGCTAAGACCTACAAGGGTTTCTTAACTGACTAAGATTAGTCACCCCCGGCCATATTTAGACTTAAAAAAAGGTAAATACATGCCTCTATATATGTGTTACTAAAACAATAGGCCAATTAACTCTCTAGCTAACTATTATATGAGTCGGTTTAATTTCTTGATTTGGATAACCTAATTGCATTTGGCCATTTGCAGCAACAACTATATTAATTTATACATAAGCCAACTGATCAGAATGGATGGTTAATCACTTAATGCCAATTATATGCATATAAACATGAGCCTTTTCCCAGAAGACAGCCCAATCCACATGTGATGGGAGCCCCATCATTATTGGGTTAGCAACCGGCCCAATCACAAGACCCATTTCACTCTGTCAAGACAGAACCCAAAACTAAGCCCAAATGCTTCCCGCCACTAATCAAACACACTGCATGTGGAAAATACGAAAAAGAAAAAGAAAATCTAAGAAATTTAATAGGTCAGAAATTAAAGATCTATTTTGTAATATTTTTTTAATAAAGGAGAAAGGAGGAGCAAAATTATAGACCTTATCTAAACAAAAACAGTGAGACTGTGAGAGAGACAGAGAGAGCTGCAGAAAATGGCGACCACACCACCATCGTCGACTCTGCAACTCCCAAACCCATTCCCACTCGCGTCCTCATCAACCAAACCCCACTCGCCCAAACCCCGTATTTCCTTCACCACCCGAGCCACCACCGACCCGGAAACTCCCCCATCGGAGCCCACCTCCGAATCCGGGTCCGACCCGGATGACTTCGAGAACCGGCTGGGCAAGGTCCGACTCCGCTACCGCAGCGGCACGGGTAAGAAAGCGGAGCTCCGAAAGACCCGGAAGTCCAAAGCATCCAGCTCGTCCGGGTCGAACCTGTACCTCCCGCCGGTGCCGCTGAAGGAGCCTGTGTCGGGCGGGTTGAAGGTGGATTTCGGGTTCAGTCCGTACAGCGAGAGAGTAAACGGGCGAATCGCGATTCTGGGGTTGACGGCGTTGGTGCTGGTGGAGCTGGCGACGGGGAAGAGCGTGTTGAAGTACCATTCGCCGTCGGTTGTGCTCATTCAGGTTTATTTTGTTGCGGCGGTTGCAGCTTTGTATATTAAGTATGAGAAAGAGAGGGTTAGTGTGTGGCCTCAGACCCAAGCTCAGGCTGAGTCTAAAGAATGAATTTTCATTAATTAATTAATCTTATGTGATTGATTACTGAATTTGAACAACTCTACTTGTACACCTTTGTTGAGGATTAGCATGTAAGAAAATTGTTATTCTCATAATGAATTATGATTAGCTGCCCATCATGCAATTCAATATTCGAATACAAGTAAGGGTTAGAATTAAAATGGGTTCTTCATTCTTCAATTTCCTTTCCCTCTAATGTAACAAAGAAAAAGAACAGAGTTACACTAATAAACAAGTCATGACGCAAGCATACAATTGTTACAATAAAACCTGCCTAAAAGAAGCAGTGCATTGCAATTTAAATGAGGTTTTAGCACTAGTTACCCACTCTGAGCTTTGCCATGAAAACAAAAACACAAATATACTTAAGCATTGGTTAATCGAAGATAACCCAAGAATAATAGAAGATACAAGATACAAGAAGAAAAATTTTAAATTTTCTTATTCTTCTTCCTCTTAAGTGTATATTTACCATGTTCTATCCTCACCCAAAAAATGAATGGATTACTAGACTACTGGCACAATAAGCCCCCACCACAACATATTCCAGGCAAAGCATTTTCAAGGGAATTCGGATTCTTTTTCATTTGCATATGCCAATTACACATCAGTGACATCTATTCTCTCTAATGTTACAAGGGGGCAGCAACCCCCGAATGCCCGATCAGTTTATGAAGTGGCCCACTACTTTGTTGCGCATTAGATTGTGAAGGCAGCATCATCTTCCACTGCTCTCAAATAAAATTGGATACAAACAAATTTGCTATAACGGTGTCCGTGTAAAAAAATCATTAACAGCAAGATTAGCATCTCCATGGGCGACAGCATCGGATTCTGGCATGTAAAGACTTGAAGATGTCGGCTGCACATCAAACATACCCATATGGTCAAACTACTGAAATTGTCACACAAGTACACATGCAACCTCTAATGCTCCATATAGTTTCAAGCATATATCAATGTCTTAGCATATTTAATCTCAAATCCATAAAACATATTTAGCACTAGGAATATCTATATCCATGTGAACAAAAATGGTGCAATCGAAGCATACCTTTGTATCAACCTGCATTTCTCCATTGTTATCTGCAATAAGGCATGCACCATGCACTTTCAACCATTCAATGCATTCTTCCAATCCCTCTGAATCCTTCTCCTCACTTCCCTCAATTGTGGGTGCAATGGTGTTAAATCCCAGGATTTGAGCAACGTATGTAACAGGTATTGTGGGTCGATATGATCGACACATGCAGCTCACTGCCTTGTACCGCATCTTTTCAACATAAAGATCTGCATAAAAGTAAAAAATATTATGAACTTATCCCTTCTTTGATAATTTTATATATCTTAAAAAGAAAATAATTCCAAATGAGATGCCCACCCATTAGGCAGGTGCTCAAGTTAGGAGCTGTCTTGTAGAGCCTGAAGAACATAACATAATTTCCTGAAGTCACAGCTGCACGAACTGCAAGAGCATGTTTAACAGCTTCATCCCTTTTTGCTTCATCTGACAAGCTAAATTCAACAAATTGACTTTGCACATTATAATTCAAGGTCATCTTACATAGTTTGATAAACTGAAAGAGAAAATATCACTTCAACTCAGCATGGGATAACTGAAAAGTCATCCTTTCTTTTCAAGTGTTACTGACCTTGCCATTGATGATATTAGATCTCTGTTATTATTTGAGTGAAGGATAACGCAAAGTAAGTTGTATGCAGAAAACTCCAATTGACATCCCTCAATACCTTCAGCATAGAGAGATTTCAACTGTGACTGGCACTGAAACCACATGAAAGACAGTTAATTGACACTTCAGTTTATGAGAATATACATACCTTCAAGAATAGAAATTCTTCAAGATTTATTCATTTTTTTTCTAAAAAGGGTAAAAGAATTTTTAATTGTATTGGAACTATTTATCACCACAAATAAATCAAAAAACAGTTACAAAGAACATCAGTTTTGAAGACAAATTAATCAGTAAGCCCTAACCTCCCTTTGTCAAGGTAATTATTAAATTTGTTTCATTGTCATCTTCTTAGTAGTTGCTTCATGCCATTAAATGTTTATAAAATGGTTTCCAACCACAGTGAGGTCACCAACCTGATTATACTCGGGCAGGTCCCCAACTTCCAACGCTAAGCGAGCATGAGTTTCATACACCTGAACATGTGATTATGTGGAAACAATAACATAAACTGATGCGAACAGAATTCTGACAGGTTGGGGGACAACCGGACAACAGAACTCTAAAAAACTTTGGAAAAATATTAAATAAAAAATACAGTCAAGGGTGCTCAAACTTGACATGGATGGAAACGATCTAACAAAGCATATGGCATTAAAGTTAAAGAGGGTAGAAAATATATCAATGCAGATGATTCTAATTAGCTGGAACAATGCTTAGTTGAATTGATTTAAGTATTCACTGGTCAGGATAGAAAAATAGGGTAGTTGGGCGGTGCAGAAAGAGTATCAAATGTACCTTTACTGTTAGCCAATTGCGAATTCGCTGCACAGTAAGATCCTGGCGAATGGACTTCAACTGATCACATTTATATAGGTAATTCTTTTGGGAATTTTGTACCATAAGAAGAGCTTTTTCAAGAACGTCCTCCGGCCTTACCTGTCAGTAAAGATCTTTTTAATTATATCACACACGAAAACCCACCAGTTCATTTGATTTGATTCAACTCACAATGTTCATAAAAAGGATGAAATCAGGTATAGATTATTACAGTGGCAGGATCAGGTGCAGATGTGAGGCGCAAATAACGTTTCTCAATTTCCTGGCAGGTCCCCTTGACAGTAAGAGAATCCCAGTCAATGTCCTCAACAGCCCTGCTGCCACCATCTTCAAAAGTTTTGCTGAGCACCAAGGCATTAGCCCTTCTAGTATACAAGTTTCCTGCTCCAGCATTTTTCGGCTTAAAGTGATTGTTTTGTGCTCGATGTCCTTGCACTCTTTCAAAACGCTTAGAGCGACTTTCACGTCTCTTTTTTTCCTCAGGTGAATCCGCAAGGGCCATTGCTCCGGCGTAATATGCTGTTAAACTTTGTTCCTTATCACTATCACTAGATGCATCACCGTTCTCAGTAGCACTTGCACCATCCAAAAGGCGCTGCTTCTTAAATGGCTTCTGGGTTATCTTACTTGCAGTTTTCAGCTCCAGTGAAGGAAACTTTGCAATACTCATATTATTATCCTTGTTCCCAGCACTCCCCATCAATGGCTGTATATGTGAACACATATTATATAACTCTATGTTAGAATGTTTGTCAACTACCCCTTTTCTGGGATAAATTAAATTTTTAAGCAAGTATTAAGAAAAGATTATGTATATCGTCAGATACTAAAAATAAATATACAAAGTTAAGATTAAGACAATTGGTCCTTCCCACTAATAAATAAAAATTTGGGAAAGAATTCAAAGAGTGAATCCCCCTCCAAAAAAAAAGGAAAGAAATACATAATAAGTACCTTTCTTTCCTTATCATTGGCATGTACCCAAGCAGTGTATTTATTGACGGATGCTGGTTTCTCAACTGACTTCTCCTCTGGTAGAGGTTCCCATCTACTCTTGGATCGTCTACTTGGGCTTCTTTTGTACTTTGGCAATGAAGAAACAAGGTTTGAAGAATGTAAAGTGCTGCACAACAAGACGCTTAAGGATGAATGGTCTATACACTGAAATCTGAAACCATAGAACTCAAACCTTGCCACAAATGTATCATGCAAACAGACCTAACCATGACTTGTACAATTAAATGAATCAACCCACTAGGCACAGAATAGGTGATAGAACACATTAACAAACAAAACCTGACTAATTGGCTTATCATTTCATGTATTGTGGTTATCCGAAAATTCATAAACGACATATTCATATAAGAATCTTGTGTCACTAAATAAGTGTTTCAACCCTCTCCCCCCCCCCCCCCCCACCCCCCCCGGCCACCGCCACCCGAAACATTTGGTTTCTACGACCATAAGGGCCATAGTCTCTTTATAAAGGGTGTTTGTCATTTATAGCCTTATAGCATAAAGGATACGACGTTGATAAATTGTCTAATGTATATGAGAATGCAGAGTGAATTCTAAGAAGGTTATGGTAACTAGGAGAAAATCTACTAATGAAGCCCCCCAAAATGAGTGCTCATCATCTGGTTGCATACTCATAAACTGAATTACAATGAAAAATGAAGATATATTTATGCATATATACTCAGGTACAGGAGAGAAATATTGAACTTGAAATAAAAGGTTCAGCAATCCAAGAGCAAATAAGTTGACGGTGGATAGATGTATTATGTGAACAGACAAGCTGTGAGAGAGGGGGAGAGAGAGGGGTACTCTTTATTAAAAGCATCTTCATTTGGCAGTGGGAAAAGAGGCTCAGTATCCCAGTCGCTTGTGTAAAGTGTACCGTCAGCTGTTGCCTTGGTGATCATCTGAAAAAGAAAATTACAGGCCTTTATCTATCATTTGTATCCATATCCCAAAACAATGAACATATATGTACAAAGAAAAATAAATATTACATACATCATGTCCATGAAACTAAACTAGAGTTAAACATCAAGCCAGCTAAAAAAAAGAAGGGATTACAAGAGGCCATAAAAATGTACGATTTCACAGTTAGCATTGCATAACTTCAAACCCATTTAGCTTACCTCCTTCATGACAGCCTGACAAGCAGCCATTTGTGCATCATCTTTACAGCGAGCCAAAGCCCTTTCAACATAACCACGCAATGACTTAGGGAACATACCAGGCTGCAAATGACAAATTAAAAAAAAAAAAAAACAAATAAGATATCATTAGCCAGAGCATAGATCACTAAGTCATTAATTCTAGTGCAAAGCAGAAGACCTACGTTAAGTAGAGAATCAGCAGTTGCACTGGATGGCACCTTGTCAAGTGGCTTTGGCAGTGAAACACTGATGTAAGCAGGTTTTGCTGCTGCACTGGTTGTAGAGCTATCCTTGTCAATTTTTGGTAAACCAAAGGTCAAATTTGAGGTAATTCTAGGGTTTGTTGGAATCTGCAGTTTGTTTACTCTTCGTGTATCTATAGATGGAACAGTTTGTGAGGGTGATTGGTAAGTATGAGACATGTAGGGCACCTGCTGAGAAGCAGGATACTGCATGCTGGATGTTTGAGAACATGCAGTTTTCTGTGGATCTTGAAAGCTATCATAAGAAGTGTTTTGATCCAAAGGCTTTTGAAAATGTGCTTGCATAGGACTACTATGGTGAATTTGAGATTGAGAAGTAGGAGCTCCATGATTCCAGTAACCATCATGAGCACCAACTACAGCACCAGACTGGAAACCAGAAAATGACGACAATAATTTTACTAACCAAACACTATTGCAACAGTGTAATAATAAATATAGAGATTTTTTAATTGCAATCAGATCATGAACATTTGAAACAACCATTAGAAAGGAGTATAATTGATAGTAGTGCTCATGGATATAGAAATCTTTTTAGGGTGAAATAGTCGTTGATGTATAGTATTCATCATGAACATAGAGATCTTCAAAATTACAATTAAGATCAGATCAATCACATCAAATACCACAGTTTAGTGAAACAAACCAAGGATTTTTACACTTGCAGTCTGCACTTAAGTGAATAGACAAAAATTTAATGGTTGGTTCAACACTATTAAAACATTACATTTTAAGTTCTATAATATTTAGAATTTTGCAGTGTACCCGATTGACTAAAGAAGCTTTTTGAAAAGTGAAATAGAGTGAACCACCATTATTAGAATAAATAAAAAACCAAACATGTGAGGGATGGGGGATATTTAACACTGAAATGTTTACCGAGAAAAACAAAGGACAAAAACAGAAAAAGAGAACAAAGGCATTTACACATGCAATGATTCCTGTTAAGCCTATAATATCAAGTTGTTTAGCCATAAGAAAGAAATTTCACAAAATTGCATTAATGATACCTGAAATAGATTTAAAAAGTAAAAGATTCATTAAACAAAGAAGAAAAATATTAAATATCATATTCACTTTACACGTGAGTTGACACAAATTACCCCATGAACAATCTAATACTGAATTCTGAGTTAATAAAAAAAAAAAATCCAACTAGATCCTAATCCTTACTAAAACAAATTAAGCATGTATCAACACATTTATAATATATTTCAAATATTTTGAAATTGCAAAAGAATCTTAAGTATAACTACCATGTACACCAACAATAATCTTGAATGACAAGATCAATCATTAATGACGACTTTAGTAATATGAAATCTAGAATTTCAATAATTAATAGAAATAGACAATGCACCATATTAAGCAGAGCAATCATATGAGGGCATGTAACTTTTTCTAAACCCTCTGTGAAAGGAAATTCAAACCTGCACTGATGATAACTCAGCTGAACTGGATTCTGGCCTCCAAGAAGGAACGTATGGAGGTGGTGGTGGTGGTGGTGGTAGCTGGCTGTCTGAGGTTTGATACCCAGTTGTAACGCCTGGGACCGGACACCCCATATTGGGTGCACTACTAACAGACATGTTCTCAGTCCCAGGAGCACAGCTGACTTCTGTTTGATTGTAATAATCTGCCCATTGCTTATTGTAATGCTGCTGATAATTTTGTGAATTTGTATTCGCAGTAGCCGAACTATATACACCAGTAGTGTCTGGAGTATATTGTGGATATTGATGAGAGGTATAATTTGCATAATTTCCGCCATTCCAAGCAGTGTTCTGATTATTGTAACCGCTACTTGGGTAGCCTCCAGCTGTCTGATAATCAGCAGGATTGTAGTAAGTGCTTGAATAACTTGCAGACCCAGCATAAGACCCTGTATTCTGAAATGAGGAGGAAAGAGGCTGATAAGGAGCACCTGTATTTTGATATGCTCCTACGGGTTGTGTGTAGGAATGGTTGGATTGCTGCTGATAGTTGTTATTGTTATAGTAACCTGGGTATCCTGTGCTTCCATAACCATATGGATCAGCTGGATTTTGGTATGAAGCATAGCTACTGTAATCTTGCGGCGCATTTACTGTTCCCAAACTCGATGAACTACTCCCAGGTGGCTGTGCATGCTGATCGTATTGATAAGCTGAATGACAATGAACCCCATTATCTGTGGAGCTATTATGAATGGTCCATGATGAGGCTTCCAACCCAGTTGTTGAGGGAAGATATGGCGTCTGTCCTTGGCTTGCATTAATTATATGGCGATTCTAAAACACAAATAAACGCATATTGAGTTAATCGATATTAAAATTCACAAAACATTAATCAACTAAGCACACCTAACCTCTAGGAATAGAACATGGAAACATGAACTGTTTGAACTAAACCAACCCATGGGAAAACAATCATAAACTTCAAAACTTCAACAAATTTAGTTTTTCTAAAACTAAACTACCAAAAGCGGGCAATGGGTGAGGGTGCATATTAAACTAAATTTCAAACACACTCTATATGGCAACCAAAGCTGTTCACATCAAACCAAACCTCTAACACTGAAACAAAACATAAATAGGAGCTCACACAGGAGCTGGTAAGTTAGTAATCACCTCCAGCGAATTGGGGTCCACTGGAGCAATGGTCTCAGTATTACCTCCTTGGTTCATCATTTCTTTAACATCCTGCTCAATGACAAAAGCAAAATATTAATTAACCAAACAAAAAAAACAAATATCATATTACGTAAAAGCCACAAATTCAATAATAAGCAAACAAAACCCTAATTGGCAGCTAAAAAAAATCGATCCTCACCTTCAAACAAAAGCCCAGTTTCAACCTCAAAACGCAGTTTGACTTATCTAACGCAAGTTAACGGGATCGAAAGCAAACAGGGTAGAGAGCAACCCAGAAAACAGATTGAGATCAACAACAACAACAACAACGAACAAGAACAAAAAGAGAAAGAATTTCAACTAAAAAAAACCTAATATTACAGCAAAATTATGTATGAAATTTACAAAAATCAGGAAAAATATTTAAAAATTAGAGGGAAATTGGCGAGAACAGCGATAGAGATATGCGGAAGAAATTTGAGAGAGAGAGAGAAAGAGGGGAGAGGGGGGGTTCAACCGGGGGTCTGGTCTAGGTTGGGTCGTGTTTTCGTTTGCGGGTTTAGGACTTGGGAATGTTGGCGGTAGACGAAGATAATTATTTGCTAACTGTAGATTGCTCTCTTTGCGTATTTACTATTTACCCCAACTTACCCTTTAAAGGATCGTTTTGCACCGTTGTAACAAGTAAATTTGAGAATGTTCAATATTTATTCATAGTTATATTGGGAATCATATTAGTTTTAATCCTACCCGTTTATCACAAATCTAATAATTATTGTGTAAAGATTGAATATGCATGTCTTGCATAGTTGCATATATAATATACGGCTCAAAACATTTTCTTAGCGTGATGTGCGGTTCATATTGAAAGTTAAGTAAAATGAATGCAAACAGTCTTCGATATTCAAATATTTATGATAGTAAATATTTGATAAAAAGTGTGAGTGTAATATTTACTTATTGCTTGACTATCGATTAAGAAGTGTTAAGTGTATTAAATTATTATACAATTGTCTCCCAAGCAGAAATGAAGATTACGAAGATCTTTCATGGCGAAGTGCGTACTAAATGAAAGAGAGGATACGAGAGGAGACTGAGGTTGGACGATAGTCTTGAGAAAGATCCCGCTACGAATTGCTCTATGGCTGGACAGGAGAGAGGTCAGCATCGGCAAGGATAGGAAACTGACCCATATACATGCGAGGTTTGGAATCCAATAAGCAAGAAACTTTACTTAGTTTAGTAACTTGTCCATCCACGAGTCACCTTTCGTAGTGAGGGAACTCCTCTGTTTTTAGCTTGACGAGCGGCTTTAGTTTCCAGAAAACGCATAAACCTCGGGATTTTCGTAAAAGAAGAACGAGTGACAAGGGACTTAAGCGACTCGCCCTAATCAAAAAGCAGGAGAGGGGCGAATAATGGTTCTACCAATTGATAATGTTTCTACAAATAATTGAAATTCAATTTCTATAATAATGAATTTGAGAAAAAAGGAAATAATATAAAAGCTTTTTCTATTTATAATTATTTGGTTGATGACTATCTTACTAATTTTATCCTGTAATTTTACCATACACATCTTATGTATTTTTTTTTTCTTTTAACTCTTAAGACCCAATCAAGGATAGAAAAACGTTAAACTCTTATCACAAGTGTAAGGATAGATACTCTAGTAATGAACATTTACAATAAACTTGAAATCTAGACTTCTCTAATCATAGTAAAAGCATACGACCGAGTTTTTTTGCACACCCCATGTGATGTGGTGTAATGAAAGGTCCAGTAGAGAGAGTGATGTTTTGGTTTGTTGTGTCCATTGGTTGTGAATTTGTGATTTAACTTTGCTATTTTTCTTTGAAAGTTGTGTGGTAAAGATTTGCATTTACACTGTATTTGACAAAAGGGACAGACCAAGATTGAATAAGGCCCATTGATGAACAACTATTAAAGCCTAGAATGAGCCTCAAATACAAGGACCGGGCCTAGGCTCCAGACATTAATAATAATGGGCCAATGGGCCTAAGCAGATTCTCAAGGCTGAAATTAGATAAAAGAGGACCCTAGAGTGGCCCAAAATACTCAGAAACCACTGATAGTAAATAAGCCATAATGGGAGAGTGGCCTCCCTCCCAACATTATATATGAATTAAATCATAATTTGATTTTTTTTTTTAATCAAATTATTCGCATTATTTTGGTTCCATTGGAATAAGAGTTTTTTTTTGTTTCAATTATAAATAAGTTCAAATGAGAGAGTTCATCTGTTCAAACACAATATAGCCTACCTCTTAAGAAAAATCTAATCCACTTCTAAGTATCCAAATGCAATTCAATCAAACTTTCAAACACTCTATTGATTAACACTCTTGAAATTAGAGTCAAAATAAAGGAGTAGCTGACCAACAATTACATATTGTTTGAATGCTCAACTTAAACTGAACTGGATCAAAAAAGGTTAATAGTTATTTTTTTTTTTATTGAGATTTAGGGCGAGGGGGGAATCAAACTTGGATGTAGAGGAGCAAACTTTACAATCCTTCCAACTAGGCTGCCTATCAACTACGGTTAATAGTTAGTTTGGTAACAGGATCAGAAAGGTTAATGGTTAGTTTGGTAATATAATAGGAACTTAACACAAAATTAGTTGGTTATCATTATTACTTAATACAATTTAAAATATCGTAAATGTTTTTCTTTAAAAAAATCCTTTATAAACTTTACAGTTAATTAGAAGTAGGTCCAATTTTAGAGGGACATTCAGACTAAAACCATGACCCTACTGCAAAACGTCATTTCAATTTCTTTATCCTCAAATAACTTTCTAATAAAATGATGGCGGAGCTCATGTGTTTTGACCTGCTATGATAAACAAGGTTCTTTGTCATTGCAATTGTGGACATGTTATCACAATATATATATATATATATATATTAGTGGGAGAGTTTTGTTCTTGATGAAGATCTGACAAGATTCTTCGTAACCAAATGGCTTCACATGCTGCACTTGTGGCTGAAATATATTCAACCTCTGTTGTAGATAATACCACTTTCATCTGCTTCTTTGATGACCATGATACAACTTTGTTTCCCAAGAAAAATATATGGTTGGAGGTGCTCTTTCTATCATCAATTGAATCAATTGTACAAATACCTAAGTTTATATATATATGTATATTTCAATTGTACTAATATATAGGTTGGTATATATAAATATATATTGTATACATATTCGATCAGGTGCGCACCAACGAACATGCGCACCTGATCGGAACGCTCAGTTCCCGCCACTGATTGCTCGGCTATGCTGCTTCATTCCTCGAGTTGTGAGAATAAATTCTCATATTTTCACCTCATCCCCTCCTAGTGTATAAAATGAGTTTGGTGGAAGCGTTATGTTAGGATTTAGCCCAAAATTCCGGAACTAAACCATAAGATAAACATCGAAAAATCATCGATCGATTGGTACAAATGTACAATTGAAATATACCTATAATTTTTTTTTCCTTGTTTGATTATTTTTTATTTTGTGGGTTGATGCATTTTTATTAGATTTATATAATTTAAATTCTACAATTAATTTTAGGATATTATGAAAATATATATTAGGATAATATAATATGATAATATAAAACTAGGATAATATTAAGATTTAACTATCATTAATTTTAGGATAATATTACATTTTTTAAATTAAAAGCATCTTGACAATATTTTTGGACCCATTAAGGTATTAGTATAAAAACAAAAAAACAAAAAAACAATTGGACCATTCTGTGAAGCACCCTAAACTTTATAATGACAAAAGTCACAAAACAAGCCCACATCTTAAATTTCTTTCAACTCGGTTATATTTTAAGTTAAGCGTTTGAACTTACTTGAGAAGTTGATTGAATTGTATTGTTTATGAAGAGGTATACAGACTTTTTCATTTGGACTCTTATCTTAGTTTATTTATTTTGTCCGGGCCGAAGCCCAAATTTAAATTATATTTAATTATTTTCATAGTACTACGTAGGGGTGAGCGCGGTGCGGTTCGACTCACTTTTCCCCCCGAACCGTGCGCCGCGCTGGACATTAATACACGGTGCGGTTCGGTGCTTAAAACCGTGAAAGAAATAAAAAAATCAAACCAAACCAAACCATTCAAGGTGGGGTGCGGTTCTCCACCGCGGTTCTTGGCCTAATGGGCTATTCAGATTAGCACTTTTGGGCCTCACATTTATTTTTTTAAGCCTAAGCCCAATTATTTAATGATGCAAACTCATCCTAATTAACAAGTTTTGGCAACAAAAAAACAAATTTACAAGTTAATTCAATGAACTTAACCAAAAAGACTCACACATTAAACTTTGTTTAACCTGCTTAATACTTAAAACTTAAAAGTTAAAAACAAAATCAATTATACAAGTATACAACCAATGACTACAACTATAAGTTAAGAACCTGCTTAAAACAAAGTTACTAATTTACTAGTTACTACAAGTTATAAACCTTATATGGCATATACCCTATACACTTATATAGTATATAACTATATATTATACCCTAGAACTATAAACAATTAAAAATTTTATTATATAGAGTATAAACTATAAATAATATATTAATTTTTTTTATATAGAATATAAAGAATATACTAATTTTATTATATAGGGTAATGGGTATAACTAAAATTATATACTAAAATATTATTAATTTATTATTATATTATATATCTAGAAAATAGGTCATAGGGTTATATAAAATATATTTTAGGGTCTAAACCCTAAAATATAGCTACGTTAATATTAATTCTAATATTTTATTAGGATTTAGAGTTTATGGTCTAAAGTGTATAAAAATGTGTACAAAAAGTGTATAAAAAGTATATAATAATCGTATAAATATATATAATGGTGTATATATGTATAAAAATATAAAAAAATATATTTTTTGCAAGTATGCAGTGCAGTTCGGTTCGGTGCGGTTAAATAAGGTGTAGAACCGGAATTGGAACCAGAGAGAACCAGTTTGGCCGGTTTTGGCGGTTCGCTGTTAAAATGCCCATCCTACTACTACGCATCTTCTTATTTTTTTTCGGGGTAAATGGGACAAGTCCTTTTCCAATGACCCTATCCAATATCATGTAAGGTGCATAATATTCAACTACTCCCAAAATCGGCAGCTGATATTACTCCAATACAAGTACCAGTACCAAACACAGCAGGTTGTCATTCTCCTTTAGGACTTAAATTGAACTGAAATGGAAAATCAATTTCAGAAATTGCCATAACAGCCACCATTCATACTTCTATTTCTGCTCAGCTTTACTGAAAAAAGAAAAAGGAAAAACTATTCAGCACCATAGGCTCATTGACCACCCCTGTCCAACTCTGTCACAGTGATTTAATACCAATTGAAGGGTACCAGATACATCCCTAAATTATGCCACAGTTCGTTCATTTCCTATTTGGTTATCCATCAAGATATGCCCAACTCTCCAGAGTCATCAAGTACAAAATCAGTGAGGCAACAGATCTCTCATTACTTCTCAACTTGACCTCTTATTCATTCCTCTTCAATTTAGAAGTTATGGTTATGGCTATGGACTATAATTAATTAATTATGGATCAAAATCTGTTATTATTATGATTATATTAGGGGGCAGAGAGGGGCAGTTATGACAATTTACATGTGACAGGATCCAACTTCAACCCTGTTGCTGATCTAATGAGGAAACTACCACAAACACATAAGAACCAGTTCTACCTCAGAATCTCCACCACCCCTACCAAAAAGTCAAAAAACAAGGTTTCAGTATCTCCTGCAGCAATGCACCTGTTCAGTTACTCCCCAACACATTCACCTGTACAACCCACTCTACAATAGATCCAACAAGTTCACAGTATGACTCAAAAGCAACCAATTTTTTCACTTTGGCAAACTTCATTGTAGTGCATGGCATTCAAATCAGCAAATGCCAGGGAATAAGTGTCTTCATCAGTGTAACCAACTATATAACCCCATCCTATTCCCAATTTGTAGCTGATTCCAGACGTGATATTCATCAATTATAATGTAAAACCAGTAATGCAGCAGGCATTTAACTCTGCAGAAGAAATTGCAGAAAGACTTTGCATACGCATTGAGTGACGACTCCAGCAAGTTCATAAACAATATATACCATTAATCTCTTTTTTTATTTTTTTATTTCCTAATATAACTAGAGCATGTCAGTGACCCATTCAAGAAAACAAAGAACACATCAGAAAATATACTCCAACACAGCATTATTCAGCCATGAACTTCTTTAAGACTCCATAAACAGTAAATGAGAAATACCAAGAGCTAAACCACTAAAGGGCCAACAGCAGATCCAGAACTTGCTGTCTTAACCCATATTGCGATTGTCATACATCAGAAACAAACTTCTTCTCCTTCACATCACTCTCCAATATTCAGGCCTTCTGCGTACTATTAGAATTTACCTCCCAACAACAAGATGCTCAAGCTATATTCAAACCACATACAAGCTTCAAACTTGTTTTCCGATCAATGCAGATCACATAAAAAGGAATAATGAAGGTTTTCAGCACAAGGGAACAAGCTGCATCAACAGGCTTCTCATCTTAGGTCACACAGATAAGTATACCTGGGCAAGAAATTGAAGGAATAACAGTCCAAGCAACAGGAAGATGGATGTGAAGAACCAGACAAGTAACAGGCAAGTAACAACATAGTTATTACTGGAGCTTTATGACCTATATACTAGTGAAAAGTGATGACAGTTACTTGCAGGATACCTGCCCTGGCCGACCAAACATCAAAACCAATGGCAGAAACAACCTCAGAAACATAGGGAGAATCTCCAAGGAAGCATTTAAATAACTAACTCCATGAGAATAACCTTAAGAGATGTGATAAGAACCAAGACCTTTGACAGTACAAAACTTGCTAATGAAACTCAGGCACTATATATAAAGCCCATAATTATTGAAATATGTGCCACGCGAAGCGTAACCACCATAATACCAGATGCAAGCTATTTACATGGCAGACAATTAAGCAAGGTTGTACTGCATCCAGTCCTGAACCACAGAATTGAAAAACCAAGCTCGGAACTGGAAAAGGCCCTCAAAAGATTATATGCAAACAGAATGACATCTTGATTTGTGATTTGAACCACTAGAACGTCCAGACTAGCCTGTGAAATGGCTAATTCTCTTTGCTGGTCCACCTTCTGCATGAGCAACAGATCCTGAATCCAAGGTCATGGCAGAAGCAAAATTAAAATCTTTTTCTCTTCCCCCGTGAGTTATCATCAAACCCACCATCATGCCAGGCCTGCCCACCATGCCTGTAATTGGCTTCCTGGTCCTCAATGTTTCTCATTCTTCTAGGTGCATTTCCTGGCCGGTTCTTAATCCTACTGTCAAAGTCCCTTTCCCTCACATTGCCTCTTTCTTGAAACTCAGTACCATCATCTGGGCAGAACCTAAAAGCCCTAGGGCCATCCTCTGTGTTAAGATGGAATGTCTCACCATCAGCACCATTATAAGGAGGCCTAAATGAACGGACAAGTCCACGTCTCTCACCAAACCTTCTTCTCTCATCACCATTTCCCTCACCACCAAGTTCATGCAATCGACCAGAATGCATAGGCCCCCCAAAGTAACCATCATTGTCTGGCCTTTCTCGAGGATCTATGACATCAAATCTCCTGTTTCTGAGTAAAATCCGGCCAGATGGACTCCTATTAGGAATGACAGCCCTTGGATGACCATGGTCCCTGCCAGAATCCATATCCCTCAAATCATTCGACGGATTCCTTCTAACCACCATCTCTCCTGGAAAACACGGGCCATCGGGAGATCTAAACCTCTCCATCCTGTAAGTTTGTGGAGATCTTCGATGGGTCAATTCTCCAGGCCCACCAAACCCATCCGGAGATCTTCTTCTAGGGGAAGACCATGGCCCAGGAGAACGAGTTCTGGATGTTATAGGTGATTTTGAACGAACTCGAGGAATACCTCTTCTCTGCACAAAAGAAAAGGTCCTATTTCCTCGTCCAAATTGACCATCTACTCCCTCATATGAAGGTTGGGTACGCATGAACATGGGATCTACAGTATCATCAGGAAAACCACCCCTCATAAACTTCTCATTACGCCTCATTCCAACCATATCTGAAGTATCTTCACCAATGCATCTATTTGGGCTAATATTTCTTGGATTTCTGCGAGGCATGTGAATGGCATGTGCCCCAACAGGAGACCGCCTCCTTGAGGGTATACGGTGGTTAATTGGTCCATCATTTGAAAGCTTCCTCCCTCCACGACCTGTACCAACAAATGCACCATCGGAAGCCATATTATAAGTATTATATTCAAGGTGATCAGAATCATCAGGTGCAAATTTATGTCTGGGGACACGATAGTTCGTTTGATTATTATAAAGCTCCGAAGAAAAGTTACGATCAGAACACCAATCACCACGATTAGTCATCCTCCCTCTACCACGTCTAAAATTCAATCTAGGATTTCTCAGTGATTGATCTTGGTATCGCTCCCTTGAAAACCTGTGGGTACCGTCTACATATGGTTCACCTCTGGAAAAAGTGACAAAGGCAGAAGAGTTAGATTACAATACAACTATTAACCCTCAAACAAAACAAGAGATGAAGTATAAATGAAGGAAAAATAATCACCTCCCTCGAGGATATATTTTATCGTCCTCTAATGTTACATCAGGTAATGTTTCTCTGCCAACTCCTGATGGCAATGGCCTGCCTGAAATTGATCTTGATTTACAAGGAGAAACATTTGAACACCGGGGCAAATTAATGATCCGGCTACGCTGTCCTCCATTACTGGTATCCTTAGATCCATTATCACCACTACCAGATGTTATGGACAAAGTTGAATCACTCATTGGAGCCAGGTCAGTTATATTAACATTCAGCTCTGTACCCTGAGCAGTAGCCACCACAGTCCCTTGGCTTCCAATAGTGACTTGGTCAGAGCATAACTCTGCATCCTGAAACTTCTGGGCGTCATTCTTCCCTGATTGATCATCAAGAGGTTGTGTTGTCACAGCCTTGATGGACCCTTTCATGTCAGCTCCGCTGGTTAGCTTTTCAACAGCCAGTGGTTCTTCCAAAAACACATCTTTATCAGAGCCCACATCAGATTTATCATTAAGAACTACATCAGAAGATTCTTTATGATCATTGTTACTTGTTTCAGCAAGATTGTCTGTTTTGTTGTCTTTTGCCTCTATACAGAATGAAGTAAGATGAACATTGTTAAGAGTTCCCATGAACTCCGCCTTTTTATGATCGAAATCATTGTGATCAACATGTTCCACTTCTCTTGACTCACATAAGGGTTCCTCTACTGCAGTACACTCAAGTGAATCTCGGACCTCACCATCTTCATAATCGTCATCTTTACCATCTTGTTCTGTATCAATAGCTGAGTCTAAAGCATGATTACCATCTGATTCATAATCAGAATCATAAGAATCTTCCAGCATATCCGCAGATATATTAATCTTTTCCTCATCACTTGCAGAACCCTCACCACTTCTACGTGAATCAAGGGGTTGATCATTCATGAGTTTCAATTTACAACTCTCACCATCAACCTTGTCTTCTTCAGTTCTCATACTGTTTACCTTACTATCAAGACCCAGAGATATAGCACCCTGCTCATTGTTTTGACATGCTTCCTGAGGCACCTTTGCATTAAAGTTACCCAAATGGTTTGTCACATCCCCACTCATAGTCAGCTCTGTTGAACAAGAAGGCTTCCCAGTCAACTCTGTTAAACATGAAGGCTTTCCAGCAAGGGAAGACATCTCTGCAGTTATAGGCAATGTCATGTCATGAGAACGATTATCTAGACCTTGTATCACATGCTTATCCAGTTGGACTGATGTCTCTTCAATTGACTTGATTGTTTCTTGATTATCCTCAATAGTTGGTTCAGATTTTATGGATCTAGTATCAACTAATGTTTGGGTGCTCATATTTGAAGACTTAACAACTCCAAGAATGCACTGCTCAACTACATCACGCTTCCCTGTTCTACTACTATCTAATAATCCCATATTATTGGATTTTGCTATGTTAACATCCAATTTGACGCTCTCATCAAATGGTTCTGGTTTTACAGTTCTACGATTACCCATGTTCAGATTGCTAGTTGGCCCAGCCAATCTTGGCAAGTTTGTAGCAGAAATAACCCTGTCCAAATCTGATTTAACAGATGAACTAGAAGGTTCTTGACATGGGTTTGACTGTGAACAAGATGAACTAAGGCGTAAAAGAAGAGAGTCACCGGGTGTGGATGATAGATTGACATTAGTTCTGTTCTGAATTTCAACATTGGTCTGTTTTTCTGAACTAACACCAGATTCAACCCTCCCCGTTGGGAAAATCAACAGCTTTGCATCATGTGTCCCACCAGTTGTGTTCATCCCGTCAACAGATACAGAAGCATCACTAACAGAATCTACCCAGGCATCCATTGGTGTATTCAAATCCCAGTTTGCACGACATGCACGCATTTGAGCACCATGGAAATTCAAATCTTTATCAGTACTCTTGGATTGGCTGCTGTTTTTCTCTTTACTTAAAGACAAATTCAGTGAAAGAGGCTCTAGGTTGTCCTGATTTGGGTGACTTCCATCACCATCACTGTTTTGGCCTGTCAAAGCTGGAACAAGAAGTTCTTTTAAACCTAATGATAGCTCAGTACTCTCAGCAACAGCAGGCATTTCTTCTTTACACTTCATTGCTACTTTATGTTTGCTATGCATAATCTCCTTCCCTAAATTAGATGCAAGAGCTTTAGTTGGTGCTAAATTCAACTCACATTTCCCTAAAGTCACCTGAGGTGCAGGATTATCAGCCAACACAAGCTTCCCTTTCCTCTGCATGTCATCCAAAGAACCCGATTCAACTGTGAGGCTAGGTTCCTCAAGTTTGACTTTAAAGAAATTATCACTGCCTTGGACCGCCGCATTAACATTTGTAACATCGGAACTTCCTCTTCTATTGTCAGATACAGGATTTTTGGTTGCATCAGAAAATCCAGAACTGGTTGTAATACTAGCATATGAAACAGTTGACCCCTGAGATGGGCTAGATTGTTCCTTCTGTACAGAACCATTTTTTTCTGGACACAAAGATGGGTCTTCAGGTGGAGGTGAAGGCGGCCTCACTAATGGAAACCTCCTTTTCTTAATAGGAACACCTGCAATATAATCACTAGACTTCCGGATAACGGGTTTAAGCCCAGTCTGCCAATAGAAGATTTACTTAATCAATATTCAAAAAAACAATAAATTTGAATTATTCTCTAATCTCAGCTAGCAGTAATTCAGAAATGAGATAAACACCTCTTCATTCCCTGACACTGGCATGGCTCCAAGATTTCGCAAGCTTATTATTACGCTTCAAATAAAAGGCAATAGCAAATAGCAAGGCCTCGATATGATTCTGAAGTCACTTTCAAGACCTGCACTACGATATGTGCAGCTACAGATCTATTTTCTACAAACCAAATTCAGTTAACTAAGATGATCATGCAGTTTCCCAGCATCTTCTAGCTATCACAACCGACCAGTATAAAGCACCTGCAAACCAAAAAAATAAATAGAGCTACACCTTAGCAAGAGAACCCATTTAATGAATTCCAAATAATACCACAAATTATATGTCAACGACATAAACTAACAGGAAATTATGATATATGAACTTCAAATGAACAATTTACTCATATCAGAAGACAAGTCAAGAAATCATACTGGCTGATCGGTTAATCGAATCAATTTTACAAAAAACGAGTTTTTTATTTTATTTTATTCTATGTTTTGCATGACTAAGTCCAAGATTAAAAAACCCAGAAGCAATTATGCAAGATGAACACACACAATAAATTGTAATATATTCAAATCAATTTGCCAACTCTAAGATATTTTTAAGAGTAATTGATAACTAAACAACAAACAGGAGCAATTAAACACCAAATCGACCCCACGAAACACATAAACGCAGACCGTTTCTCTTGTAATAAATGAACCCAAAAATAAAAAAACCATTTCCAGGTGAGTTTGAAACGCTATTAGCCAAAAGAACGAAGCTTTGCAATCCAATATAAAGCAGAGTTTTCTGCTTCCTAAATAAACGTTTTCACGATCCTCAAACATTTAAAAGCCCGATGGACCCGATCGCGATGGAACGAGTCAGATCTACTCGTTTTGACGGAAACAAAAGCAAATATGTATGCGAAATTGAAAACAGTCCAGAAGCTTCCGGGAAATACCTGAAACCAAAACCAACACGCGCGCGCGTTGACGAAAATCGGAACAACAAAATCAGAACCGAAGAACACAAAGATCGCAGAAGAAAAAAAAAAAGAAGAATAAGAAGAAGAAGAAGAAGAAGGAGAGAAGCAACTACCTGCTATGAGAGAGAGAGAGAAGGAGTTTGGTCAAGCTCTGCAACTTCTAAGAAATTTCAGGAGGTGGTTGATTGAGAAAGAAAACAAGGAAAGAAAGAAAGAAAAAGAGAGAGAGAATCTAATGAAAGGAGGTGTTGGCACTGTTGGCTAAATTGTCAGCCTAGGGTTTGCAGATGTGTTGTGTTGTGTGGCCTTCTATAATTGCGATCTTACTATCTATATATTCATTTATTTTCATGGACTATTTGTCGAGGGAGTTCGACCTCACTCTTTTCAAGTCTCAACTACTCTTCCAATCTTTACTCTGACGTGTTCCGCAATTGCCGCCCTTCTCTTATCTTCTTTTCTTTGGCCTTACCTCCAAGGAACGTCAGTTAAAGTACTTTTTTTTTTTTGGGCAAATTCATTTATCTACCGTGGTAAATATTCATTTTTTTCCCTTCTACTTTTTGTTAGAAATATTTCATAAAAAAAAATTGTAAGAAAAGAAAAGGGAAAAGCAATAGAGAAAAAAATCTTATTTATTACCAAAAATAAATAAATCATCATGGTCCATTCATTAAGGTAAATTTTCAATTTGGACAATTAATTATCAAGCCATACATTTTAGATAAATTCGAATATTTTAACTCATCCAAGAATTCAAGCCTAAAACACCTGAGTTTACAATTTATTAAGTGATACAATATTCGTAAGAACACGTTAATATAGCATTTCTCAACCAAATTTGAAGGAAAATGACACCCACAACAAACAAACCCAAACAAGTCATGATCACTTTTGGCCACGCGGAAATTATTTAAAGTTAAACATTTTATTCTTATTTTTATTTTAATTAAAATACATATTTTTGTCAATATTGCTAATATTCAACTCAAAAGGACAAGCTCCGTTTAAAACAAAGATCAAATTGACTGAAAATGTTTAAAGATCCAAATTTTGCACCGATTTTATTTTAAAACTAGAAGCCATTACACTTCAATTATTTCTTGGGAAAATCACATGCCAACCTGAGTGTTGCAATCAATCAGCTGTCACTTGCAATTTGCAACCATACCCATCAAAAGAATAAAATAAAAGTCTCAACAAATAAAGAATTAAGTTCAATTAAAAAAGCAAAATAAAGAATAGAAAATGAAATAACGCCAAAGAAGAATGGGTCTACTTTCAAGCCAACTAGAAAGTAAACCATCCTCCAAGTAAGATTGCGGGCTAATAGCATAAGGCCCAAGCACAACAAATTAATCCAAAAGCTAGCCTTGCACATTTTACATCCTCAACACAACCACATCATGCCACACAGCCAAACCAAAAGTGCAAACAGAACAATTTTGGATCAAACACCACCGTTCATTTCATTCCCAGTCCAAAATTCTACATTACCCAAAACACAGATGTTCATACCATTAATCACTTTACAAAGCACATAACAAGAAGAACCCTAACAATTTTTTTGTTGGTAGATAGAACCTAACAAGTTTTTTAACTCCTAAACAAAGTAAAACCACCTAATATTATCCACTAAACCAATCCACAACTCATTTTCTTGATAGCAAGACTTCAATGGTCACAGAAACCCTAACCACCAAACCCGTACAGGGTCCTTCCCTGCCTCTTGAGCGCGTAGACCACATCCATGGCCGTCACAGTCTTGCGGCGAGCGTGCTCAGTATAGGTCACAGCGTCTCTGATCACGTTCTCCAGGAAGATCTTGAGCACGCCACGTGTCTCTTCGTAGATCAGACCGCTGATACGTTTCACGCCTCCTCTGCGAGCCAAACGACGAATGGCTGGCTTGGTAATTCCCTGGATGTTATCACGGAGAACCTTACGGTGCCGTTTCGCTCCTCCCTTTCCCAAACCCTTGCCTCCCTTGCCACGCCCAGACATTTTGATTCAAGCTGATATTTCTGAAGAAAAGGAAAAAATTAAGCTCGTTAGGGATGAACGAAACCCTAAATTCACAATTAGAAAACACCTAAAATTCGAGAATTAGTGAAAATGAAAATGGGGGGTCTGAAAAGATTTTAGAGTTCGGAAGTTCAAAATTTCAACAGAAAACTAGAGATATCGCTGATTTTAAGTTTTTGTTTTCGTACCCAAATTTTCTCGGCAACCAAACGAAAATTACAGACTCGAACAGGGAAAAACATTACGGGTGAGACAAGCACAGTTAATGAACAGCATAGTGACCAAGAATCAAATTATAAACCACATCCCCAAAATCAAAGTTGAATTTGATAAAACAGTACAATGCCCAATAAGATATTCAATCCGAAACCCTAAATTACATTTCAATGATTACATCACAGCTAAAACAATCCAAATATCTTTAAAATTCAAAAATAATAAACAAAAAAAAAAAGCTTAGAACGAATCTTGAAGACAATGATAGCGAGAAGAGGACGAACCTGAATCGCAAACTCTTCAGCGACCTTGAGACTCTAACCAAAAGCGACGCAGAGAGAGATTGGTTGCAAGGAAAGGATCTGCAGCCAGTACTTATAGCAATACCTGTCGAATGCTACTCAGGGTCAGGGCTCGATCCGTGGCGCAGATTATCTTGATTCATTTAACGGACGGCTGAGATTGTGTGTTTTCGCTCACTGGGATCGGTGAGGTGGCATCGGAATCGAGCGGGACTTTTTGATATTAGTTTTGGTAACGATTTTTTTTTGCGCTTTTTCTCTTTGGATATCTTGTTTTGCCGCTTTGCCCAAACTTCCGCGGCACCGCTTTTTCTTCAAATTTCATACAATTTATTAATTTACTTAATACTTAATTTTTTAATGACCATTAATAAAAATAACAATGGTCTACATGTATAAAGGTGAAATCAGTTTGGTAACCGAACCAATATTGCGCAACCAACAACCGTGCTGACACCGGCGGAAGGGGGAGAAACGCAATTGCTATCGCCTCCAACACCTTCGGTTACCGACGACTTTGGTATCGATGGTGGTCGGTCGACTTCTCAGTGGTGGTCGATCACCTTCTCTTTCCTTTCTCTTCTTTTCCGTCAACACTACCACAATCTCTTCTTCTCCGGCTCCTTCGCCTGCAACATCACCAGCAACACAGCATCGGAGCTGGGCAGTTTTAAGGAAGGCAAAGGCGGCGACGACTTGCAGCTAAACAGAGGCGGCAGCGACAACGTTGCAGACTTGCAGCTGGGTGTTGTTGAACTTGGCAGCCGGCGGGAAGCAGCAGAGAAGAAGAAGAAGAAAAATTTATGGTCGGTCGGTAGCAGTTTTTCAATGGTTTGGGATTTCCAAAACGCCACCGACAATCGTCGGTTCGGTAGAAAACCGCCGGTCATTAGATCGATTTCCTTCCGCTTTAGTTGTTTTGGTTGTGTTTCAGGCTATTTGTCGGTCGATGGCTATTTTTCAAATGATTTTCCTTCTCCTATACATGTACACAAAAAGTATCTTTTTTAAAAGGCTTATTCACGTCAATGTCCCTTGAAAGTAACTTCAATTTTCAATTTGTCCCCTAAAATTTCATTCCTCCCACTTTGCCCATCAAACTTTACAAAATATCATTTCCATTAAATCTATCTATGAGTCCGTCAAAAAAGCCTACGCGGCGCTTATGTGGAAGGGACAATAAAGTGTCACGTCAGCTTATTTGACGGAGCTTATAATAGACTTAACATAATATAATATTTTGTAAAGATCGGGGGGTAAAGTGGGAGGAATGAAATTTTAAAGGGCAAATTGAAAATCGAAGTTACTTTCAGGGGGTATCGGCATGAATAAGCCTTTTAAAAATATGTATATGATTTTTAAAAAAGCTAGAATAATGCATATCTCATATCATATATGTGGGAGCACAATTCAACCTAGCTAAACGAAATACGTTAATAACTTTTAATTAATGAAGAAGATTTTAAGGTCAATAGAAAATCAGTATAGTGTTGGCCAAAAAGTCATTGAGGATCAAGTTAGTTAGAGTGAATTCTAAGTAACGTATTTTTTTGGACTAGAATCATGTACTTTTGGCTTTGTTTGTGACTTAGTTATGGCTAACTATGGTCGTGTGGCACATTCTTAGTTGCTTAGGAATTTGAATTCCTACTTCTACATGAAGTTTGAATAACTTCCCTATTGTGTAAGGAAGTTGGCGATTGCTTAAACAACGTATATTTTCAAGGATGATTCCATTATGTTTCATGTATTCCCTTAATTCGGGCATGTTTGTGAATTGTGCCCATGCAAAATTTTGGTATTTTACTAAAGGAGACATGTTTTAGAAGGAACTTTACTAAACGATTAGTCCAAGATAAAAAATGTTCGACATAACTCCCTTGTTAGGGTTTATTCATTTTCCTTGACCCTAGCGATCATCTTTGATTTATAAGAAAGACGCTTGAGAGATCACTTCCAAGTACGTCTTAATACATGTTTTTTTATTTTTTTTTCTAATATAGAGAGATGATTAGAATTTTGGATATCTCCCAATATTAGAGTGAAATATTAGTAAACTAACAAATAGTTTGTGTGCGTTTATTTTGTTGGAGGTGGAGGTGGAGGGGGAGAATACGGATTCCCACAAAAATATTAAATAATCCAATAATTATAACAATTTCAAATAAATTAATACATAAAATAAAATTTTCAAATCAAAGTTTTACTTTATAGAAATTGTACCAAAAATCAATGTCAAATGAACTTAAAATTTTAAAATCGACTAATTATAGTTGTAAATCTTGATATGAAAACATAACGTTGTATGAAATCCACACAATCCATTGTTTCTTATCCATACAAACACAACTATTCAATATTCTCGTTCCGGAATATCCTAAACTGGAAAACCATTATCCCAGCAGCAGAATAATAACAGACGAAGCTTATCAGCGGTGCCTTCCCGCGCCAACACTGTACAGAACTCAAAACGATGTCGTCTGGTCCCTGCAACGCAATGCTACTGGTAGGTCGAAAAATCAGCAATCTCTGGTGGCTCCGTCGTCCAAAACTCGGCTTCTCCCATACTCCAACTCCAAGCATCAAGCTCAGCTTCCATTCCTTGTACCAAACAAAGGTATCCAAGCAACCAAACAGAGGATTCTGCAACACAGAAACATTTCAGGAATTGGACGATTTCCTGCCGTGGTTGGAGCGCAAGTCCGGCTCCGAAATCTCCTCCGTGCTTTCGATTGGGAAATCCGAGCACGGAAGGTCGCTGTTTGCTTCCAAGAGCATAAGAGCTGGAGACTGCATACTGAAGGTTCCGTACAACGTGGTATGACAATACGGCACCGTCTAATTAATCAATAGTATTAAGTATTAATTTATGATTAACAGTTTAGTTGTTTGATATTGCAGCAACTATCTCCGGATAATCTCGTTCCTGAATTGAAAGCTTTGTTAGGTGATGATCAAGTTGGCGATGTTGCAAGGCTCGCCATTGTCGTTTTGTTTGAGCGGAAAATGGGTCATGTAAGATTACCATAATACTATTTCATCGTTTTCTTGTTTATATTACTAATTTACTATGCATGTGTGGAAAGATTTACAGTGAAGCTTGAGGTTTTTGTTGTTGTAGGACTCTGAATGGGCTCCTTACATCAGCTGTCTTCCTCGTGCCGAGGAGATGCATAGCACAGTGAGTTTTATTTGTGTGGTTGTACACATTTCTTGAATGGCAACAATCTGCATTATTTTTTATATGGCTGTAGTTTGTATATTCCTAGATATTTTGGAGCGAAGCCGAGTTGGAGATGATTCGTCAAAGCTCTGTATATCAGGAAACTATTAATCAAAGATCTCGAATGGAAAAAGAATTTTCGGCACTTGGGACAGTAAGTACTTAACTGTTTAATTCTTTGGCTAATTGTTAACCGATCATATAAGAGTAGACAATGTCGCATACTTTTACTCAAAGTTTGGAGTAATGGGTCATCTCTTCAACTTAATGTTTTTTCAAATGTAATAAAGTCAATGCTTACTCAAGAATCAAGATATAACGTGATTTTTAATCACTTCTTAGTTATCGCCTTGCAGATTATGATTAGTGTTAAGATATATTATGATTTCAGGTTCTAGAGCACTTCCCTGAAACATTCAAAAGTATTACTTATAAGGATTTCATCCATGCATTTGCTTTAGGTAAGCTACTACATTTTTAAAGCATTTACATGTCCTAATCTGTCAGAATTATTTGCTCCAGTTGTACTTGGTTCCAATTTTTTAATAAAAAGAGTGAGTATGTCAGCATGGTGGGATATGCATATGCTTTAGAACTAGGAGTGCTTCCCTGAGAATTTCAAAATTGCTTCTACTCACATATGCTTTAGGTGAACTATTCACCCATGTTATCTCCTTTGTCATTGTAATTAGGACCAATCTTATTTTTTCTAGTTATTTCTCTATTTACTTGTATATCTATTCCTTTTGACTTTAGATGACTTGCTGGAAATGATTATTACTAATCTAGATACTATTAGTTGCGATAATTACACCTTTTAAAGTTCTGTACAAGTTATTCTAACTAGTTCACTATGTATTTGACAGTTACTTCTCGAGCATGGGGAAGCACAAAGGGCTATTCCCTGGTAACATGTTTATAAAAGTTCCATTTGAATTTTTCCTACTGACCCTTATACTTATATAATTGTTGGGATTATTAAAATATTCTATAGATTCCATTTGCAGATTTTTTGAATCATGACGGGACAGTAGAATCAGTTGTGTTGAGTGATGAAGAAAAGCATTTCTCAGAGGTACTCTCTATTTCTCTCTCTCTCAATTTTATTTTATATTTCAATTCAACTATATTTCTTTTGTTTAGTTATTGAGATGATAAGTTGTGGCACGACGAGATCATTTTTCATATGCTAGTTGTTTCTGCTGGTACCAAAGGACTAAATCCCATTTAAAATTTATACATATCAGGTATAATTGAAAATAGATTTTCTTGAGTTTTTATTCCTCTAATTTATCTTTGCAGGTTATTGCTGATCGTAATTATGCTCCTGGTGAACAGGTTAGGTGCTACTTAACTGGGGTGGCTTGTTTTTTTCCCTAAAGAATTACATGTACCCTTTGGAGATTCTTTATTGTCTTTTGTTTCAAATATCTGTATTAGGTAGTGATAAGATATGGAAAATTTTCAAATGCTACCCTGCTTTTGGACTTTGGGTTTACACTTCCATACAATATTCATGACCAGGTCAGTCTTGGTTTTCAATTTGAATAATCACATCAGATACTTTGTTACAATGGGATGATATTTCTTTATCTTAATTCATGCTTCTTACAAGTTCTATTTTATTGTTGACATTGAGTACGAGTTTCTTTGGTATCATAACTATTCTCTCTTTGAGTAGTTACTGCTCTGTTATTGTTTTCAGAAAAAACATATTATTGCACTTGCAAAAGAACCTCTTTAATAAGTTGGATTTCTTTCATGGGAGCATATTTATTGCAATCCAGGAGTCTTGAGTTTGAGAGTTATGACACGGTCAGATTTTACAAACTTATATTCTTTTGCACGTTCCTTAGAGGTGTTTATCACAGATTGTTTAGAAAATATTGTGAAGAGAATATTCATGTGGTCCAAAATTTTTGCAGTTAATTATTTCCCTAATTTTCTGGTAAAACCTTTTAAGTAGATGACCAAGTACATCTGGTCGAGCTTCACTTTTACATTAACAATATCTAGGTGATTCATATTTCCATTTTTATGTGAAGAAGTTCCCTTGAGAGACTTAGACTTCATTGTTGATGGATTTTGCATCAGTCTTGGTAATCTTTTTGCTCAATAAGTTTGTCTGTGTCTAAAGTTGCCTAATTATTCTGTTACCTGATGTTAAATTACTAAAATATTGTATACATGTCCTACATCATTACTAGCCAGATGTTTTATACTTGTAATCTGTAACTGTATATTTAGGGATGACTAAGGCTCCATTTTCAGGTCCAGATCCAGGGCAATATACCTCACCATGATCTCCTTCGTGAAATGAAATTGGAACTTTTGAAGAGACATCACAGAGCAATCAGCAATGATGTCAATGGTTTCAACTCTTCGATGGATTCTTTCATAATCAAGTTGGTAGTGATGCGTGGCTCTTATCTTTTTTTCGTTCTTGTTCCTTTATCCAAGTACTAGGCATACATGGTGGCCTTTATCCCTTGCGAATGGTGGTACTTTGTGAAGTCATCAAATATTTGGTTTCTTTTGTTCCATTTCAAATACTTTATTTTGCTTCAATTTTTGTGTTTATATATAGTGTACTTGCTCACTTAAAACACTACTGGCCAAGGTTTTGTGAACTTAAGTAATTATTGTTAGTTGCTCTGTGGCATGATGATTTGGTTTCTTGTGATCAAAATCTATTTCTGATTGTAATAATCCCATTACCACATAGGGAAGTTAGGCCTGGTAGTGGAAAAGGGAAAGGAATTCCTCAATCACTTCGTGCATTTGCTCGTATTCTATGTTGCACCTCTCTTCAAGGTGCGTTTCGTGTTACCTTATTTTCATGTATTGTTTAATTGCTTCCGACCTCATTTTACTTTTTGCTTTATGACCGCATCTGCAAATACTTTTGTTGATTGTTTCTTAATATCCAGAACTTAGTGACCTTGCCAAGGAAGCTGCACAACATGATGGTCGATTGGCTCGGCATCCTTTAACGAACATCAGCAGAGAGATTGAAGCACATCAGATGTTGATATCAAAATTAACCCAATTAGCTGAGGATTATGATGCATCTATTAAGGTGAGCATGCTAAGTTTTCACCCCTTTCTTTTTCTGATTTGTTTACAGAAGTTGCCTAAGCTAAGTTCAGCATGAGTTCATTATGTTATTTTATAATGTATTATTTTCATGGGACAAAAGACCAATTACAATTCATTCTTACATTACTATATTTCCAGCAGAGGCATATGACTATATATTGAATATCAGTTGGCATATTGTAACACATTTCTTCATCTTGTTAGAAATATTGATGACTGGAAGCTGTAGGCACTTAGGCAGCAGTAATAATATATGAAGAGGGTGGAACTTTTTATGCCCATCTTCGGTTTACATATGTGCATCTCGCTACACATGTAATAATTTGTTTTTCTGCTTCTTGAGTGTGCGCATAGTCTTTGGGGACTGGAAGTTCTCGCGTTATGTGCAAAAAACTTTCTCTACGGAGGCAAATGGCTCGGGATCTCCTTGATGGCGAGCTTCGTATCCTGAAATCTGCTTGTGCATGGCTAAAAGACTACTGTGCAACCCTGACTGCAACAGGTTGTCATTGGTGATGGAATTCGTTTTAACAAAACTACCGAGGATTCAAGAGGTGACACCGGAGGAGACTGTATTTGTTGGCAGTGCTACAAGTTGTGGATTCATGTGAAGCTTTATGTGAGAAAATCAGGATATGTGGGGAGTACCTGAAATCAGGCTAACATAGAAGGGACGACCATCAAACTGGCTCTTACCACTCTGGAACCTGGGCATTTGGGATCTCGGTCACAAGTATAAAATGCAAATAATTTTGGATATCTCTGCGCATACCTTGGCAAGTATATGGTGTTATATAGTATATTGATAATATCATCAATATATTTCTTGATATTTTTCCTTTTGGTAAATTTGGATTTCTCTGTGCTCATTGAACCCTTCTCATACTAACTTGGTCTGGTTTCATATATACTGTATAAAAAAAGGGGGTAGACAGCCAAATTCACATAAAATTCATTTTCAGTATTGGGGCTCAAATTCGATATGGATAGTAAAGCAGAAAAAAATTCGATAAAGTCACAGTTTTTTATGAAAATTTGTAGTATTTTTAATTTTTTAAGTTATGTTAAAAATTAGTGTCAAAATAAAATAGAAAAATAGCTATCATTGTAAACTAACTACAAATTAGTGTTAACAATAAAAGAATTGAGAAATAAGAAAAAGCAAAATTACTACAATGATTAAAGTCTTGTTTGGAAATATATATAAAGAATTTATATAAAATCTAAATACTTCTTACATAGTAGGATTCTTTTTTTTTTAGTCCAAACAAAAAATACATTGATTGGGCAGTCCGCCTGCAAAAACATGGTGCCAAGTTAATTTAGTTTAATGAGCCGAGCGCTTGTCACCTTCACCGAGTACTTGGTACAACCCATCGAGCACTCGGCATGGTTACTGAGCACTCATCAAATTGTCATTGTGTGCTTGAAAATTATTATTTTCAGACAATGACAATCATTGTTATTGTGCGACGCTATTTAAATTGCAAAAACATCTTATAAATTGTCATACACACAATTTGTTCATTAAAAAAAAAAAATCTCACCGAGTGTTTGTTGCAAAAAATACAAAACAAAATAAAGTGAGATTTGTTTGTACTAAGTGGACATATTCATCATTTAAATTTTTTAAGTGTGGGTATTTGAATTTGAGATTTTTTAAAAAAAGATTATTGGTTTTTTCGGAACGTCTACATCACTTTTTTTTTTTTTAACTAATTTATTTTCAACCTCAGCAGTCAGTGCTCAGAAGGGTGGGACTCGTAATTTAAAACAAACTGATGGGTTGTTATAAATACAGCTCTGCCTTTTAAATCTTATCCTGGCCTATAAATACAAAAGACAAAAACGAAGCCCCTACTCTTGGCGAAAGAAATCTAGGGTTCGGAACTGTGAGTCTTCGTCTTCCTCTTGCTCAGGTGCGCCTCTCTCTATCTGTCTCTGTTTATCTTCCGTTCATCAGCTACTAAAGTTTGGGCCTTTCTTCTTTGCCAATCATATTTATCTCCCATCAGTCTCAACTTTTAATTTTCCCGATTTCTCCTGCCAAATTGATGATTTCTAGGATCCAGAAAAAAAAAAAAGATCAAAGTTTTGCAATTTTTCATTTTGTGTGTAGTTGGGGTTGGTTCTGCTTGGATTGGCCATGGTGATACTTAGATATGTTTGAATTATGTATATAAAACATCTAGGTTGCCTTTGGGTATATAGAACTGAATTTGTTCTTTGTTTTTTGGTTAGTTTTATCTGGGACAACATATGCATTCTCTTGTATGAAAATCTCTGAAGTTTTCGTGGTGTAGTTTCAAATTTTGATATACTTTTCCTCATTTTATGTAAGCAAAACAAAGTATGTGTTTTTCTAAATTTTGTTTCCACCAAGAATAATCTGGAACATTGTTACGAAGCCAAACAACTTCTTACCATATCTTATCTATTTTCTAACATAGATAGCTTCTTTATGTATATTTACCTCTGTGCATGGTATTAGATGCTTTTTTTTTTTTCTTAATTTCAATTTTAACATGACTTTTTGAATATGTTATTTGCATATGTATGCTTTTAGAAGTTTGAATAATGGGTATGATTCTGCTCAAGGACAACTCCCATTTGTTTTGCAGGTAAAATGCCTCGACATGATGACCGCCATGGTGGTACACGGCTTTATGTTGGTCGCTTGTCTTCACGGACTAGATCACGTGAACTTGAAGACGTGTTCAGCAGATATGGAAGGTAATAGGAATGATTTATATCAGTTTTAGGAGATTTCTAGTGCTTTTGTGCAGGGTGAGATTTCAATCTGCATGAAAAAGGACTAGAGCTTACTTTGATTTTTTAGCATGATTCAAGCAAGGGGTTTATTTGAAGAGTTTCACCATTAAATAGAATATATGTGGCTCCGTCCTTTTGTTATTCCGTTACTGCTTGCCAAGTCCATACCTTTATTACATTCATGCAGAATTCCTTAGGACTCATTGGGACTTCTAATTGCATTAAATAATAAAAATAATTGAGGAAATCTGTTTGTGCGTATAGTCATCTGTGTCTGTCTCTCTGCAATACATGATTAAAATGAAACATATATTTTTTGTTCCTATAACTGCTTAGGGTTTATGGCCTTCTACTTTATGTTGTGGATTATTGGTCAGTGGTGGTTGTCCAATTTTAAGAATAAGGTTAGGAGACAATGAAACCTTTGCCAAGCCATTCTTTGTGCTTGACATAAGTGTGCAATTCTACTATCTTTGTGAGAACGTTTCACCCCTCCACGTGTCCCTTTGGTTTAACTTCAATGATCTTGTTGAAGGTTTCTTGGCTTTTGCCAAACCTGGAGGTCTTGGTGAGAGGTCCAATTGGTGGATTTGGCGAGTCTTTCTATAATATTATTGCGTTTTTTTATGGAAATGGCAACAATCTCAAAGTGGTGTTTAGTTCATCTGTGAGGGGCGAAGTATCATCCCTTTGATGCTTGTGTCATGATGGCCTTACTGTTTCTGGAACCCGTTTACGCAGAGTACGTGATGTGGATATGAAGCGCGACTTTGCCTTTGTTGTATGTTTTTCTATACCTTGATCCTCTCTCTCTCTCTCTCTCTCTCTCACTCCCCCCCCCCCCCCCTCTTCTCACACTTGCACACAGACACATGCACATGCATGTGCTCAGCAATTCTTTAATTGATAATTGTGGTTCATAATCTTTTTTTCTTTCATTGCGAATTTTATCCTCTTGTTCTTCATTCTGGATCTAAAAACAGGAATTTAGTGACCCCCGGGATGCTGATGATGCAAGATATAGCCTGAATGGCCGGGATGTTGATGGGAGCCGTTTAATTGTGGAATTTGCCAGGGGGGTATGTTTTATGGATTATATTATTTCAAGGCTAGTTTTAGCATTTTTGTTTCTCCCTTCCTCCCTCCCTTTCTCTTTCCCTCCATCTTTCATGCTCCCACACCTTGTTTCTCATATTGTAAGTTATCCCTTTAAATTTGGCAGCAAATTTTATTAATTAATTGATGGATGTCTGGCTTGCATTCAGGCACCACGTGGTCCTGGTGGATCTCGTGAGTATCTTGGGAGAGGGCCTCCTCCTGGATCAGGACGCTGTTTCAATTGTGGACTTGATGGGCACTGGGCTCGAGATTGCAAAGCTGGGGACTGGAAGAATAAGTGTTATCGCTGTGGGGATCGAGGTCACATTGAAAGAAATTGTCAGAATAGTCCAAAGAAAACCAAGTTTGCTCTCTCTCTCTCTCTCTCTCTCTCTCTCTCTCTCTCTCTCTCTCTCTCTCTCTCTCTGTGCCTTTTGACATTTTACAGATCTGGTTATTTACTTTGAAAAATACTTTTTGTGCAGACGTGGCCGGAGTCTCTCACGCTCACCAAGCCCAAGGCGAGGAAGAAGTCGAAGCCGTAGCTACAGCAGGGGTCGTAGTTACAGGTTTATCATAATCCCTATTCTCATGAGACTTATTACTGTTTGCCTTTTGACCTGTGCCTATTTTAGGGAAGTCATTTAAGTGAATCCTTTGTGGGAGTAGTGAATTTGCAAGATTTCATGGTACATTTGACCTAGGAATGTGGTTGTACTGGCCTGCATAATTCTTGTTCAAGACTCTGTTATAAACATTTTTCTCTTTTTAATGCGCAGTCAATCCAGATCACCTGTGAGGAGGGAAAGGAGTGTTGAGAGAAGATCAAGGAGTCCTCAGGACAGTCGGAGCCCTAAGCGCCGTAGAGCTTCTTCGCCTCCATCTAAGGGGAGGAAGCATGATCGAACACCTGAAGGGAAGAGCCCACAAGAGCGGGGCAGCCTCTCTCCACAGGATCGCAGATCTGATTATAGTAGGAGTCCCAGGGGAAAGAGCAGAAGCCCTGCTGATGATGCTGAAGTGGACAACAATGGGGCTAGGAGGTATAGAAGCCCTGCTGAAGAAAATGGCCACAGCCGCAGCCGTAGCCCAAGCCCCATCCGTAAAGGCGACAGGAGCCCTGTTGAAGATGATGAAGATAACCATGGTTCTCCAAGAGGCAGTGAATCAGCTTAAATGCAGTTTGATTGATTACATGCTGGTTTTACTCAAACTTTAGTGTGACAATTTCTTGCTTTAATGGAGCCTTAATCTTCTTGTCTTAGTTTTGAATTTTCCAAATCTATTTTCAGATTAAGAATTGCTGTGACCAATTAATAGATGATTTATGAATGGGATCAGGCATTTTTCAGTGTGATTTATTTATTAGAATTTCTGATGCAATCGTGAACGCATATTAGTTTGTGGTTGATTGATCTGCGATCCAATTTGTGCATATGTATGCTGGGGTTGCCATTTCTACATGATTGTTTTACCAACTACACCGTCTCTTGTTTTCCACTCCCCGTTTATATTTGAACCAAAAGCTGTGAAGAGCTACTTGCTAGGAACCGCAGGGAACGCCACACCCGATGTTAACATAAGATGTTCGCTTTTCCTGGTGCCATTATCCCTGTAGGGATTATAACTTCACAACCCTTGATCGAGTTGGTGAAAATTAATTCTCACAACTGATTAAATGCTCTTACAGTACGCTTCGTGAAAACTTCACCTCTCATGTATTCACAACCACAAAAGAAATTGGTGAAGTCATCAGTAGTACGTCCTGTTTAAATTTGAATATGGGAGGTGGAAGAGTGCAAGAGTATGAAGTTTGGATTGGAATGACTATAATTAAAATGATGGATACCAGACATCATGATCCTTTTCATTAGAACTTGGAAGATAATGTTGCTCCTAATTAAAATGTAATCAAATCCTGCTCATATATGTAGGAAATCTTCTCCCTCAACTCTATCAAATAGAATATGGATGGGATAAATTAGAGGCAGAACAGTTTTCACATAACAATCCCATCAAGGGAAGCCAAACGTTTCGAGTACTTGTGCCAAAAATGTTTCCAACTGGAACATCGATCATTGGCATAAGCACATACATAGACAATGAATATACAAAGACATTATTTTCGGATTCTTAACAAAATAACAAGGCCTAGATGGCTAAACTCTACCACTGAGAATCCATTCCGAAATGCGACCCGAATTGAAGGAGTACACTCACCAAGTCCTCGACCGTGAGAACAAGGGCTTCGACATCATCGTCCGCTAAAACAGAATATTTTGATACGGGTAATTTGGCAGCACCGGAGAAGGGACGAGATACCAAATGTTCCAAATGTTCTAGTTCTTCTTCTCCGTAGCATTCTAGTGGACCACACGAACCTTTGTGGACACCATCCTTTATTTTGGATACACGTCCGTGCACGATGAACAGCAATTTCAATGGTTCCCCCATTTCAATTATATCTTCACCTGGACGGTATGTCTTGGGCTTAAGCTTCTCAGACATTGCTTTCAATACTTGTTCACCCATATTTTGAAGCCCTGACACCTTGGGTAGATAAATGATTTAAGAAGAATAAAGAGAAAATTAGAAATCTAACATTAAGTAACATCATAGCATTATACTAGTTAATTTGGATATCAATGAGAATTAATGTTTATTTTTCAAAGAATTAAAGTCTTGTTATATATGGTCAGGCTACTAAATAAATTATATGGGTTTAATTGGATGTGTCTTAAAGCTAATGCTTTCTTGATGGAGAAAGGACCTTACCCGCTTAAGCCTAGCCAACGGCGTACGTTTGTTGATATATGTTTGAAGATCGTCGGGAAGAATAGAGATGATATGATTCACATCACCAGGTCTGTCTTCTTTAAGTTCTTGTTCTACCGTCTGCATGATCTCCTCCTTCACAAAACTAGGGATGCCATTTTTGGATAACCAATCTTTAATCTCTAGTTCTTTCTTTTTCTTCTTCTTTTCCTTGCGGCTTTGGTTCTCTAAGCTTGCGATTTTCAACTGCATAGATGTTGTGGTTTTCAACTGCATATACATCTATTTCACAAGTAGGTTCAGTTCGTTAGTTCTAAAATCTACGAGGGTTGGGCTTTAAATGGAATAATGCATGGTTTAAAATAAAGGAAAATGAATTTCAACAAGGCTTAATTAGTTTAGTTTCAAAACAATTAAAGAATATCTAACAAAAGACTATGAAAATCATGAACCGAAGGGTTTGAAGATGTTGCAAGAGGACTAGAGTCCGAATCCCCCTTTCCTAGATAAAAAAGAAAGATGTTGATAAGGGACCACGACTTTAGTAGCTAGACATTTGATTCATTCACCTTTCTAAACGTAGAATATAAAATCAGTGCATTATCAATTCTATAATGCACCAAATAAACGTATTAGTGGACAAAGTATGATCAAGCTGCTATGATCATGAACAATAGAAGATGAAAACAAAGACTTTTACATTTCGATTTTTTAGTATTTCTAGTGATTAATTAGCAAGTAATAACGATTAATTTGTCTTCCCAAATTCAGAAATCAGCCAACATACATAGATACTACTCAAATGAGAAAAAGAAATGTTGAGGAGGAGGAGCTCTAAGCTTAAGGGGAATATTTTATGTAAAAGACTCAGCACCAACCTGCAAATTTCCAATGAGATAACTAAATAGTAGCAAGCCAGTTATGGAAATTGAAACCACAAAGAGGTTTTCCCAAGTATCAATGCTGGGCTGGAGGTTTTGGCCAAAAGAACTGCAAAATGAAGCAATAGATATACAATATCTGAAGTTATTAATTTGATGTAGAAAATCTACAACTATTTCTTTATGTAATATCATCATGATATGGTTGAACAAATGCGCAATGACGTACGTTTCAAACTCAAGAGTGTTCAAAAAACTTAATTAGATAGCATGTTTATTGATGACTTTCTTTGGGCTGGTAATCAGAATACAATTTTCTTATTTTTAGCAAACACTGTTGATCAGTGAAATTGTTTTGTTGATTTTTGTTTTTGACTTTTTAGTTAAAGCTCAATATGCAATATCAAAGGGTTCACATGTAGCGACAAAAAAAAGGGTTCACATGTACAAACCTTAGATTTCGGAGGCCCCACCAGAAACAGTTTGAAAACTTTTGAGGAAAATTTGTTGACCCCAATAAGCCAGACTGAAGGATATTAAGATATATACCAAAATCGAAGAGGGTTGCATTTGGTAAATTTATAGGGCATAAATCATTTATAAATGTGAGATTTCTAAAGGTACGATGATCATGACAATCAAATGTACTAGGTTCACATTCATTGTGATTTCGACAAGCATAGAGCCAACAAGTTGTAATTTGTTGAAAAGCAAAAAAATACCAAATGGCTCCGAGTACCTAAAAAATTAATAAATTAATTAATTATATTGAACTTTAAGAATATTTTGAAAAATATGACAATAAATAAAATGCAACTTTACTTAATGGAGAAAATTAAATGATGTGTATTTTCATATAATATATGAAAGCTTAAAAATTTATTAAATGAATATTGTCCAAGAGTAAAAATAAGAGTTAATTATACTTACACTCATAAAGTTTATCGTCTTTTCATATATATTTTCTAGGGTTTCAAAAATTACACATACACTTTTTGAAGTTTCAAAACTGTTTCATATAACCTCCTAAAGTGAGACAAAAAATAATAAAAAAATATGTAAAAAAGCATGCTAAGGGATGAAATGACCTAATAAGATTACTCAAGGTGTAAGGTCCAACCTCAATAGAAATATACATTTTTTTGTTTATTTATTATTTTCTCTTGCAGGAAGTTTGAAACCTCAGTCCGTATGTGTAATTTTGAAACTACATAGAGTATATGTAAAAAGATAATAAACTTTAGGGAGTATAAATGTAATTAACTCTTAAAAATAAATTATGATAAAAAATTGAAACTTACATGACTAGCGAAGATGTATAGAAAGAAATTGAGTAAACCTTTCACCCATACTCGAGTGTCAACCTTAGAAGTCTCTTCAAGTTTCTTGCTTTCCTTAGTAGTCTTTTTAAGTTCCTCGCATGATAGGTAAATACGAAGAAAACGTGGCACATATTGCAACATAACAAGAAAGTTCAAAACCTTCTTTGCAATCAAAGACCTTGACGAGCTCCTCATTTTTGAAAAGAAAATGAGAACCGCTACCTGCACATTACAGTGTTTATATATAGCAATAATTGAATCTAATTATAAATCGTGACAAAAAACAAATATTAATTAATTGGATCATTTAAAATATTGATCGGCCTTGTCCTTATTTCATACATAGTAATGCTACACTTATTATATTATTATACTATAATTTCATACCACCTTATATGACATTTATACATTTGACACTAAAATAAAAAAAAAAAAAAAAAAAAGATTGAAATACTCTGTCCAATAAAATAATGACATATAAAGTGAGATACAAATGTTAAAAAAAAAAAAAAATTGGGACAATAAGCATTATTCTTTCACTTATTATATCACATGCCATTTAGCCAAATTAGTCCATCTTGTTGACGCATAATGATTTGCAGCCACTATATATGAAGAATTCATATGCTTTTACAGTAGAATTTTTATCCTAACAAGGCAATGCATTTCACAAAAGGAATAGAGAAATTGGGAAAACAATTGTGAAGAAATCTAGGCATGACATGGAGCACGTGCTTAATTCGTCTAACACACGTACGTGAATTTATTTTAAAATTGTGAAATTTTAGACATCTATTCCAAAACTAATTAACAATAAAAGTAATAGTCTAAGACCTTTATAAATTACTATGTAAAGTTATAATTTTTTAACGTGGAACAACACGTACTCCACATTCTCTCAAATTAACTATAAAAATTAAGGACTGATCTCTTACATGTGGAAGGGGAAGAACAGCTAAAATGTCGACTAGGATCGATGTACTTCCTGAACGAAATCCTGAGTGCTTAGATCTATAAATTTGAAAAATGATATCCACTATATAAAAAAGATCTATGACTGATCGGGAGAAAAGAGCTGCTATCTTCATGTTTCTGTCCAACTTCATGCACTTCATATCCTCATTAATAATTGGAATGTAGAGAAATAGAGGATCCAGCAAAACAGAAAATAAACATGATACTATAAATATCATATTCCAATATGAACCCTGAGGATCAAGAATTCCCTTCATTGTAGTGCCTGAACTTGAAGCAGGACTCCTGGACAAGACACAACAAGCATAAAATTGCGCCTATCAGAATCAGCAGATAGAAAAACAATATATATTAAGGAGGCAATGAAGCTGTGGCTAGACTAGTAGTAATATAACGGTATTAGAGTTGAAGAAACTAACCTTGATAGAGAGAGAGAGAGAGAGAGAGAGAGAGAGAGAGAGAGAGAGAGAGAGAGAGAGAGAGAGGGAGGATGACGAAGAGATAAGAAAAAAATCTGGAGATGGAGACTACGGCCTTGTGATAACTGATAACTTGATAAGATGATAAGAATAAGAATATTAAAGGCTGGTGGTCTACGTATGTCTAGTCTTAACTCTTAAGTCTACGGGGGAAAGGAAAAGGAAGGAAAAAAAAGAAGGAAAAAAAAAGGAAAAGAAAAAAGGAGAAAAAAAAGAAGGAAAAAAAAAAGAAAAGAAAAAAGGGAAAAAGAAAAGAAAAAAGGAAAAAAAAAAAAGAAGGAAAAAAAAAAAAAAAAGAAAAAAGGAAAAAAACAGAAAAAAAAGGGAAAGAAATAATAAAAAAGAGAAAAAAATTAAAAGGTTTAGGGTTGATTGGAGTTTGAGGCATTTGGGCAATTGTAAAGAAAAAAAATGGTTTTGAATTTTTTTTGACCATTTTGAAGTTTCGTTTAGTTATTTTTAAACCCTAAATCAATAAACTTTAATATATTTTTATATAAAAAATAATTAAAAATACCATAAAGGGCCTAAATCCTAATATCATATACCATATCCTAAACAATATAGAGTATAGATTATAAAATATATAGGGTTTAATGTATAGATTATAGAGTATAAATAATATACTAATTTTATTTATTCATTATACTAATTTTATTTAACAGTATTTGTCTCCAGCGCATTATATTCATCTTATATCACATGAAGCCTACTATATATATAATTAGTTTCTTCAATGTTTTTTATCAATTGAGTAGATAACAAGGGTTTAAATTTCGAAGTTTTCGGCGAAATTTCGCCGAAAATTTCGTTTTTTAGGGGTTCCGAAATTTTAACACGGATTCGACTAAATTTCGGAAAATTTCGGCGAAATATTCGAAATTTCAAGCGAAATTTCGAATGCCCCAACAGCCAAATTTTTTTAATTTCAGAGAAATTTCGTCGAAATTTCACTCACAAGTAGATAATATGTTAAATAAACATATGGTAAAGTTTCATTCAAAATTTCCGTATTTTGATAGTAATTTCCATCGTTTCCATCTAATTTTTGTCGAAATTTAAAAATCTTCGAAATTTTCGTCGAAATTTTCTCGAAACCCGAAATTTTATTCCTTGCTCTAGATACTTCTTTTGCAGTAGGTCAACATTATATATATAGTTTATTATTTTTATAAAGTGTAGTACTATTTAGTGTCATAAAAGCATTTTAATAATTGAAAGGATTGGCTAGCTAAAAAAACGGTGAAATTAGTATTGACAATAACTTGTAGTCTTGACTCTTGACTTCCCAAGTCTTTTAATTTGTAACTTGTAGTCTTGACTTCCCAAGTGAATTTGGGCTAATTGACAAGAAGGAGCAAGCTCCACTCCATGAGCTTTTAGAATCCGAATCTCGATCATTGTTCCTTACTGAACAGGGATTTGCATACCCCATTAGGGATACATAGTTAAATTAAAATAAATTCTGATCACAAAAAAACAAAATTTGTTCGGTTGCTTATTGATTAAGAAAAATTTTTTTAATGTATTCGATACACCACTATGTAGTGTAAGTAATTTATCGTATAAGAGTATTATTATATGTTATATTTATATTAATAAGTTATAATATTAATAACATTCATTCATATTATGATACGTTGAATTAATTATACCATATAATGATGTATATATTACACAAAATAATTTATCATCGACTAAGATCAATCTACATACTGTACATGCAAATTGCTATTTGATTATAAAATATTTTGTTGACCAAAACATAGTTTTTGTAGATACTTATTTTGCAGTAGGTCGACCTTTTATATATATTTAATCATTTTTATAAAGTGTAGTACTATATAGTGTCATAAAAGCATTTTAATAATTGACAGGGTTGGCTAGCTAAAAAAACGGTGAAATTAGTATTGACAATAACTTGTGGAGTCCATCTTTTAATTTGTAATAAATCAGGCAGGTAAGATTTGAATAACATAATTAGTCGATTGCTAATTTTATTAAAATACCATCTTATCCCTCCAAAATATCTAATGACTATAATTCATCTTATCCATTATTCTCTTTCAATTTCCTCTCCATAGGACCATAACCCTAGCTTCCAATCTCATATTCCTAATTCATCTTTCATCTCCTCTTTCAATTTCTTAAGTTTTAACTTTTAATTTTTTTTTATATCTATTTGCATTACATGTTATTTACTTATTTATTTAATTTTTCTATCTTCAACACAATTGAGTTCGCCTTGAGTTTTTCTTATCTACTTCCATTCTGTTTGGGTCGCTGACCTTGGTATGATTAAGTATGCCAGTTATTCAAGAAATTGACTCTTATATCTAATGCTGTGTTTTTAGAAAAAAAAAATTACTTTTACAAGGAAGCCATAAGAGTTGAAGTGCCATCATCAGGTCTTTAGTTTGTTTTTCGCTTCCATTTTTGGGGCTTTTGCCTTTCTTTTACTCTTCATATGCTCTCTCCAAGATTCATATGCTCCAACATCGATCACCGTATTCTCCGATACAATCACATTTGCCGCTGCCGCCAACTACGTCTTATTCGTGGTCGCTATCACACTCACCGCTGCCGAAGATGCTTTACACACACCGTCGTAAAATTGAGCTGTGTCGCCAATTTCTTCGTCGCAATATTGGAAACTGTTTCGCTCTGCTCCACTTAATTAATCTCATATTCATGCACTATCACACATAAATACATGGCCAAAATACATTTTTGGTCTTTATACTTTAACGAAGTTTCCACTTTAGTTCAGTTCTTTCAATTCAATTTTGACAATTTTAATTTCGTACTTTCATTATGTTTACAATTAAGTCTAAATAGTTAACTCAATTTATTTTTTAGACGCAAATATGATGTGGCAATGTATATGAATGAATATTTTAGATATTTCATAATTAATACGGTCTAAATAAATAATTTAAAAAATTAAATAAAATATAATTAAGAAAGAAATTAAGAAAAAACAAAAACTTAAATAATTAAGAAACGGACATGTGGTTCTTTTGAATTGATCGAGCAGATTGTGGCAGAAGAGTTTGGGGTGCTTCCTGGAATGGATTCTATTTTTTGCGCATTAGCACTTGAGAGGCATGTAGGATTCTTTAGGGATGTGGCCCAAATAAACCACAAGAAAGATAAATTTGACATAATAATATATGATGGAAAGAGCTCTGAGGAAATGCTAGGGATAATAAGTGCAGCCCGTAAAGCAAGGTCAAGGGAGTTGATTAATTTCCACGCACAAACACTAGCTATATATACTCTTTCACATTCATTTGTTGATATATATTCACGTACAGGCCGTACTTGATATATCTGCGGAAAGTGGCTGAGAAAACTGATCTTGGGAGGCTGAGTCGATATCTGAACGGGGAAAAGGGTAGAGAAGTATGGAACAGTCTGGTAAAAATGTTGGAGGTAAGTAAATAGTATCATCCCTAGCCTATATATACATTCTGTGATGCTGCATTAATTGGTTGGTAGTTTTGATTATATATGTACTGCATGTGGTGCATGTAGAGATGGTCGTCTGCTTTCTCAAATCCTGACAAATTTGGGTGCTTCCTAGTGATGGACCCACACAACCCAGCATCTGTTACATCTGCATTACGTTATTGGGGTTCCACAATCCTAGCTGGTGCACAGGTTTCTGGAGCGTTTGCTATTGCTTCACCAAATGGGAATACAAAACAATCACTCAATGAAAAATTTTTACCCTTGCCTTTTGCTTTCATTCCGCATCTCTCCTTGGCTAAACCCCCTCCTCGAGATTGGACTAAAATCATGAACAACACTGCCGGTGAAGAAGCACGAAAAATTCTTTTGAATAATACAAATACCTCCAGTATGCCCGCCGAAGAAAGAAAATCATTAGACTTTAATCCAGACCAAAAAACACTAACTCTTCTCATGCCAGGTTTTGAGGAGTCAGAGATCAGGCTAAACAAAGTATGCTTAATTAGTTCTTATATATATATGTGTGTGTGTGTGTCTTTTGTTATATATAGACCTAATCATTTCTGACTTTTGACGTGCACATTTTTGGGTATATATCTCACAAAATGCAGCGTAGTGGAGAATTCAAGTTGTTTGTGGAAGCAGGGGATCAAAGACGTGTATTTTATCTGCCCTCTGAAGCTCATGAGCAAGTTCGAGATGTCAAGTATGAAAAAAATAAGCTTGTAATCAAAGTGCAATAGTAAAATCAAATTCTTGTAACTTCATCTATTCATAATCACTTGGGATATCTCTTTGAGAGAGAGACAGATTAAGCAAGCAGGCATTTATTTATATTCCATTATAATTTCAATAAAGGTAATCTTGTTTTCTTATCAAGGCATAAGCATGCTATGATTATATTCTGTTCCGATGTTCGTCACTTATTAATTGAAATAGGCTTGCACAGCCGAGTTATATATAGTAAATGCCTTCATGCTCTCTGCATCGAATCCTCCGACAAAGTGGAAACAGTTCCCAATTATAGCATATTTAATTTTGCCACATTAGATTGAGGCACAGATACAAAAGTTTGAAGCCCAAATATTTTCCCCATTACGAATATCATATTCCACTTGGCCGGGAAGGAGTACTGTCCCCTCAGGATCAAGAATTTTCTCTAGTATTTGCCATTTTCCTTGTGCTGTCTCCGAGTTTAAGTCTGGATTACTGGGTAAGACAAGACAAAACAAAAAGAAAATTGCGCCTATCAGAATCAGATTGAAGAAACAATTAAGGAGTAATTGAAGCTATGGCATGACTAGTAATCCTATGGTGACTCAACTCATTTAATTCACACAAAAGAGGAAAATATCTAGAATTAACGAAAAAAGTTCAGCCACTGCAGTGTTTGAACGGCCTCTGAAGATACAAATTATTTAAAAAAAGAAAGAAAACAAATTAATTAGTCTATGACCAACAGGTCGACAACTCTGTCTTCGTTACCAAGTCATCCTTAATAATTTACAAATTTAAGACGAAACAATGCTCTGAGTCGGTGAAAAATAATAATAAATCCCATGGGAGTGTGTTAACATGCAAATTGCTATCTGATTAAAACTTCATAATTGTGATTGCCTTGGACAATTCAATCAAACTTCTACACTTTCTATTTGAGAAAGATTTTACTACATTATTTTGAAAATTGGGTTTAGCTCCATTAATCACACATGCCAATTAATTACCATACAGTCAGTCAACAAGGAATCATGATGATCAGTGGTTCTCTGTTGCCAACACCACTTATCTCTACACATGTCATCTGTCATGTGGAGTAATTGATGAGATTAAAAATCCATAAAGATTTTTAACACTAGTCAATATATAGTCGCACATCTCCTATGTCCACCGTTAGATCAAATTAATGGATAAGATTAAAAATCCATAAAGATTTCGACTGATTTTAATACTTAAAAAAATCATTATCTTCCCGCGTACTTTAGCCTCAAAAGCTTTGCTCCCTTCCACAGCTCCTCCACACCTTCTCTCTCGGGCTATGCATTTTGCAATGAAAAAAAAAAATGATGGGGCTTTCTATTGTCAAATAAGCACAGACGTTTAAAATATTCTTCTTGCGATCCAGTTAAGTCGAGCATCGATCGCTTAGGTGACACTAGTGTTATCAAGTGATAAAATAATCATAAATTTTTTGTTTTTGATGAAAGAACAATCATTAATAGTGTGCATGAAATTATTTTATTTTTTCTTTAGACTTATGCACTATTTTTTTGTATTAATTTATTAATATATCACAAGTAATGTATAAAAAAGGGTGACGATTTTAACACTCTAATTTTGTACGTTTACACTCTTCTTTATTTTTATGCCTTGATAATTGAGTAAATAAATGAAGAAAAATAAAATAGAGGAGTGCAAGTGTACAAAATAGGACTGAGAAAATCGCTACCCTTAAAAAAAAGGCTATATAATGATAATGTAACGGTTATAGTAATATAAGTTACCGAGCATTTAAATTGTCATCTAGCGTTCATGAAATTTGAATTTAAGAATTTCACAAAAACAAGATCCGGCATCACCACTAGACTGTATTGACAATGCTTAAACTAGACTGAATGATTATTGACAATGCTTAATTTTAAGTTTTTTGCTAAGCACACTTAATTTTAAGTTAGAACTTAGAACGCATTTATGCTAAAAAACAAAATTCACGCATTTTGTAAGTGGACCGTTTAGAATGCAAGGCTTTCCATTTCGGGCCAAAAAAACGGAAAGGACTAGCTTTTAATAGTCAACGAGTACCGCAAACTTAGAACCGCTAGCTATTTCAGGTAAAATATACAACACAAGGAACACATTGGTTTATCCACTGCTAATATATCTCAAACTAACAAATGTATTATGTATCTTATTCTTGCTTTTATTGGAACGTGAAACTGATGCTGCACTTCTCCAGACTAACATTAAGGTACAGGTAGGAAAGCTACTTCAATTTCTATCAAATAAATTAAATAAATGTAGAATATGTTTAGGTCAACAACTTGACAATAAAACTTAATTTTGCATATATATATGTTTCAAATTTCCCCAGAGCAATACCAAGTTAAGGCAAGAGAAATTGTACAAGGCAAGTTGTTCTGCCGAAATTTGCGGTACTTTCATCAGAAAAGGATTTATGTACAGGGAGCACAGGGCAGTAACAGTTACAAGGCCCAGTACAAAGAACATTGTGAACTTCAATAACTTAGCAGGCCAGAAGATGTCGATTTATGATATATATGCCTTCACTAGATCTGTGTAGTTGCAGACCAAACCTGTCCTTGGACAAATAATTTTACCATCATTCTTCTTGGCCATTTCTTCAAGAGCCTGCCAAAACATAAAACGAGGTAAGACTTCAACACTAATTAACCATGATCATCTAATACTAGCTAGCACAATGCATGTGAATTAACCTTAGTGCTGTAGACATAGCCATTGGGCAAGACTTGTGGTGGGTTCTCTGTATCCATTAATTCCTTAGTTATGTAGCAAACAAGCTTCGAGTGATGCTGCTTAGAATAAGGTAATGGCAGGGCTAGTTTCCGGAAACCCTCCTGTGATAGTGGGTCCTCCTTTGTGCAATCATCTTCATAACAGTATCTGAATCAGGTCAAGGAAAGAGAATATATCTGAATACAATTAGCAGCTGAAACGCATACAAACACCTGCATAAAGGATTAAAGGCGACTGAGAAGTGCCCAACTCAATGACCACCTATATGATCACCCAACCATTGTTGGATTACAACTTACAACCGTTGAGTTAGCACAAAATGGCAGACAATACTATATTTTGTGAAAAATTCCTTCACTTCAATGTTTTCACAACCAAAAAATAAATATGCAAGTTAGCAGTCAAATTTCCATCATTTTTAACACATAAGTTTGAGCAGAAACTACAAGAACTACATATCAGATGAATAATTGGTAATGGATACGGAGTTTTCAGAGCAGACAAGCCTGCTTGCAGATAAATATTCAACAAAGGCTCAAGCGTCATGCCATATAACTTGCAGAATTCCTGTTTGAATTGGTCGACCAGGTAGTCCCATTGCTTTGGCTCAAATAACACCTGGAAAGTATAACCAACCAAAGAACAAAATGAAATTTTACAAAGCATGATGAAGTATATACAATAAATTTATCCATGAAGAAGAATTCCCTGGGAGAAACAGTTCACCTTGTATGTAGCACATTCAGTAGTACTCTTATAAGCTACTGTTACAAAGACCCGCTGCAATTCTTTCATATGGGTGGTTCCCCATGGTGCAAGGTATTTCTGAGCATATGTGATAGCTCTCAAGTTATTTTCAGCTCGTACCAACTCTATGAACTCTTGAAGCCTCAGCTGAAACTCGAATTTGCTCTGCCATCAATAAAAACATTCAGCATCAAAAGCTAATACTATGTTTTAGATGTTGCAGTAACTGCACCACATCTAAAATATACAGCATTATAATTTAGAATGGAGAGTTTCTTTAATAAATCAAACAAGAAAAAGAAACCACCCCCCCACCCCCCCCCCCAAAAAAAAAAAAAAAAAACAAAAACAAACATAGAAGAAGACATTTGTTAGTTTCAACTTTCTAGACATGTAATCAATTCAGGTATAACTTCATGAGTAGTTAATCAGAAATCTAGTAGAATCAACATACATGCGGAAGCCATGCAGCTATCATAACAGCAAAATGACTAAGATGCAGCTATCATTATGAGGGATCTTCACAACTACATAGCAGCAAAATGACTAAGATTCTATGAAAGAAAGGTAATTCTTTTTATTTTCATTTCCTGTTATGTAGTCCAAGTATGCAGAAAGCATGCAATAGAAAGCCCTAACTAGAGCAAATAGCCCCTTCCAATTAGGACATCAAAAATGGTAAGAAGATAATAACAAGTTAAATTTCAGATGAACCAAAGAGCCAGGAAAGAAATGATTAAAGAATCACCATCTTTAGCTTATGCAGAGGATATTCATTTGCTAATGCCTTTCAGAAACAAGCAACATAACAGATAATTCTACTCCTACAAGAATGAACAAATAATTTTACAGACAAAATAATAGTATTAGAAAACTCATCTAACCCAGCAATTAATAAAAATCCAGAGAAAAGTGACTACAAACCTTGGATTTCTTTAACCTTGACTTGTTCTCAGCACACCAGGCTAGGGCAGGACCTACCTCCTTATTCTGAAGAGCCTCAATAACCTTTTTCGCTTCTTGAAAAACATCAATATCAACAAGATCCTGGCACATAAAAGATTAATCAAGTTTCCAATACGTACAATATGGGAAAATTAGTACCCAAAGAAAACAAGAATTGTAACATGCTAGTAAACCTTGGCAGATCTTCCAAGGAGAGAAGGCCGATATCCACTATTTATTTCTACTTATGCTTACTCCTTAAATCTTATACTTGAAATGAGACTCGACCTATTCATCATGAAATCAATAAGATGCTATGTTTCACTCATATAACTTTGTGAAACTTAAACAACACGTAATCCTGGAAAAATGGAGCAAGGAGACTCTCCTACTTTCACTCTTTTTCTTTTTCTTTCATGAAACCTCCTTGGCCAAACTATAATTTCACTGAATAATTCCCTAATTGATGTCAATAAGATAATGTCCACCCATTGTTAGAAAAGTTCCTCTTCAAATTGTAATGTAGCGTGCACTATTGGTTGACGATCATGATCAAAACAGAAGTGTTTGATTCCCGTAAATATGATAACAGTGTCATCCTTTCAAAGTACCTCAAGCCCAATAATACACCCAAGGTCCCAAACTACAACAATTCATGATATTCGATCTCCGTTGCATAAAGAACAACAACTATGTTATGGCAACTAATCAGGGACAAGAAAACAAAACTACCTGAATATTTCTGCTTTCCGCCAGCTTCAATGCAGTGTCATAATAAGACATCCGCAACATGTAGTCCACAAGGATCCGATTCAAGCGCATGTTATTCCACTCAGACAAACTCTCCACATCTGCTGATTCTAAATGATCAATCCGAGCCCGGCACCTCTGCGCCTGCAAGTGCTCTGTCCTACTCCCCTCTTCCAACTACACATCAATAAATATACAAATTCCAATCATAAATTGCCAAATTCAATTACTCAATGATAAATACCAGTAAAATAAAACCCACTTAAATCCTCTAAATCCTTAAAGCACACATACCCAATCATAATTAGCTCAAACCCAATTCAGATCGAGGAATTTCAACAATTCAACACTCAAGGTCACTCATTTTCCAATTACCCTCTAAACTCTTGAATTCATCGAATTCAAAACAATAAATGAACAAGCCTCCTTTGTGCAATCATCTTCATAACAGTACAATTCAGATACTGTTGATTCTAAGAAAAAAGAGCTAGGGTTTATAAATGCAATACCTTTCTTTTAAGCCCCTGCAACCTGGAGACGAGGGAACTGAGGTGATTAACGGCGTCGTCACGCAACATGTCGTTTTGGTCGGCGGCTTCGGCGACGCCGGAGATGACGGCGGACATCTCTTTCTCGACGGCGCGGTGGTTGGATCGGATCGTCTTCTTGTAGTGCTCGAAAGGGACTCTGAGGAACTGGTGCTCGAGCTTCAGGGAGTCTGAGAGGTGACTCAGTTTTGAGGACGGAGGAGGGGCTGCGGCGGTTGGGCCTGCTGGGCCTGGGCTTGGGCCTGCTGTGGTGGCGCTGCCGTTGGGAAGGGCATCCATTTCCATTGGGGAGGAGAGAGAAAGAGCCATAGAGAGAGAGAGAGAGAGAGAGAGAGAGAGAGAGAGAGAGAGAGAGAGAGAGAGAGAATGATTGGAGATTCGAGTGTGGGAGTTGAGAACGACAGAGAGATAAGAGTGCGGGCAAAGGGAGATAGGGGAAAAGAAAATAGAAGGTTGATTACGGCGAAACAAGTCTGTGGCCTGTGGGGAGGTAAAAACGACGGCGTGTCGTTTCGTTGAAGAGACACTGATATTCTCATTTATTTTTTTCTTTTTACAATATAGTTTCATAATTGAAACTATTCATTTTTAGATCACTTTTAACATATTATTTTTAAATAAAATTAATTAAATCGAAAATCATTTAGTTATTATGTAACTGTAATCAAATAAGCATATGATTTTTGTAACAGTTAGATTTACCGTTTGTTTATTTGATAATTGTTACACAATTAAATTATTTCTAATTTAGTTGATTTTTTGTAGAGATAATCTTCAAATTATAATCTAAAAAATGAATGATTTTGATCGTGAGACTATACTGCAGAATGAGACAAATAAAGGAAAAGGTAGATATCATTTCCTTTCCTTAAAAAAGAAAAGAAATATAAGAGCAAATTATACCAATCTTTTCTAAGAATTGTGTAATTAACATTTGTTTAAACATAGAAATAACGTTTTTCTAATAGATTCAAAATTATGATTATGATATTATTAAGAATATTAATTTATATAATAAGCTTTTTAAACTCAGTTATGAAAGTTTAATAAATAAAAAAGTGTCGGTTGAATTCTCAAAAAAGAGTTGAAAATTGATAACAAGTGAAAAGTAAAAATCATTTGATAACATGTAAAATAATCAACACTCTTTTATTTAAAAAATGGGATAAGATTCAAGCTCTTCGTATACCGTTTAACTATATAATTACAATTACGCAAATATATATGTAATATGGTGTCTCAACTTTGAAGTTAAATATATATTTATGACTATGCAATATGATCGTTGTCAGTGGCCCAAAAAAAAAAATGATCGTTGTCAAATCACAAAGATCCACTTATAAATTACTCAATTAGATTACGAGGAGGCATATATTAGTGTATAAACAAATCTTTAGTATAAATCAACGTTCGTAGAATGCTAGTTTCAATTAATCAATTGTCATTTGTAACACTTTAGAAGCCAATTAAGCTTTTATTTTATTTGTCTATTGTCTTGTCATATTCGCATGAAATGCTAAATTTATTCTTTTCGCATTACACGCTCTTAAGAATGATATCATTATGAACAATTGTCTTAGCCCAAAAATCATATGAGTGATGTAAACTTTATACAGATGTCAAATTGATTGCGAAAACCTGCAATTGTGAATTACTCAAATCGCCTACGAGTGTGCTTAATTGCTGCTAATACAACTGTATATTTAAGTACCTGTTAAAAAAAATCATAAAATTAAATGGTCTAAATCTCCTATTTATTACATTAAAACTATATGTTTCAACATGAATATATAGTTTCTATACAAAAAAGAAAAAAAAAGTATATATGTGTGTTAATAACTGAATCAATTAAAAACAAAACAAAAAAGCTGAAAACTTGATGGTGCATAATGGCTTGCCTAAAATAGATTATTAGATTTATGTTGAGGACATTGAGGTTGATATCATGTGTGTCCACTTTGTTTGCTTTGTAGAGATCATCATGGAGACATGGTGTGATGTGAAAAAGGCTAAATGACCCAATTGATTAATGCTTATGCATCATGAGTTCATGACCTATAAAAAAGGAACGTACCCGCCATAGAGTTTTTGGGATGGATGAGGGCCCACAAAAGAAAAATATGATATAAGGCTTTTGAATCTAATTTGAGCCATTTTGGCCCATTTCCATATGTTTCAGTCTTCATGGACTTTTTTTTTTTTTCAATCTTATTTAACAAAAACAAATGTTAATGTCATACTTCGATGCCGGCGTTCTACTTTAGGCTCACTTTGATACAATAATGGATTGATTTTTTTGTTTTTTTATGAAATGAAATGAAGCGATTTTTTTTTTGATAAACCAAAAATGGATTGATTTTGAAGTTATACCAATACTAATATATTTTATACATATGATACCCTTAGTTGGCAAATAATACTAGTTTTTAAATAAGAATAGAATACGGAATTGTAATCTTGAATTTTACATTTGATGTGCATGAGAAAATTGTAAGCTTGTCTTATTTCTACAAAAGAAATTTGAGAGCCAAACTCTTACAATCAATGTAGAGGTGAAATGCTTTGATATTAGAGTTATAAGCCCCAAGAAAATATAAGATATTTAAATGGAATGACTTTGGATTGTTATAAATATTGTCGAAATTGACCTACTCTATTTCGTAAATCGTTAATATGTTGTACACTTAGAATTATAATTTAGTAAATTTCAAGATGAAACTTTCATATTTTGAAAATCACAGTATATTGGCCAATTCATTGAAATTGTTAAGACCTTTTAAATTCCGACAAACCAAAGGTCCTTTGAATTGTTGTTAAACAAACAAATTGACTCTAATATAACCTCATGTAAGCCAAAATTAATTATTATATATTTATACTCGATGAGAAATATTTGATAACCGTATAAAATTTGAACATATTATATTGTTAAATATATATATTTTTTATCAAATATTGTCAAATAGTTTTGATATGTTCCCAATGTCACACAATTAGTCTAGCTGGATCATATAATTAAATAAAAGGTATTCACTAATTCACAATATAAATGCTTAAGAGACTGTTTGACAGCCAAGAAAGCAACCGAAACGTATATTCTTTCGGGGCATCGAAACGTATTAACGGTCACTAGCGATTAGCTAAGCACAACCTTTTTGCACAACGTATCAGAGCCTAATTGGACAACATGATTTCCGGTCGGGTCCACCATATTGAAGCTCAGCTGCACCTGATGTCACCAGATTGGCGCTCTATTAGACACCGCTCCTCCCCGCTTTCTCCGCGGGCAACAAAATTTTAAAACTTTCACTATCGGACTAATTTACCCTCCAATCTTAGCACCTTCTCGATGACTCAAAGCAAACCACCGCAAAAAGAAAAATAGAAAAAAAAAAAAAAAAAACAAGAAAACCGAAGAGCTTTGTATCCATTGACTCACTCTCACTCAGTCACTCTCCCACTTCGTCCTTCTTTGTCCCTCTCTTTTATTTTTTCCCATCATTAAGATTTAAGAGCACCGATTTTTGTCTGCCGCGGCACGAAACGCGTCGTCTTCACTCTAACGCTCGAAACGCCGGCCTCTGACGTCGTTTAGTAAGATTCTATCTCACTCTCTCTATCTCGCTCTTTTTAAAATCCGTTTCCCTTAGATTTCGGATTTCTGAGTTGGAACATTTTTTTTGAATTTGAATTTGAATTTTCGTCAACAAATGTAATCCGAATGTCAGCAATTATGGTAAGTGAGTAACTCCAAGATTTTCGTATTTAAGATTTTTTGGTTTTTGAATTTTTGAATTTGTTGTTTGTTTTGGAATTGTTGTTGAATTACCTACTGTACTGCTGGTTACTATATACGCAGCGATTTTTTTGACCGTTTGAGAAGAAAAAGCAGAGTAAGGAATTTCTGAGTCTTTCTTTTTCTTTTTCATTTTCCTTTTCCTGTTCGGCTGCCGAGAAAGTTGAGGAAATTGAGAAGGAGATTTTGTTTGGAGACAGGTTCGTTTTATCCGATGTTCACCTTTCAAAAAAAATAAAATGTTACAAGAATTAGCTGATGCTTTTCTTTAATTCTTGGTCATGAAATCACTGCAAGTGTGAGTAACGAATTCGTTTGTGGTTTCTTTTCTTTCAGTTTCTTAGCAGCCAATCAGGAATTGAGTTTCTTGAATCTGAAGAAGTAATCTTAGAGATGGGAGTTAGATGTTTGGAAATTTTCTATTTTCTCTTTTTTTAGTTGTTTTCTTGAAATTTTTTTAGTTTTAGTCTTTAGGTTGCAGAAATCATACGCAGTCATATAGTGTCCTTTACTTTTCTTGTAATGATTACTGAGGAGAATTTCTTTTGGTCTTTCTATTTCCTTCAGTTTCTCAGCAGCCAAACGCTCTTTTATTACATTTTTTTAATTTAATTTCTGAAAAGCTGGAATTGATTGATCGTGTACAAGGGAAGGGATATAGATATCTGGATCTGGTCTTCTTTAAAATCTTATATTTCCGATTTTCTCTTAATTGCAGAATTGTTGAAGATTGAATTGGTTTGTTCAGGAATTAGGATCATGAAATAAATTCCTCGATTTTGTGGAATAGTGATAAGTGTTCAATGATTTAATCCTTCTGGTGTCAGATTGTATAGAAAAACGTTTAAACCTGGGAAGATTAGGGTTCATAGGGTTTAAGGGTAAAGAAAATTATGAGGCTAATATGGTCTTTTCTCTCCAGCCTGACTCAGCCTGTTAGGCCCAGAGTGAGATTGAATCAGACCTGCCGAGTGCTGACACATATGTTTTGTTAAATATTTTGATAATGCATTTCGTGATTTGAAGCGACAAATGAACGTTGCTGAAATCTATATAGCACTCTCTGCTCACGTGACCTCCTTTTTTAAAATGCTTTTTTTTTTTTGTTTATTTTTTTAATGTTCCATTTCAATTATATATATGTGACGTATGGAGCTAGTTGCCGGGAAAGAATGGTAGGCATAGCCGCATAGGGATGTTGATGCTTAAGGCTTGAAAATCCTTTGTGGTTAACCACATGATTAATTTTTTTACATAAAGAAATTCTTAGATTAAATCTTTCCTCATTATTTATCTACTTTTCCTTTTTTTTATTGCAGCAGTGGTTTAGTAGTTTCATCTGTTGGTGTATTGTTATTTCAAAGTTAGTACTGTGTGCTCTATATGTTTTTCAGTTTTGAATTATTAGGAGGTTAGGACTTGCCACTGAGTTTTGGCTTCTCAGTAAATTTAGGAAAAGAAGTGTACTTTTTCCCCCTGAGCATAGTCCTTCTTGAAGCTGCCATTATCTGGGTCACTGATTCTTTGTTGGTTTTAGAATTTGGGAATCTAACATTTTTTATTTTCTGTTGAAAATTGTAAATTCAAATAATAGTAATCATCAACTATGGTCTTGCTATATAAAATTTTTGGTGTTATAAACTTCAATGATTTTGGTATTTGGGATCCTGACATATTCTTTTGAAAAGGTTTATGCAAATAAAATAATCATTATCTTTCACTTTCTATGCCTTAATCCAGGTGTTTTCTGTACTTATTTCAGCCAATACCATTACTTTTCAGTTCATGTTTCTCTCATGATTGTTATGCCCATTTTTTGAACTATTTGTTAGTTTCTTTTCTTCAAATAAGCATCTTATATCTTATTTCTGACATGGTTTGCATTTTATGAGGTGGATATTGCTGAATTGATAAATTTTATAATGATTCATTTGCTTTTTTCCTATCCCAACTCCCACCAATTTTAATGGCAATCTTATGTTTTTTGTTTCTAAATTATTTTAGGTTCAGAGAGGTCCAATCTGGTACAGAAATTTAATGTGCTGCAGTTAGCATTGTCTGCCAAAGATTCACACATGAAGAAGCTCTTCTTTTTCAGATCTTCTGCTTCTAGCAGTGGAAACAACAATGTACCTCCATCAACTGATAAGCAAACATACTGGGAGAACCCATCAGAAGATGGGAGTCAAGTTGGTGACATGGCTGAGAATAGTTTTCGAAGCCCTAAGGGATTTTTCTCTAAATCTCGAAAGCAAGTGTCTAATATCCAGAACTCCAGTAAAAGTCCTTGTCTTAGAAGGAGCCGATCAATGTCATCAGCAGCCTTTCTTGGAAGTGAGCCAGAGCAAACAAATTTTTCTTCTTCGAAATATCAAAGTAGATCTCCTTGCAGTAGTACAAGTGGCATTCCTTATCAACAATGTGACCAATCATCTAGGTGAGGCTTATGCATCAACTTATTTTTTAAGAACATTAACTTGTTGACTAGAACTCAACTATAATCTTTGCAATCCTGTTTAATTGAAATTTTCTTCTTGAGACTAATTTTATTGGATTTGTGATATGTGCCAGTTGTCGAACTCTTACTCCTGAGAAGCACAAGGCTAAACATTTTGAAGTTCCAGCTGTTCAAAATACACATGGACTAGAGAGGCCTGGTTCTGCTTGTTCTTCTAGAATGCGCCATGATTCATCAGGCAGCTCTTCCACTAGCTCTAGTAATGTCTCAGCTAAAGTTTTGGACCGCTACATTGATGGTGAGCAGGAGGAAAGAGGCAGACAGAATAACAGTTCTTCCCAAAGAAACTTCACTGGGACTGGAAATGGTGGTGGATGGCGTCCTCCCCGAACTCAGTTTACAGCACCCAATTCACCTAGGGCTCATTCATTTAGAGAGGCTAAAAGTTCTCGTCTTCGTTTATCATCCAGAGATTGGGCAGAAAATGGATTTGGGCATGAATCTCCCCGGAGACTTGCAAAGAATGTTGTTGAGAGGCTCTCACAGTCTCATGTTATTCAGACAACAGATGCAAAGGAGTTTGACCATGATATTCCAGTCACCATTGAAGATATCTATGGTAGATCAGATCTGATTACCCAGAAAAATTATCCTTTGGATGAACCCCATGAAACAACTAGTAAATACCATGGGGATGATTACTCAAGCTTGCAGAAACTACTCTATGGAGAAAATTGTTACAATTTAAACTCTGATGAGACTGAAGAAGACATGGATGTGGAATTGCAAAGAAGATTGAAGGAAGCTGAGGAGAAGGTCATGCTTCTTTCTGAAGAACTGGAGCAGGAAAGCTTTCTTAGAGATAGTGGGTACAATGTTCCATCACTGATTCAGACAATTAGGAACCTAACCGAGCAGAGGATAGGCTTGGCACTTGAGGTTTCAAACCTCCTACAGTTGCGAATTGCTGAGAGGGCTTCTGCCAAGAAAGAGCTCAGACTGGCAAACACAGAACTGGAGTCACGAACTAAGAGATTGGAGAAGGAGAAGAAGGAGTTGCAGTCAGCACTGGAGAGAGAACTAGACAGAAGGTCGACTGACTGGTCACTTAAGCTCGAAAAATATCAGTTAGAAGAGCACAGGCTTCGTGAGCGAGTTAGAGAGCTTGCAGAGCAAAATGTCTCACTTCAAAGAGAAGTCTCTTCTTTTCATGCCAGGGAAACTGAGAATAGAAGTGTGATAACAAATTCAGAGCATCAGCTTAAGGGCCTTACTGCAAGGCTGGGGGAAATGACAGAGGAGAATCAAGATTTACAAAAGAATCTCTCAGAATTACAAGAGAAGTATAGAGCAGCAGAGGAAGGTCGTGTTTGCATCCAAAATTTTTTTGAAGAGAAGGATAAGGAGTGTATGGATTTGCATAAGTCCATTACAAGACTACTTAGAACCTGCAGAGAACAAGAGAAAACAATTGATGGGTTGCGTGAAGGTTTTAGTGAGGAATTTAGGATGAACCAATCATTGGAGAGGTTTGATAAACATGTTTCAAAATTACAGATGGAGCAAATGAGGTTGACAGGAATAGAATTGGCCTTAAGAAGGGAGTTGGAATCTCATAGGCTTGAAGTTGATTCTCTTAGGCATGAGAATATACACTTGTTAGACCGTTTGAGAGGCAATGGGAAAGAAATTGGTGCTGTAACTTTCAAGCTAGATAAGGAGATGTGGGCACGGATCTGCTGCTTGCAAAATCAAGGGCTATCGATCCTAAATGAGAGCTCCCAATTATGCTCAAATTTACTGGAATTTTCCAAAGGGAAAGCAGGACAACTTCCAGAAGCTAAGCAGGGCTTGGATGGGCAATTTTTTGTTGATTCTGAAATGAAAGTTCAGGGCTTAAAGCGTGGAACTGAAAGCTTAACAAGAAGTTTGCAGACAATGTCTGCTTTGCTGCATGAAAAATCCAGTTTGGTCACTTCTAAACATCAACCTAAGTGCATGGATGCTGATGGATTAGCACATCCATTTGATCAAACTCCAGAGGTCAGTTGCAGCTGTATATGTTCTTCTGGTATTCTTAAGAAAGGACACTAAATTTGAACTTTTTTTTTTTTTTTTTGTGTAAATCCGTTCTTTGTACTCTACTACACAAACTGTCATTGATGCTTAATTTGATCACTCTCACTTTATAGGACAACATGAGATTTGAGCTTAAAGCGGAAACTTTACTAACAAGTCTACTGAGAGAGAAATTGTATTCTAAAGAGCTGGAAGTTGAGCAGTTGCAAGCTGAACTTGGAGCAGCTGTAAGAGGAAATGACATTCTCCGATGTGAAGTTGAAAATGCCATGGACAACCTTTCCTGTCTCACCCACAAGTTGAAGGACCTTGAACTGCAGGTAACCCTTAGTATCACGCATATTATGTATTAATCTGGTGCTTTGTTTGTTATGTTAAGTATGTGATTTAGCATTTATAGGCTTTAACAGATAATGATAACAATTTCATGTTCCCGTAGATCTACTTCACATAATCTTTTTAACCCAATGATTTATTACTTGAGCTTGAGGGCCTTCCAAGGAGAAATGAAGGCAGAAAAGACTGTCCATGAGAAAATACATGATCATAATTGTTTCCCATGGAATGGGATATGCTGCATACTGCTTCCACTAGAATTGCATTTATTATTATTATATTGAAGTCAATTTTCTTTTGGTATGACTCATCTGCTGGTTTGAGTGATAGTTATTTTATGAGAATTAAACACACATTTATAAATACCTAGTCTTGCCTTCTGTTTATTTATTGTTTTTTTGTTATGCCTTAATGACAGATGCTTAAGAAGGATGAGAGTATAAACCAGCTACAAAGTGACCTCCAGGAATCTACAAAAGAATTAACAGTTACAAGAGGTATACTACCAAAAATTTCAGATGAGAGAGATATGATGTGGGAGGAGGTAAAGAAGTACAGTGAGAAGAACATGTTATTGAACTCGGAGGTTAATGCATTAAAGAAGAAGATAGAGACCCTTGACGAGGACGTACTTCTAAAGGAAGGTCAAATCACAATCTTGAAAGATTCATTAGGCAACAAACATTTTGACCTTCTAGCTAGTCCCGATTCTACACGAGAATTTTTACTCTAATTGTCAAAGTGCAAGGCTTTTTCATAGGGTTAGTGATCACATTGTTCATAGTCCTATACTCCCAAATTTGTCTTCCAAGGTTTATTTTTCTTCATTTGTATACTTTCCCTCTTCTTCCTTTTTCCTTGATAGAGTAAGAAGTGAGAAGCAAATCATGATTTGTTTGTAACTTTCCAGTCTTTACAGTTGTTCATAGTTGGTGTCCCTTCTTTGGCATGATCAAGATGGATTGATCAAGATATACTTTATATCTTGACAAGTATGTTAATGAATCTGTTAATTCTCAATCCAGAGTTTCCTGGATCTTTTTTTCTTTTCTCTGTTTTCTGGTATGATTGAATTTGCTGAGACTTCCAAATTACAGCGAACAGTTTGGTTTATCCATAAATCGAAGCAAAAAGCAAGAAAGAACCGAAAAAAGAAAAAGAAGAAAAGAAATGTGGTGATTGAAGTGAGGTAGGAGAGGAAGACTAAATAGGACATTACTTTCAGACTAGTCATCAAAACGAACAACATGGGGCACAAATTCACCTTTGGAGTAACAATAATCAAACCCATACCAAACGTTTTCTGGAACAAATGTCCTAAAATAAAACACATAAGAAACTTGTACTACACGACCACCATCCTGTCTATGAAGCACCTTCACCCAGCCAGGTCGCCAGTCATCTGACCCAACCTTCTTAAGATACAATGAGCACACCCTTTGGCTCATGCATGGTCCATTGGTCTCAAACATGTCTATAGCACACCGTCCAAACCCGCCATACCCTCCACGTTTCAAACCACCTTTCGGAGCATACAATAGCTTGGGGTTCTTCAGTTGCTTCACTATGATCAAATCACCCTTGGAGTCTCCAAATCTGACACTGACATGATCAGTGGTTTCGGCAGATTGTGCACATGTTGTCTCAATCTCAATGGAATAGGAGCAGTTTGGTTTGGATCCTTGGAAGCCATGGTTGGTGGCGGTTTGCATTCCATTGATTGGCAAAGAAATGATGAAAGCTAAAGCAAATATAGTTGAAATGCTTGTGCTCTTCATTGGAAACTTTAGAAGGGTTTCTTGGTTGTTGTTTTTGGGTGACAGGTAGTGAGTGTAAGTATGAAACCACTATATACTACAAGAGTTTGCTATTGTTAGATTCTATGAGGATATAAAGAAGGGGGGGTTACAGATAAAATCAAGGGAAAGGCATTGCAAATGGATTACTTTGAGAAAGAAGAGATTCCCATTTCCCACTACTTACTTTCACTCAATTGAAAATGGATAGTGCTTCTTTTATAACTGTTACAGATTCTGATCTAACTTATAACCAATCCAGTGGCAACTCTTTTGGGACATGAAAATGAATTTGCTGCTAAAAGTATGCTGACTATGACTCACATGTAGTTATCTTAGCACGTGTGCACACATTGTTACTGTGCTATGTCATGTTGATGTGATACGAGTCAGCTTTATGCACGAAAAATAAAGAAACATAAACTTTAATACGAAGCCTAAAGCCCTAAACATGAGAGAGCAATATCTTTAAGTAAGCTTTATCAGATTGAATTTGAGTGAGAAATCTTTGAATAAATTAAACGATTGAAGAAATTTTGGATGAGCTTTCAAACTCTCCATTAATCACGCATTTCTCATCTTGGATTATGTAATGTTTGGCTGAGTGTATTAATCAAATTGTTGGATGCATTTTTAAGTACCAATTGCTTAGCCACTCATGTCCATTAATCTGATGAGCATTTTTCTCTAAAAATGTATAAATACAACAATCCATAGGGACCCTATTCCATATTCTAAAGTAGAAACATGTATAGTAGGAGCATACATTGACAGTTATTGATAACATCCTAAACATTCAATTCAATGCATTATTAACCTGCAAGTGCAACAGAAGTTCAAAATAGCTGTGATGGGCGGGCATACAGAGTAAACCATCTCAAAAATCATAGAGATGCAGATTTCCAGAACTCAGCAGGCTTCCGATGCTGAAATAAGAAATAAGTTAAAAAGAATTAGTCGACTACAAGATCTTCATAAGCAGAAATTGCAAATGGCATGCACAACCTCCTATGGAGCATACAAAAATGCACAAAAGAGCAAAAACACCCAAAGCTAGTATTTGTACAATCTGTACCCCCAACCAAGGGTAAGACTTGTATGTTGATTGGGCTAGCTGGAGCCACAAGGATCACAGTTTTACTACTTGGTACTAGTATACTACCCCTATACCAGATAAATTATGTGTTGTCTAAAAATATTTTGGCCCCCCTGCTTGGCTTACAAAACTGTAGAGGGTACATGTTTGATACATATAAACATCTATTTTTCCCATCATTTCAAAGTAAATAGATTTTCAAGAGTCTTTACTAGACTAAACTTACCTTGGCAATTGGCATCTTTGCTCTCACTGAATCGATCAATGAGAAATCAATATCAGCTATGGTAATCCCTGTTGAATGTTGATCTAAGACAGAGAGAATCAAATGTTAAAATTATGCTGCAGCACTTGCTAGTATAAATACCACAAGCACGAGAAATTGAGAACTGACAACAAACAATTAAGTAGCATGTTTAAGATAATAGATTCTTTTTTTTTTTTTTTTGTTAATCTTAGGTAAGGAAACGCTTTCTTCCAAGAGAAAGAAAATGCATTTCAGAGCATGGCTGCAGTGAAGTTCAACTCACAGTGAGCTACTCCAGAGTTGAACAACACCTCAACAAAAAGGAAACCTTTGTAGCAAAGTTATATGTTTGATCCATTTCAGAACTCATAAAGTATGAGTTAACAAAGGGGACCAAGTCTCTTATCTGTTCTTCCACATCAACAACGCGCAAAACACCTTCCGTTATCTAGTTCAATTAGCTTGTCATAAGGTGCCATGGTTTAACAAGGGAATTACTCAAAAACAAAATTTGATGAAAAACTTCATTATAGGAAGTCTTTGAGAAAGCTGATGGTTTATAGGTCACAAATATTTTTATTAAAATTCAAACTATTGGCCATGATCTAAAGCTTCTGAATGTAACAGCTACCTCAATTAGCTTAGAATGCAAAAGGAAATTAAGTTCTCACCAGGCAGTCGACCAACAACTGTTCCCCATGGATCAATAATTAAAGTTTCGCCATGGCTTTCTCTTTTTTCATTATGCTTTCCAGCTTGTGCAGAAGCTATGACCTGTTAATGCATGAATTAGTAGAAAAAAAAAATATATGAAAAGTTTATGTTAAAGGAGAAGAGAAAATGAAGTTCATACGTAGCACTGAGTCTCAATCGCACGAGCACGAAGAAGAATCTCCCAGTGTGCAAGCCCAGTTACTTTTGTGAAGGCTGAAGGAACCAATAGAACCTGCAGATTGTAATGCAAGATTAGATGCCAATGTGAGATTCTAAATAATCCCATTGCACTTTAAAGCTAAGGAAAAGCTACCTGTGCCTCGTGTTGGAACCTGAGCTGCTGGTAAAGCTCTGGGAATCTCAGGTCATAGCAAACTGTCAAACCCAAGCGTCCAATAGGGCTATCTACTGCAACAACATTCTTCCCTGTAAATATGAACAAATTAAGTTCCTCATGTGCAAAAGATAATCAGCAACAGTAACAAAATACACACACACACACACAACAACACACAATTTGACCATTACATATGTGGGCAAGGCTGGCAAGAAAATTACCTGCTTCTGTGAAGCTGCCTTCGTTGTATGACCTTCCACCAGGAATATCCACATCAAACCTTCAACAACAAAAGAAGTTTGTTTGCTATAAGCACATTGCAACATGAACACAGTTTTCACAAAAAAGTCTGGCTAAGTGGCTATCAAAAATTGCATAGAAGTGAAGTTAAAAAGCTTACTCACAAGTGAATCTTTCTGTAAGTGCTTCTGATGTTCCCAGCATCATCAACCACAACATGGGTGTTCAACAAATGTTCATCATCAGACCCCTTCTCTTGAAAGCCTCCAAGTGACAACCAAATCCCGGATTCTCTGCCGTTCATGGCCACATGGGTCACTTCAAATTTCACGATAAAATCAAATGTATGATAGAAAGTTAGCTTTTTTTACTATACCTTGCTAGAGAGCAGTACTGTTTGAAAATTGGACCGTCTAAAGGTTCTGCTACTCTGAGACTGTCACCATCTTTAGCACCAATAAATGAGAAGCTTTCTGGGAAGCAAATCAATTTTGCTCCACCAGCAGCTGCTTCCTTCACATATTGTAAATTAAATCCTTAAAAATTGCATAATTCTTGAAGAACAAAAATGGAAGAAGTGTAAGGTTGGGTACTTTGACGAGGCGAGAGCAGGTGGCGAAGTTGGCGGCGAGGTCGTTGATGGAGGTCATCTGAGCGGCGGCCACTCGGAGTGAGTTGGCGGCCATGTCTGACTCGCCGGTGATGCTGACACGTGCGGACTGGGAACGAATCGGAGCGACGTCTCGGAGGAGTGGACTTATGGGAGAGTTAGTTAGGGACAGACGAAACGACATCGTTGTTTAGCGTGAAAGGTCCCTCCGGAAATGTTTAGGCAACGACCACGTCAGCCATTCGGATTTTGGTATGGGATCCAAAATAATTCACCAAAACTCAACAATCCTACAAATCAATAATTAAAGAATCATTCAAAAACATCAAGCTTATGTGCAACAAAAAAGTATAAAACAAAAATTAAACATTAAGGTTCGATTTTCACCAAGCAGTGGAGAAAGTACCATTGTACTTTGGAAGGAATCAAGCAAGTGACAACCAAATAGATAGTTTGACAAATGGTTGCATTGATATAAACGACATTTCTGCTGTTAAAACAAAACATGGATGGATGCAATCATGCAACTAGTTCTTGATTGAAAATAACATTTGTAATAGTTGATTAAAACGATGGTTGATCCTCCACTGCCTTAAATTGATGTCATTTGCAAACAAAAAATGAATCATTCATAAACATCAAGCTTATGTGCAACATTTAAAACAATCAAGCCTCAATTTTACCAAGCAGTAGAAAAAATACCATTCTACTTTGGAAGAAATAATAAAATTGTCTGCCTTTGTAAGTGACAATTCAATATATGAAAAAATTTATCATAGCACATATAGTTTACAGTACATTTTAACTCTTAAATTTTAATGAATTTATTTTTTCATTATTATGCTATAAATTTTTTCAGCGTTATATGTGTTTGTACTATTATAGTCCAATTTTGACGTATATAAGCAAAATCATATAATAACTTCAAGGTCAATTACTTAGTTTACCATAATTTTGACAAGGGGTCATTTTCTTTCATTGATTGATGGATGCAGCATGATATTATTAATTTATTATTGGATAACAGTGGAACAAGTTGTCAACTTTATTCCCAAGAAATTCCCAAACATAATAGGAGGCAAAGTGGAAAATTCTTTAATAATTGTTTTAGAGGAACTTAGAGTTTACTATATTAAGGAGAGGGGAAGATGAGCAAAAGTTGCCTAAAATGGTGGTTTGTTGGAGGTCAAAGTCAAAACCCCAGCCCATAAATTAGAAAACCAAAACTGAAAATCCAACCCAAAAGGCCTCAGCTCTCTCCCATATTGATGGTTTTCAAACCGAGGGCGAGGGGTCTGTTGTATTGTATGCATAATCTCTTTCCCTAGAAGAAAGAAAAACAAAAAAAAAAAAAAGAAAGAAAAAAAAAGAAAAAGAGAAAGAATAACAGGAAAGAGAACCAATTGCAGCTTCCAATCTCTCTCTCTACCTCTCTCTCTCTCTCTCTCTCTCTCTCTCTCTCACTCCTTCGATCTAACCTTTCCACGTTTCTGACAAACTTTTTTTCTGTCAGAACATTCCAAATCTGTTTCATTGGTTCTCAGGCTAATCCAAATACAAATGTTATTTTCAGCTCTGGAGATAATTGAATTATCATAGACAAAGGGCCAAAAGAATCCCTCAAACCTATAGAACACAAGGTATGCAGATTTTTTCATTCTCAAAGAAATTAACTTGTATCATATGAATTGAGCTCCAGTGTTATTTTATTGAAATGGAATTACTTATATGCAATTTTGTTACATACCCATATGTCTGTTTGATCTTAAATTTGTGTTTGACAATTGGATTCATGGTTTTGATTTTTGTCTCACAATAAAGTTTATGTATTTTTCTGGAAATACCCATTAATTTGTATGATCTACAGATTGATAAAGTTTGCATTTTGATGTTTTTTAGCAAACTTGTGAGGTTTCTGGGCATGCCCATTTTGTTACCTTTTCAACTAATACCTGTTGAGCTTAATGTTGCATGCATCTTGTTTATGGTCTCAAACTCATATTATCTGGTTTTGCACTCCTATCAATCTGTGACTTTTGTATACTTTTGACTTTAGTTGTGTTTGCATTGTAACCTTTATCTCAAACTTATATAGGTTCTTCACATACCCATCAAATTGTTGGATGTTTTGCACCCCTACAGATTAATGTCCCCATTCATCAATGAGTATTTGATATGTGGAACCTGTAATTTGGATTTTGAAATTGAAGGGAAACCAGAGGAGTCGCTAGGATTAGATATTGTTCACAACATATACTCAATGAATAATTTAATTGCCGGATCATTTGGTTGAGAATATGTAAGGGATGGTATCAACTACGCTAATGAAGATTATGTCACCCTGTTGGAAACCTTCTGTTGAGGGTGAAAATTCAGACAGAGGCGGGGACGTGAGTGGTCGGCTTGATGGCTTGTTGTGGTATAAAGATTCAGGACACCATGTTAATGGCGATTTCTCAATGGCAGTAATTCAAGCAAACAATTTGTTGGAAGACCAAAGCCAAATTGAATCAGGGCCACTGAGCTCACTCGAATCAGGTCCTCATGGAACATTTGTTGGAGTTTATGATGGACATGGAGGTCCAGAAGCCGCCCGGTTTATAAATGAGCACCTGTTCAACAATATCAAAAGTACGTTGTTCCTTGACTTGCACTGTATCTCCTAAATTCATCCTTTCCTACCTGTTGAGAAGTTTTGGTAATTGCAATACAATAAATTAGTAGTGCCATTAAAATTATACAGTTTGGTGATAGGAGGATCCCATGTCCTAATGCATTTTGGTCATTATTTTTCTAATGTCTTGATGTTTCTGCCATATCCCATAGGAAAGTAATATGAGTAACAAGGTTTTGTCATTGTCGTGCCATATGTGTTGCATGCTTTCCACATGGTAACATGGAGATTAGAGATCATTCAGATTCTCTGTGCCTCTTGGATTCTCTTAAATAACTTGTTGCTTTCATGTTACATATATGGTTATCAATAGATATTTCATATCTGATTATAACTTTTAGGAGAATTTGCATCCGACAGAATGGTTTTATTTTATTTTTCTGGTGGATTTGGAGCTTTACTGCCTAGGATTATCTTTATAGTGACAATTTATTCGTATTGCAATGTTCCTTCCAATGATGTCTATTTTGGAGTTGGGAACAGTGGGGCTAAGAACAGCATTAGGAATTTTGGAATTGTACTGAACGGGTGGAAAAGTTGAGACAAATTTGTATGTAGATTCCATTAGCGCTTCCCATATTTGGATAGCTAATGCATATATTTACTGACTTGACAGCTATTATGGTGCAGAATTCACATCAGAGAATCAGGGAATGTCAGCCGATGTTATCAGCAAAGCATTTTTGGCAACTGAAGAGGAATTCCTCTCTCTAGTAAGGAAGCAGTGGCTAATTAAGCCACTGCTTGCTTCCGTTGGTTCATGTTGTTTGGTAGGCATAATATGTAGTGGGCTGCTGTACATAGCAAATGCGGGAGATTCTCGGGTGGTGTTAGGAAGACTGGATAAGACCGTTAAACAGGTAAAAGCTGTTCAGTTATCAATTGAGCACAATGCAAGTATAGAATCGGTGAGAGAGGAATTGCGCTCGTTGCATCCCGATGATCCACAGATTGTGGTATTAAGGCACAAGGTGTGGCGTGTGAAGGGAGTGATACAGGTGATTCTTTTTCTTATCTGTTCGTAAATCTCTTATAAATTGAAACTCTCCTCTGCGTCATTTTTTGTTACCGTATACATTTTTTCCCCTTTGACTTAGTGTGACTCACTTCATCAATTGTATGCTACATGGTTTCTTAACATACTTAAAACACCGCTGTTAGTTTCATCAGTTTTCTCAATATTGCCAAGATGGACATGTATTTCCCAACTAGGCATGGTGCCACATTGGAATTAGATCATTCGGGTTTATGTGTGTTTGACTTTTTAGTCTAAACCCGAGTTGGGGACAGGTTTGCATGAGGAATATTTTGTGCAATTTAACAAATGATTTGACATCTTTTAAACATTAATTTTGATGGCCACTTCTCAAAGATGGCATGTCATGCACAATAGAGAAGCTCTCATTTTAGAGAGATTTGTTTCTCTTACAGGTTTCAAGGTCCATTGGTGATGCCTACCTGAAAAGGTCAGAATTTAACAAAGAACCTCTATTGGCAAAGTTTAGACTACCAGAACCCTTCCACAAGCCGATCCTTAAAGCTGAACCAACAATATTAGTGCAAAAACTCTATCCTGAAGATCAGTTTCTCATATTTGCATCAGATGGCCTATGGGAGCAGTTAAGCAATCAGGAGGCAGCTGACATTGTCCAGAGCTGTCCACGTAATGTATGGTTCCCATTTCAAGTTTCGATTTCCTTTGTATTTATTTGGGTATGTTATAACTTATTAGACACTTGTTTCTAAATGAATCTAGGGAAGATCTTTTTCTCTTGCTCTCAGAATAATAGTTTTTCTGCCCCTTTTATTTCCCATGTCTTGTAAACAAATTGATGCTGATTGTATAGTGTTTATGTGTGAAAATCACCATTTGTCCCAAAAAGCCAGTGGTACTGACTTTTCTGAAGAATTACTTAACTTGGATCATGATAGATGGACCTTGTTTTGTCTGCATGATCTTGTAAGCTCAGCTGGAAATCATCTTTTGTTGAAGTTGTTCTGGGGCCTACTATAACATTTCCTATATTTTTGCAGGGAATAGCAAGGAAACTAGTCAAAGCCGCACTTCGTGAAGCAGCTAAGAAGAGAGAAATGAGATACTCAGACTTGAAAAAGATTGATCGAGGGGTGAGGAGGCATTTTCACGACGATATCACAGTAATAGTTCTGTTCCTAGATTCACATCTGGTCAGTCGTAGCTACTGGCAGGGGCCTCTGCTTTCAATTAAGGGAGGTGCTGGTGTCCCCTACTACTAGATTAAGAGGTTCTGACCATCGATCACTCAAACCCCTGGTTTTCTTCATTTGTATTAAGAAACAAGCTTTTTGATTACTTCACAAAGAGGAGAGATTAAAGGCAGATTTTTGGTTATTTTTTTCTTTTTCTTTTTCTTTTCTGATGTATAGCCATGCTTCATGAACTTTTTTATTTTTTAATTTTTGCATAATGCCACAAGAAATTTCAGTATAGATGGGAAAAAATGGCTAGTGAACAGACTGAGAGTGCCTCAGAATAATTTCTGCAGAAATTGCCAGGCCATTTGGACATGACATGATTTTTTGAACTGGATTGGTTAGTCTGTTGCCTTGAGATCATTTACAATATGAGTTTCAAAACATGTGGGTAATGGTTCTTGACCAATTCCTTTAGTATTAAAAGGGGAAGCATGATATATAAATGCTCCATATTAGGCCTTCTAGGTAAAGGACCCTATAATAAAAGAATCTTCAAAAATGGTATCCAAATTCTTGACTATTGAGTATTGACAGAAGTAGTCAAAAATTCTACATAAGCGCCTCTCTACTAATACTCTACATAAGCATCGCGTGTGATAATCCTATTCATATAATAAAATTGAAATCAATTATATTAATCTGCTAAGAAAAAGGGTTGATTGTAAAAAAATATAAGCTAAACTTGTTTGAAATCCCAAATCAAAACTAAACAAAAATAAAAGCTTATGCAATAGGCCAATAGCCAATGACTCAAATCCAAAAGTCAACCTGGTGTATCCGCCACTTCTTATCATAAGCAACATATTTCTACTTTCTGGGCTGCAATAAACGAGTAATAAAAATATCTCATAATTGGAAAGTCCAAACCTTTTTAGCACCTCTCTTTTAACATTTTTTTAAGTATTCTTTAATTTGTTGATCACAACATAAAAAGTAATCTTTATTTTGTGTTACCGGAAAAATTCTGTGAAATGTGTTAAAAGTATAAATACATAACCAACTCTCAAACGAACCCAAACCGTGATGGCTACTTTGAAAGTGAGTTTCAGAATCTCTGCTTCTGCTTCATCCCCTCTGACCTCTTGGCCACACCCTTCAGATTCAGTCGCTTTCTCTCTCTCTAAGAAACCAGTGATAGCCACGTTTCCGAACACCACCATACTATCTCCTCGTAAGCTTCGACTTCAAGTTTCGCCTGGAAAGACAACCAGAGCTTCACTCTCTGTAACAATGGCAACTGGGTATGTTAGTATGTTACTAGTCTCTTGTTTTCTTGCTCAGAAATGGGAAAATTATTATAATTCAAAGTTTTTTTTTTTTCACTGTCTTTGGGAAATGGGAACCCAATAACTAAAGTTGCAAGTCTTCGTTTTTGTTTTTGGTTTTGGTTTTATGTTGGAAGTGGGCAAGAGGTTCTTCCACCAGCTCTCACTTCTAAATCAGACCCACCTCCACTTTTCGATGGGACGACAAGGTTGGTACAGACCACTTTTCTAGTTTATAAGTTATTGTAGTTCCGATCAATGTGTTTGTTTCAATGCCCATTGCAAAAACTTTCATTATTTGGAATTGTCTATGTAAATCTGACTATTGGAAATGTTGGGTTATATTGTTGAAGGTTGTATATATCTTACACATGCCCGTATGCACAGCGTGCGTGGATTACCCGGAACTGTAAGGTTGTTTCTAGAGCACTTCATGGTCTGGTTTTACTTCATTTGGTCTCTTTTTCTGGTTACCTTTTGAATGGTTGCACAAAAGTTTGAGGTGAAGAAAAGAACTTTGTGAATCTTTAATCTATGCGTTTTGGCTTTGCAAATGTGAACAGAACTCCTCAAATTAAGTTAGTGAATGGGGTTCTTGTTTCATGAGTCCCATAAAATAAAATAAAAATAAAAAATATATATATATATATATAAAAGAAATCTTAATTTCTCCCCTCCACATATCTTTTACTGAGCAGCTAAACTGGATATTGATGTTTGCCTTGTTGTGGACAACTATTAATGTGCTTTGTTTGCGGACAAATCTTACTATGTTGGCTATGATGGTACTTTGGCTGTTCTTGTTTTCACCACAAAATCAAACCCTTTAATGGTGATTGTTGGGAACAGGGATTGGAGCAAAAGATACAATTGGTTCCTCTTGATCTGCCAGACAGGCCTTCTTGGTACAAGGAGAAAGTCTACCCTTCTAACAAGGTGAATTTTTGTGCATAGAGTATATGTTATAAGGCTTAAACAGATAGAAGGTTGTTTCCATATATTTTTGTGCTGTATTTGAAGGCACAGGTTCATCCTCAGCCTAAAATAGAGTCGTTACAAAATGTAGCAGAGTCATAGTAATAAATTGTATTGAATGGTTTCATATCGTGGAAATCTGAATTCCGCATCGACATGGAGCTTATAGAAGCCTCAGTAGTTTTACTGTGAAACTTATTTAGATGTACAAGAGGAGTCATTAACATATTTTCAGGCCATCATATTAGGAGATAAGCTTCACAAATTTGCATCAGAAATAATTAGAGAGACAAAACGGAGCTAATAAACCTATGAATAAGCTACAATTTGTAGACTTACTTCACTGTTGCATTTTCTCTCCAAGGTGTTGTCTGATATGAAATTTGAACACAGGTGCCATCATTGGAACACAATAACGAAATCAAAGGAGAGAGTCTTGATTTGATTAGATATATTGACAGTAACTTTGAAGGGCCTTCCCTGTTCCCTGATGTAAGATTTGGTGAATACTTTTGTTACTAAATATTGACTTCTCTATGGTATTACTAAAGCTAATACTCTGTGAATATAGGATCCTGCAAAGAGAGAGTTTGCAGAAGAGTTGCTGTCCTACACGGACTCCTTCAATAAATCTGTGTTTTCTTCATTTAAAGGAGATGGAATTGAGGCAGCTAGTGAGTGATCACTTGCTTCTTTTGTAGTTACTTTAAAGTTGAAAATGAGCTCATGTGACTATGGTTGTATGTTAAAGCAGGTGCTGCGTTTGACTATATTGAAACTGCTCTTTCCAACTTTGAAGATGGACCTTTCTTTCTTGGCAAATTCAGTCTGGTAATATGGCTGCTGTATCTGCTTGCTGCCAATTAGTGTTTTAGTTCTCATTTTTCTTAAGCTTTATTAGGCAGTTCTTCTGTACTTGTCCATCTTTTGAAAAGTTTTTAAGTTTTGTTCTTCATTTCAGGTGGATATAGCTTATGCTCCATTCATTGAAAGATTTCAGCCTTTTTTATTGGATGTGAAGAAGTATGACATGACTGCAGGCAGACCTAAACTGGCAGAATGGATTGAGGTACACTATGTATTTGGTGGTCTTTCCTTCACATAATTTCCATAATAAGTCTCAACATATCTCTCAATGCATATGACATGCCTTTGAAGTTCCTCAGAAGTTAACCCAAGTTTTAAAATATAAATGCGTGTATTATATAATTGAAATCATACAAAATGAATTTGGTACTCAATAAAAAAGATCACTCATGTGAGTATATATCAATTTTGTAGGAGATGAACAAAAATGAAGCTTACAAACGAACCCGGCATGATCCCAAAGAGCTTGTTGAAAGCTACAAGAGACGCTTTTTGGTAATTTTCTCTTACTGCATGTTTGGGAAGTCAATTCTCAAGGTTGCTGCTGATAATAAGAATGAAGGAGGTGGCTGTACTTATTTCTTAATTCATTGGTTTTGCAGGCTTCGCTCTGATCAGCAGAACAAAGTAAGGCATTGCGGAAGATGTTCCAAATTTGGCAAAATCATGAAAGTCGCAAAAGCCATTTGAAACAGGCAGTGTAATTTTAAGCGAGTCTTCATTTATTGTATGATAATTTTGCTGAATTGGGATTTGCAACTTTTCTTCTGTAAAATGAGACTCACATGAAAATAACTTACCTGTCCCTGTTATAGGGACAGGTGTTATCACCATTAGAGAGAGAGAGGAAGAGAGGAAGAGAGAAAGAGAGAAAGAGAATGAGAGAGAAAGGGGGGGAGGGATAAGTGTTGCAGGTAAGTTCTTCTCGACTCACATTCATACTTTCAGCAGTTTACAGCCAATTTCTTTTGTTTTCTACCAAAAAGTCATCCGTACAAAATGTTGATTACAACCAAATCATTAACAATAGATCATGCTGATTCAGTAGACTTAGATCTGTCATATTTGTCAAAGCTTAATCTAACCTCAGAATGCCTCAAAGATAACTTCTTATGGATTAAAACATAAATGGTGTTTTTTTCCCCTTCACGAAGAAAATATATTTATGTTATTAGACCCTGCAAAAATCTTGAAAGTGTTTCTCTAGAAATGTAAATGCCATAAGCAGTTGCATTCGCTAAGGGCCATTGCACAGAATTCTGAAAGCTGTTTACTTTAACCGTAGGGAATTTGTGTTTACACTTTATAAAATCAACAAGCATAAACCATCTCAGACACCTAACAGCAACAGCATCTAGCTTAATGCTACATCCTCCAAACTCCCTCGGCTTCAAAGAACCAGCTTCTTCCAAATCAGTGGGCGGAAAAAATTTGAATAACCAAAATATCATATGTAATGAGGAAAGTTTGTTTCAATCTCTATATCCCGATAGTATCCCAAAAAATCAGATCAGCCTGACAGCTGCGGGGTTATAAAGTCGTTGGGGCGGCCATTAAACAAAATGTTACCACCACCCCAAAATATTAAACTGAAATATACTTAATACTGTGGGAACTTTAGCAATAGTGGTTATCCCCTCCATCGACTATCAGCAGAATGCTGCTCCAATGTGCAACAATGAGCATTGCTGGGTTCCTGTACAGAGAACTAACAAGCACCTCTCGCATTTGAAATGATTGCTCACTTAAGAAGCATGTATATCGGTAAACATAGCAGCAGCACGAACACTACTTCAGTAGTACTCTCCATATCTTGCTCATATACACAATTAAAGACCATACAGCAAGCCCTGCTGAACCATAAAGTAGAACAACACCAGAAGCTACTAGAACCTCTGGTCCTCCAAGACTGCACAAGATGGAGGGTAGGGGAAAGGAGGCAAAGGGGTCAGAAACTACCAACAATGATCCAACAAGTTCTCTTGCAGGAATTATCTCTTTCATCTGTATCGACTTAAAAGAATAGCCCAAAAGCCAAGAAAAGACAATGTACCTGCTGTCTCGGGTGGCCAAGAGGATAGTAAGTGCAATCATCTGTGTGGCTGTTTTCCACTTTCCCAAGTTATTTACAGCAACAGCCTGAGAATATTTATCATTCTAGTGACTACTTACTTTATGATGAGTAACAGCTAAACGCTTCTATAAGTTAAGAAATAAAAATGCAGTTGTTTAGAGGTGGCATGGGGAAGGAAAACAGACCTCTAAAAGCTTGCCATTCTGAGAAGCAGCCCATTCTCTTACTGCAGACATGGTTATCTGAAAATAAGAGCAAACCGATTCGTAAGACAGTGCTTGTGGGGGGGGGAGGGGGGAGAGAGAGAGAGAGAGAGAGAGAGAGTTAAAAAGAGAACTAATCATTTGAGCCAATATAGGTAAAAAATTTCAAATGAGGCTAAAACTTGGTCAGCACAAATTCATAAGCACATCAGCACATCCATGCACAAAAGAGTCAAATACCACACGGTCCACACTCAACCCAACATTGGTGAGAAGATCATGCCAATTTATTTGCAAACAGCAACTCAACTTGCCATTCAAATACATGATACCCGAACCCCACATCTTAAAAAGATGCCTTGAACTTTCTTCATGAAAGATCATGCCCAAATATTTTCATGTATACAGACAAACATAACTTTTCTACAAACTATATCTTCCTAGTGCCAAAAATACAATCAAATTTAATTTTGACAATTATTAATATACCAGTGAAAGTTTCTATTGGTCAATCGTTACAAAAAAAGTGCGAGAAAAATAATCCCTATATAGATGAGTTAATAACTAAGGAAAAATAGAAGAAAAGTAAAATTATATCATTACCTCTCTACCGATTATGGCAATAGAGGGAACAACCAACAGCCATGGCACTTGCCCAAACATAGCAACATCCAAAGGTCTGGAACACAATAAAACCAGTGTGGCTGCAACCATGAGCTGCATTCAGCAGGAATGACAATCAAATTATGAACTCTGGTAGAGTATAAAAAATAAAACATAAAATAGAATAACCAAATCACTCTTTTTATTGGAACTAGCTGAAGTTGACACTGTTAATTTTTTACATGATAAACAATACCTTATCAGCTACTGGATCCAAAAATGCACCAAAAGCAGATCCTAACCTCATCTGGAACGTAAATAAATTTTTAAAAAGTCAATAAAATTTAACAAAGAAGTCGCAATCATTCAAATTCCCACAATCAAAAATTGATCTTTCAGAGTTAAGATAACGAAAATAAGTTAACCTTCCGAGCAAGATACCCATCGAGCCAATCAGTAATTGCTGCGGCAATGAAAATACTTGTTGTAGCAGTTTTTCCCCACCAACTATCGAGGTAGAAAGCTAGGAAAATGAGGGGGAAAGAAACCGTGTTAGCCTAATCAAATGCAAGATTATTGATTCATTATGCATCCTATCCAAAATCTGCAGAAACCTCGAATGCATGCAAAACCCAGATAATTAAACACAACCCAATTCGCAAATTATGACTACTCCAATTGTTTTGGACCTCCCAATAAAGACATCAATATCACAAACAAAGACAAACAAACAAATCCATATTGGCAATTCAAGCGATTAGCTAGATACAAAATGATAATCAATATAACAAACAGAAAAAAATACAAAACCCATATTGGCAATTCAAACAATTAACTAGATACAAAATGACGATCAATATCATTGGCAATTGAAACCAAAATTCATTGAAATCATGAATGCAAAACTGGGATTTAATGAAAAGGGCATGGAGAATTGGGCATACTGCTAATGAGAAGCGGCACGGCGGCGACACGGCCGAGCGTTAGAATGGTGGGCAAGGTGAGCAATTTGGAGGAAGAGTGCTGCGGTTGTTGTTGCTGATGTTGATGTTGGTGGTGATTTTGCAGAGGCGAGAACAATTCGCCTTGGTTTGGGTACAATTGGCTGTCGTACCAATCGGGTCCTTTATTCTCCGAACCCATATCGGCCATAAGACCACCACCAGGCTCCGACCCAGACCCGGAAAAGCCTCCCTTATTCTCAGAGGGCGCACCACCACCACTAACGTTGCTCCGAGAGGAGACAGAGAGGCATTTATGGTGGCCGCGAAATCTGGGCCCTAGATTTTGACGATGACGATGACGATGATGATGAGGAAGAGTGTTATCGTGCGCTGGGGGTGCGCACGGGGTTATCCGCCACCCGTATTGATGCGTAGGCGGGAATGTCTCAATGGTGTGGGTAGAGGACGTTGTGGTGGTGCAGGTGTAGGTGAGGGTGCGTGGGCGTGAGCGCAGCAGATTGCAGAAGAAGAGGTGGTTCTTGTGGTAGGAAGGGGGCTTCTTGGCGTATATAGAGGCTGAGGCTGAGGCTGCTGTGGTCATTTTGAGCACCAGGGCTGACATGGCTATTGCCTACTACAACTACAACTGCTACAAATTTACGGACCTACAACTTCTACTAAAACTACAAGCCGTGGCCTTTACTACTTTTTAGTTTCAGCAGAAGCCCCAACAAAACAGTTACAAAAAATCTAACCGACTTCACTCTCTTTTTCTCTTTGCTCAGGCTGTGGACTTGTAAGCTCTCTCTCTCTTTGCCTGCTGGTGCTAATCCCACTTCTAGTTCTGCATCGTTTTCTCAGAAAAAAACAAAGAAAAAAAAATTACGCTATCCTTTTCTATTCTAAGAGAGGGATCCGAATTTAATATCTCTCCAATATAGTGTTTAATCAAGATACTGACGTGCAAATGGTTTGTAAAAAAAAAATTGTATATACATAGTTTTTCGAATTAATTACTATAGTCTATAGGTGCATGTTAATAATAATTAATCTCCAGTACATCAATTAATTTTATTTAATAATAAAGTAACTATCAGTTGCATTAAGCGGGTGCCAACTAACTTATTTTGAAATATGGTCAATTATCATTTTTTTTTTCTCTCTCTCCCAACTATGTTTCTTATTCTTTCCTCTTTATCATCTTCTTGTTCTTATTTTTCACAGATCGAGATTTTTTTTTTTTGTCAAAAGATCGAGAACTCAAATATAGAAAAATATTGAAATTATGAATTAAAACTGTTAATTGAAATTGAAAAATAAAAATGCAAATTGAAATCGATTTTTTGAGTTTGTTAACTGTGTCAGATAACTAAAACTACCATTTTTTAAGAGTGTTCTCCATAATTGAAACTGCGAATGGAAAACTGAAACTGCAGTGAAAATTAAAACTTTTTTATGATTAAATTTGTTTACATTAGTGTTGAAGCTGTTTTGGGTTGTGGGTGAGTTTATTTTACCTGAAAATTAAATTAATGATTTTAGATGGGTTGATATTATTTGAAAATTAGATTTATGGTTGTTAGTGAGTTGATGTTACCTTAAAATTAAATTTGTGAGATTGGGTGTTTTTGTCTAATTTGTTGGGTTGTGAGTACCTTAAAGTTAATGGACTCTAGTTTTTAATTATAAATTTAGAACCTCTATGTTGTGAAGAGAAATAACACTAAATTAATAACTAGATTAGAATTTCTATTTTTCTTTATTTTTGTACATTTTGTTTTACTATTTGTTTGATGCAATAAAACTAGTTTATGAAAAATTATTAGGTGTATTCGATATACCGTCACCTGGTGTAACCAATTCAATGTGTAAGGATATTATTGAATTGTGTATTTATTTAGTAGGGTATAGTATTAATAACATTTATTCATATCATGATATGTTGGATTAGTTACATTATATGACAATGTATCGGTTATACAACTTATAGGTCGGTCTAAAAAAAAAAAAAGACTCACTTACAAATTGAGGCCTGCCTATATTATGTAGAATTAGGTTATACAACTTAAATATAAAAGGTCTATTTTTATATTTATGGTAAGTATATATGTATATGTATATGTTTATTTTAGAAAACAAGTACTCCAAATTCTTTAAAATTATAACACATAAAAGAGGTTTTTTTTTTTTTTTCTTCTTATGCACAAGAATACACCAATAGCCATGAATCCAAAAGCTTAATTCATAGCTCCCATGTCTTCTTCTATGCTTAAAGAAATTCCCAACCCTCCATATGCGCCATTGTATTTTCCCCAAGACACGATGCTTATCTTAAGCCCTAAACCCAGTTAATGGGAAAAAGGTAGATGTAATGTAACTTCAAAGGAAAAAAAAGCTCCTCCTCGAAAATGAAAAGAACTAATGCAGAATTTAATAGGTAACTTCCAAACAAGTTTTAATTAAAAAAAAACTAGATTATAAATTAAAATAACTTTAGAAAAAAAAAAATCGCTTGATTTTGAAACATAATGAATTTCTTCGTCTGAAACGTTGATATACAAGTACTTTAATTTTAGGGTCCGTTAACAATAATTTTATTGAATAAATAAAAAAAAATTTATTTGAAAAAAAAAATTACTTTATAGTTTCTATTATTAGTAGTTTTGCAAAATCTTTAATGTTGTAAGAAATATCTTCTTGATAAGAAACGATGCCTCAGTTTCTATAGGTCCAGGCATAAAGGAACTCAATTGTTGTCTTCTACCGACAGAAACTTTTTAAGATAAAAAAACTATGACATATGGCATTTACGAGAAAGGGTCTTTAGACAAAAAACACACACGCCGACAGGGGCTGGGCTGGGCATGAAAGTAGTAAAAAATTGTAACCAAAAAAATAAGTAGTAAAAAATTAATAAAGAAAGTAGAAAGTAGAAACTACAAAACCAAATAATTACACTCTCCTTGTTACCATGTGAATTGTGAAGTAAGGCAGTCAAATAAAATCAAGGGAAATTTACAAACATGCCACTATTACATAAGACAATTGCAAATATCAGAATTTAGCAAGTGTTTACAAAACTAGTTTGGAAAGTAAATGTCTAAACTACCCCAATCAACTTTTAGTGATACCACACCTCGACTCTTATCGATACCACACTTTTGTTTGTAAAGCCAAGTCAATATTGGTAAATAATTTTCGACCACAACTTGTAAATGAATATAAGCCAAGTATTTGGCAAACTATTAATCGAAACATGAGTTTATTTGGTTGGTAATGTTGGATAATATTCGATCAAGGTGAGCTAATTACCCACATGCCAAAACCACCGATTATTATTCGTGAAAAAAATATTAATTTTCAAGTCAATTAATGTCTTGATTTAAATATTAAATAAGTCAGTAGTCGATATATAAATTGAGATTTGATCGATATGAATTGATACATCACAAAATGTTTCTACTTGAGGTCAACGCATATTGGCCCCTAAGGTGTGGGAAGCATTGGATGGCCTATATGAGCTAAGGCAAGCACTGGATGGCCTCTAAGGTGAGACCAATATTGCCATTGGCCTCTTAAAACTTTTGGGTATAGAAAAATTACTCGGGTGTGATGAACAGTTTTAGGTGAAAATAGCTTCATTCTTTTATTATTTTTTTGTAATTTTCATTTTAAAGATACGAGAAAATGGGTGGGCAAGGACATTAGGGTCATTTTCAACAGCAAAAAAGTAAAAAAAATAGAAAAGGACTTGAGGGTCAAATTGGTCATGAGAAAAAAGGTGCACTTTTCTATTGCATATGGATACGGTGATAATGATGATCGTGGGCCTCAATGTTTGGAGCCTTGGTGGTCTACTTATTTACTCATTTCATGCGCGCCATTGAGGATAAGTGCCTTTTATGGCTATTTGATTATTATATTTTCAGAAACCATTTATTATATTTTTTTTTGAAACTTCATAATTCATAAGCCATCTTTTAAAGCATAAGCCATATATGTAGTTATATACAATTAGGCATATTGTCTTGAATTTTCATAATCCATACATACAAAATATGACTAGATGGGAAAGAGCTATTATATTAAAGTAATTACTAAATTGTCGGTTGTTATTTAAAATACTAAATGATAAATGTTTGAACATTTTCCTATATACTTACATTCGGTGTCTTTAATTGAATTGAATAAGTTAACTTATTAAATTCAAAGTTTAAAGAAAGAAATAGAGGCTAATTTCTAAATTTTGTTCAAATTAAAAGAAGAAGATAAATTAGTCACGAGGGAAGCTTATTTCTTCTAATCCTCACACAATAGTGAAATATCAACTCTTTATGACTAATTTATCTTATTCTTTTAAGTTGGACAAAATTTATTAGTTAGTCTCTATTTATTCTTGTAATATACATTAAATTTAGAGAATTAACCTATCCAGTTTAATTTTTATCCCCAAACAAGACTATATTGAATTGTATAAACAATGATAAAGCTGTAACTTTCTTAATCAAATCCATATTAAGAATGAGATTAAAATCTCTCTTAATATTTGACTTCTTTTTTTTTTGTAATAATCTTTCCGCATGCTCTTTCATGTGCATCAACGGACTTTATTATTATTTATTTATAAAAGTTAATTATATCTACAGCGATTATAAGAATAAATCACCAACTTATAATTTTGTTGTTTTTGCAATTTCTTAATTCTCATTTTATTTTACCATCTTATGACTTATCTTTAAAAATACTTACTATTTTTATCGGAAAAGACAATCTAGACCGTATAATTTTTTGCAAAACCTTGACACCAACCAAATTACAAAAATAGAAATAGGAAAAAACAAAAAAAAAAGGTTCTGTTTTACCTTTTTCATTTTTAGTTTTTTTATTTTGCTTGTGCGGGAAATAAGTCCATCTCCTTCGTATCGAAGTCCGTGTCTAAAACACGGAGCACATGTACTAATCTGACGAGAATCTCGCCCCTTATGCATGTGCGTTTCACTCTCTCTCTCTCTCTCTATCTCCCCCTTATTTTCCTACACAACCCATATACACAGTCTCTCACTCCCTCAACAAAATCAATCTCACCTCTCTCTCTCTCTCTCTCTCTCTCTCTCTCTAGTCTCTTCCCAGTCTTCTCTCTTCCAGTTGCAGAAAATCAAGGGCGAGCCCGAGATCTTATTCACCAGCTGAATAATCCGATATCTCCGCTAATCGAATCCGATCCGATATGAAATCGGACACCAAAGCCTCCCTCAACCCGCTCAACATCGCCTTCGAGCACAAGAGGTACACGCTTCTTCTGTACTACCCCCTCTCCCCTTCCTCCACGCGTCTACGCTAAATTCAAAGTCAAATTCTTAAACTAATAAGTTAATTGTGATTCACAGTTTAAGATTATCTGACCGTTACATATTGTTTAGTGCGTTTTATGTTATGTGTGATCTTGCTGTCAGAGTTTGAGTTGTGTGCGTAATTCGATACGGTCTGTGTGTTTGTTTTCTGGTGAATGTGCATTGAGGGGCTTGGTTTTAGAGAGCTTGTGTGAAATGTGGTGTGGGTTTATAGTAGATTCAGATTGCGCTGAGGCAATGCCGAGTGCTTTCGAAACTAGAATTGTCGAGCCTGAGTCGGGTATCCCTCAGGGCCCGATTGCAGGTAATCCGAGCACCGTCGTGCTCGTAGTTTCATTTGTTCGTAGTTTGGATTGGATAATTTTTATAATTGGGCTGTTTGGACTGGCATATGATTGTGAATTGATTGTGATGTTTATTACAGATTTGATGTTATGTTAGGGTTAGCAAATGGGTAGCTAGATTTATCTTTTAGTGGAAATTTGGAATGAACCGGCATTGGTATTTGTTGGACAGGGATGCTTATGGATTTGCGGTGAGACCTCAGCACGTACAACGATACCGAGAATATGCCAATATCTACAAGGTTTCATTCTACTTATAAGTTCTTCTTTCCATTCTTAACATCTTTGTTTGGTTGCTGAGAAAAATTTGAGGTCAAGGGAAAAAATCTCTGTTTTACTTTGTTCTTTCAGTTCATAAAACTTGGAATGGCTTAATGATGAAAGTTAAAACTTAAAAACATATGTTAGGCTTGTTTGGCTGGTGTTTTCACTTTTTTCTGGTCTTACACTAAAGATTGCAGGAGTAACTTATTATTAATGGTTTTTTTTTTATATTTAATATTTAATATTTAATATTTTCAGAAACCAAACAGACTTGAAGGCACAGATTTTCCCCATTACATGTCATACCTTGTGTAATATACTTATGTTTTCAGGAAGAAGAGGAGGAAAGATCCGAAAGGTGGAAGTCTTTCCTGGAACGACTAGCAGAGTCTGCTCAATTGCCTGTAAATGGATTATCTGAGGGGGAAGATAACAAGGTCTTGCATGCTGAAGCCTCAGAACAAGATCTGGATTCCACTGCAGAGAAGGGTGTTGATGGCAATGATCCAAGTGACCAGGAGCCAGGTTCCAATTTTACAACCGAAAATGCTAGCAAAAAGGAGGAACTGGCCGCTAAGGAGACAAAAATTCAGAGGGCCCAAATATGGAATGAGATTAGGCCATCTCTCCACGCAATTGAGAATATGATGAGTATTCGTGTGAAGAAGAAGAACAATTTATCCACGCATGAGCAGGACAGAGGAACAGGGAAGCCACTTACTCCTATTGAAGAGGCTAGATCCCCAAAAGGAGCATCTGAGGATGACTCAGAGGACGAGTTCTATGATGTGGAGAGGTCAGACCCGGTTCAAGATGTCCCTTCAAGTGAGAGTGTGAATGCCTCTGCAACAGGTGCTGCTTCTGAAGTAGACCCTTTAGAATCTTCATTTCCTTGGAAGCAAGAGTTGGAGGTTCTTGTTCGTGGGGGAGTACCAATGGCTCTCAGGGGAGAGGTTCAAATTATGTTCTTGAGTTTCTTCTTCTTTTTAATTCATGAATTTCATTATAATGAATAAAATCCATAATTTCTTTAGTTCCAACTTTCAGCTTTGGCAAGCCTTTGTGGGTGTGAAGGTGCGGCGTCTGGGTAAATATTACCAGGATCTGCTAGCTTCTGAAACTAATGCTGGCAGTAATGTGGACCAACATAGCTTGGACTCAGACAAAAATAGCAAGTGGCCAACAACAGATTCTGTATGTGTACCTGAAAAATGGAAAGGGCAGATTGAGAAGGTTATTCACTACTTTATTTTAAACACTAATGTCTCTAGTATGGCTGCTCCTTAATTTGAACAGGTTTATCAATCCAAGTTCTTAACTTATTGGCAATAATCTGAAGTGCAGGATCTACCTCGAACATTTCCGGGTCACCCTGCTCTAGACGAGGATGGTAGAAATGCTTTGAGGCGTTTGCTTACCGCATATGCCCGACACAATCCCTCTGTTGGGTACTGCCAGGTAATTGGTTCTGGAACATGTTATGTGCTGTAAAATTGCCATAACTGTAAATGGCTGTAAGAGTAAAGGGGTCAATATAGTAATTATCTTCATAGACTTGATACTTTACCTTTTGGTGACTTTTTTATACAAATATACCGAGACTGTAATGCTTGTGAGTTTATATTTATTTATTTATGATGTTGATGTATGTATCTGAGAACAACATCTTACCAAATCCTTTTTGCTTGTCTATGCTTGTCTGTTATATTTTTAGAGTTTGTATACTGTGAATAACATCTTAGGAATGGGTTTGACCCACAAATTATTATTATCTGTACAGTTTGTTGTCAGCTCAAATTCAATTGTGTCAAATATCCCTCACAATTCTCAATGTGCAGGGAGGCTTCTCTTGTGCTACTCGTTAATGAACTATTTTAATTTTTATTTAAATTTAATCATTGATATCAGTTATTCACATTTTTTCATTTGTCCATGAATTTAAAGTTTCTTGGGTATAATCTACATGCAGGCCATGAATTTCTTTGCTGGCTTATTACTACTTCTCATGCCTGAAGAAAATGCATTTTGGTAAGATCAGAAAACTTGATTGGCTTTGTTAACTTCCAGGAAAGATACCCCCCAAATATCTTTGCTTCTTTCTTCCTTTCTATTTGTCACTGCTTGACTTATTTTGGAGGCTTAATATTAATAAACCACAGAGCAGATTCTTTTGCTTTCCTGTTTTCAAGGGATAGAATAGAAGTTTGTGTGCAATATGGCATTGTACAATTATAGTGATTACTCTTATTTGGCTATGTGTGTAATTTCTAATTTGGTAAAATTTCAGGGCTTTGATGGGAATCATGGATGATTACTTTGATGGCTATTACTCGGAGGAAATGATAGAATCGCAGGTAATATTTTCTGTGCTCTAATTTTCACCCATATTGCATTTTTTTTTGGAATCTGTGCTCTTTCTTCTCAAATGAGATACATCAATGAATTTGCAGAACCACTTTATGAATCTGCCATTGCAGATGGTTGAAATTTAAGAATACTCTGATGAGCTATTGTCTTTTATCAGGTGGATCAACTTGTTTTTGAGGAGTTGGTGCATGAGAGATTTCCTAAATTGGGTTTGTATATTGTTATTATTACATACTATATGCTTCTCTTCCTATGATATCTGTTGGGTGGTCACTTATGTCACCTTTAATCATGTTGCAGTCAATCATCTAGATTACCTGGGAGTGCAGGTGGCATGGGTTACTGGACCATGGTTCCTTTCCATTTTCATGAACATGCTTCCATGGGAAAGTGGTCAGGTTTTATATGTATCTTCAGTAATTAAAACTAACTATTCTCTTATATGTACTTGTTGAAGCTTACCTATAATTTCATGGTTCATATGACTTCAGTTCTTCGAGTCTGGGATGTGCTTCTCTTTGAAGGAAACCGTGTGATGCTATTTAGAACAGCACTTGCTTTGATGGAGTTATATGGTACTGGGTGAAAGAAAATTGTATTTTTTTAAAGAAAAAAAATAGAAAAATAATGTGGATGCATTCTAACATGAATATGGTACCACATACCCTGTAGTCTTCTCTGGTTTATGAAACTTAATTTAGCTCAGTTACTTGTAGGCCCTGCACTGGTTACAACCAAGGATGCCGGAGATGCAGTTACACTGCTGCAATCACTGGCTGGCTCTACATTTGATAGCAGTCAACTGGTATTGACAGCTTGCATGGGTTATCAAAATGTAAATGAAACTAGATTGCAAGAGTTGAGAAATAAACATCGGCCATCTGTAATAGTCACTATTGAGGAAAGATCGAAGGGACTTCGGGCTTTGAGGGATTCCCAGGGTCTAGCATCTAAGCTATATAATTTTAAGCAAGATCCTAAATCAATGATGATAGAAACGAAGAAGGCAGAACGATTGGTTGATACACAGACAAATGGTGACTTGTCTCATTCGGAGTCTGGGTCCACTAATGCAGATGAAATTCTTGTTAGCCTGACTGGGGATGGGGAATTAGATTCCATTCCAGATCTTCAAGAGCAGGTTGGTTATTTCTTTGTCAACCCTCCAAAAAGAAAGAAAAAAAAATGAAAACACACATGCACAATCTTACCCATTTCTGGGAGAAATTTTTGCTGGGTTGTTAATTGTACCAGTACTAGGTGAAAGGGCAGGAGAGAGGAAAGTGAAGAAAAAAGGAGGTTAAATATTATGTTCTGATATATTTTTAAAGTTGTTTTTAATCTGTATATCAAGAAGTCCTGAAACCTTGATTTCTTAATTCTTTGTTTGTATGACAGATAAATTTGAGTTGACAAAGTATAATTATTCTAAATTGGAAGGAAGTAGATGGTAAATTAAAATATTTTCCACTTGCAATCCACTTTGAGATTTAAATTAGATTCTGCATGCAGGTGGTGTGGTTGAAAGTTGAATTATGCAGGCAGCTGGAGGAGAAAAGATCTGCTGAACTCAGGTAAATATTTTTCTTTAGCCTTTAAGGCCAACTGGGGTTTGGGGTTCTGCAAACATTATAACGACCACTCATTGTAGCTTTCAAGGCCAACCAGGGTTTGGGATATCTGCAAACACTATAACGACCTTTCATTGTAGTCTTCAAGGCTGACCAGGGGTTTGGGGTTTCTGCAAACACTATAAGGATTAACGACCATTTATTGTAGTCTTCAAGGCAAACACTGTAAGGATTAATGACCATTCATTGTAGCCTTCAAAAGACCATTCGGGTGGAGTTGTTGAGTTAGTTGAGCAAGCTGTGTTGCCCTGCATTAGGACTTATGAGCAACATGAGCTTATTGAGGTTGTTTTATGTGATGGAAACAAACTTGAAAATTTCCTTAGTCGGAGGTTTCAATGCCAGCAGGTTCTTTGGGATATCCTTGTGTTGTGTGAGACAGTTTTAGATTTTCTTCTCTGGTCCTCATTTTAATTTAATTCCATAAAAAGGTCATTTGAAACATTATATTGACTGGTTTTAAATGGAGCATCTTAGATGTGAATTAAAATCCTGAAATATACTGCATGAAGGTATCTAGCTTTCTATTTGAAGCTAGGTATAATCCCATTGAGTCAACTTTTGCTTGGATCTGTGCATAATCTTTATGTAATGACATAATCTTCACACCATGATTCAGTAGCACCTATTAAATCTAGTAATGAAATATGCTTGTTCTTGAGCTAGTTAGAAATTTTATTTATTCTAATGTGACATTGATATTCGGGATCCTGCCTAACTTTTCTCAGAGCCGAGGAGCTGGAGACAGCATTGATGGAGATGGTCAAGCAGGATAATCGTCGGCAGTTGAGCGCCAGGGTATATCCAGAAAACTTTATGCATCATAGTTTTCTTTCAGCTGAAAGAGATATGGTTTTCTTGCTTGGGAATCTGCCTCTTGTACAGTTCTTCTGTCAAACATGGACCTTATTCTATTTTGTCTTCATTTTCATTTTTGGTTATGTAATTCTATATTTGTTTTAATAGAATTCAAAACAATTCTATATTTTTCCTTGATTCTTCTACTAATCTAATCTATGAAGAGAACTTGGTCTATGGCTGTTCAGCTTGTGATTTATTAGTAGAGTATCTTCTCTGACTTTATTTCTTTTGATAGGCTTGCATCACCCATGCTTGCCTTTTCTTTATCTTTTTTTGGATGTTCTAGGCTCATGCCTGCAGATGTATTTTTGCAGTTTCTGTTTGGATGTAGAATATGCTGGAACACACTTTCCCTTGTGAATAGTTTTATATTGTTATCACAGATTTCTGAGAACTTTTGCTACACCTTTTGTGGCAATAAAGCATTTGATTATGATGATGAAATAAGTATCTAATATGATCTGAAGTCAGGTATTTTGCTGGCTTATAGCATCAAAATATTTTCGTTAAGATAGATGCTATTGCAGAAGTCCTGTTTATTTGTCCCTGTAATTGAAAAGTTACTGGTAAAGAGATTTCATACCAAGTCTCTTACTATGTCAGGTTGAGCAATTAGAGCAAGAGGTTGCTGAGCTTCGCCACGCCCTTTCTGATAAGCAGGAACAGGAGAGTGTCATGCTCCAGGTTTCATTTCCTGTTCCTTTATACTTGAGAGTTATGTTCTTCTTTCTTGTTTTGGGCTTTTTGTGGTAATTGCAAGATCACTTACTATCTTTCAGGTCTTAATGCGAGTAGAGCAAGAGCAGAGACTAACAGAAGATGCTCGCAGATTTTCTGAGCAAGATGCAGCAGCACAGAGATATGCTGCTCAAGTTCTTCAGGTTACATAGTGAACCATATATCTGAATTCATGCTCTACTTAATCATTTACCTTCTTGTATATTATCTGCATGAAATTGATATTTAGAGCTATTAAACTATTTTCTGACCGCAGATTCGCAGAATATACAATTTTCAGGTCAAGATTATGTGTTTTGTTTATCTTTATATGTTATATTCTTGCAGGAGAAGTATGAAGAGGCCACTGCTGCGCTTGCAGAAATGGAGAAGAGAGTTGTTATGGCAGAATCAATGTTAGAGGCTACTCTGCAGTACCAATCTGGTCAATTGAAAGCACAACCTTCTCCCCGGTAACCCTGTCTGCATTCTTATTTTTTTCATTGTTGAAAGTTAATCTGTTACCTTTTGTTACTCTTGGTTTTCTTCCATGTCCACCTTATATTTGTAATAGTAATTTTATTTTTAATAAAATTATTCTTTTTTTTTAAAAGTAGAAATTCCTTTTTGACATTTTCCCCCCATCCAACATAGAGTACATACAACACATAGATTGATATGTAAATGGTGCTCATGTAAAAAGCATATATAGTTTAAAGTATATATGAGAATTAAAGTAAAATCAGATTTGCATCTGTTTTGTTCCTCAATCGATGAAATTGGTACGTTTAAATGAAACAAAAAGTTGTTTTGCAGATCTTTATCCTTAGATTCTGCAACGGTACGAAGCAATCAAGAGCCAACACAAGAATTGCCTACTAGAAAGGTTGGTTTGCTGGCTCGACCATTTGGACTTGGTTGGCGTGATCGCAACAAGGTTAGTCGTTGTACACTGTTGAACTCTAATTACTATGCCATGAAACAATAAGTGGATATGATTGGTAGGGCTGTTTGTCTAAGATCATTGGTCTCCTTGTCAGAGGGATTCAACTACCTAATATTTGGTAGGAGTTGAACTTAAGTGGGAGAAGCACCATTGGTTATGAGGCCTGGAACATTATTCTTATCTATTAATGTATGTATCATCTATAGTAACCAAGGCATAGCAATGTATCATCTAAACTCATTAATGTATCACACTACCACTTTATTCACCATTCAGCATCTGATTGCAATGGACCTTGTTGTGTCAGCTGTTTTAAGTAGCTAAGTGAATAACTGATTTTGATGATGAATGGATAGTGCCAAAGTAGCTATTTAATTACTAAAATCTGATGCTAGGCTTAAAGGGGCCCTTATCTGCTGCATTTTACAGCCATTAATTATTTGTGATAATAGAAAGTAATTCAAATTTTACTTCACCATGCAATTTTGTGAAAATCGTATAATATGGGGGAAAGTATCCAGTGACGATGACAGCACGTCAGTCATTTCAATTTTATGCTTGAATTTTTCTTTATCATATACGTTTGCACCATGAATGCCAGAATGTTCTCTTTTATAGTTTACAGTATCACTTATGCTGTTAATATCAAATCCTATTGAATGCACCAGGGAAAACCCGCTAACACTGAGGAGCCAAATGATGGCAAGTGTAACAGTGAGGGAGAGACTCCCAGCAAGTCTACCAGTGAGGGAGAGACTCCCAGAGCAGAAGTAAAAGAGACGAATGAGATTCAAGTGGAAGATAAAGAGTAGAGCAGAGCAGGTTCTATTGATATCCCTATAGATTCGGTGCCCCAATAGTAATGCTATCATGTGGTATTAGCTTGTTAGATATGCTCAGTCCAGTGAGTTATAGTTTTGATTTCCTTGTCTGTGATTTTTTTAATAGACAGCCAATTTATCCATTCATTGTTTGATTGTTCATTAAATTGAGGTAATAATAGTGTAGGGGAGGAAGAAGAGAAAGTAGAAAATATATAATATGGTTTACATAGGTGTATAATTTTCATCATCAACAGCATCCTTGTATTTTTATGACACTTTTCCAAACGTACAGGTCTTAGTGGGCACCTCTAAAATGAGGGCTTTTTCCATGTTGATTTTCTAATAAAAAAATGTCAGCACTTGGTGCATATAAGAAACAATGATATTTTGCTCTCTCTCTCTCTCTCTCTCTCTCTCTCTCTCTCTCTCTCTCTCTCATCAAATCAGGTTGAAAATGAGCATAGAGTTTCATATTTTTGCTGAATCTAGTTGAACCCAACCTGTTGGCCAGTCAATGGTATGATGAGTTTGACTGGATCCCGTTGTAACATTTTCATTCCTTCTTATTGAACGTCTAAAAATTCAGTCCTGCTTAACTTTCCATTTTATTCCATTTATTTCCTTCCATCCTGAATAAGATAGCCAAATGATCGAGCAGCAATAGCCAACAGTATTCAAGTTGTGTAATTAACAGCAAGCCTAATATTCTTATCTGACCCTAATATCTACTTATATTATAACACATAAGTTAATTATACTACGTAGCAGTATATCGGTTATATAGAATAATTTCTCCTGGTCTAAAAGAAGTTCTGATCCAGGTTTTGATGAGTGCTCAAAAAGTTCTGATCCAGGTTCTAAAGAAGTTCTGATCCAGGTTCTGATCCAGGTGGGTGTAGTAAGCCAATTCCCTTATTGCCCACTGCATTTCTTTGCTATTCAATCTTTGTCCCCTACACGCTCCAGAAAGCATTGCTTCAATAATTGCTAGTTGAAGCCTTGAAGGTACCCTATTCAAATCTAAGTCTGTACACCCACAACCCAAGTTTAGATAATTCGACTTGTACTCGATACATCCTAACATATACCCAAAAGATCCTTACAAATTAATTATTAGATCTTTTGAAGGAAAAACTTATTTAATTATTGTATTTGTAAATATTAATTTAGGGTTTTCATAATATTGTATACGTTTAGTAATTTTGAATGGAAGTAAAATTATCATTAAAAATTGGGTGTTAAAGTCTTTTGCATGCCCAATACAAACAGTTCCAAAACACAAATTGGCGTTAACATAAGGCAAACCACATAATTTTCTTAAAGTTTGCAACTGAAGTTTTAGATGAGTGAATGAACATGCAGTTGCAACTGAACACACCCTATAGTTGGCCATGGATGAGAGGCTCTGTATTCCCCAAAATAGTAAAATTCCTATAAATGATTGATATATTTCTATGGGATACCAGTTCCTACATAGATACAAAAACCCCATGCTCAATTGTACATAAAAGAATCTTGTAGAAATCCACAGAAGAAGGGCAAGTGGTTGAGAAGAAGCAACGACAAAACAGGAAAATAAGAAAAGAAAAAAAAAGTTATGAGTGACCACTGCACCTGCTACCGGAGTGAGCAAAATTCGATAAACAGGCACCATTGCATGTACAACCAATAATGCATATCACTAAACTCCAAACTATTAGCTTCTGAATCACAACTAAAAGCCCAATATGTAAAAACATCCTAAAGCAGTCCACAGCTATATTGCTGACAACTGACAACAATTGTCACATACTCCCAAAGATTGAACTGTATCAAATAAGACTTCCCTTAGGAATTCACAGTTCCCTTCTAGGTCTAGGAGTGGACGAGCCTGAGCGAGAGCTCGAGACTGGCAGCACTTGAGGATCATATTTTTGGGAAGCAAGATAAGTAAGGGCGGTGACTACATCGGCTATGAGAGGTCGCATATTAGGCTGTTCCTGGACACACATTGCAGCAATGGCGAGAGCTTGATACATGCCCCTCACTGGATATTGGCCTTGAAGCAGTGGATCAGCAATCTCTGAAAATTTCCTACGATCTTTAAACAAGGGTCGGGCCTGCAACAAAGAGTTAATGAGCAGAAAATTCGTAAGATTGCCAGAAAAAAGTCATTAGAGCTAGTTTCCAGTACAAGCCATCTAAATAAGTTTCTTCTTTAGCAGAGAAAATAAATTGTATTGCCAAATGGTTCAGTTTCCAGTACATGCTGTTCTACGAGGTCAACATTGCTGATTAGTTGTTGTCAATATGTGTGGGAGGAGAGAAACATTACAAATCAAACCTTATAGAACAGTTGCTTAACATTCTCAACTCTAACTGTAACAAAAAGAAAAAAGTAGTTATAAAATTAGAAGGGGCCCCCGTTTAAGAAGGTGACAGAACACCAATAATCTAAAAATAGAGTGCTAAATACATTGAAAACAACACAAATAAAATAAATTACTAATGAAAATGATTCAAAAACAAAAATATTAAAGCAGAGTAAAAGGCATGACTCTCTTACCCATGCAACCAAATTGTGTTCCCCAGCAGCCTTTGAATTGTCAATTGCCTTTCTTCCGGTAATGATTTCAAGAAGAACAACCCCAAAGCTGTATACATCAGATTTTAATGTGAGCTGACCAGTCATTGCATATTCAGGGGCACAGTATCCATAGGTTCCCATCACCCTAGTGGATACGTGAGTATTATCTCCTACAGGACCTAACTTTGCCAAGCCAAAATCAGATAGCTTGGGATAGTAGCCTTCACCAAGTAATATGTTTGAGCATTTAAGATCACGATAAATAACGGGGGGGTTAGCTTTGTCGTGCAAATACTCCAATCCCTTTGCAGCACCTGCAGCTATTTTCATTCTTGTATTCCAGTCAAGTTGGTTTCTATCTGGTGGTGGATCTGGCATATATCAGCATGTGAGATCAAAAGGGTAATTAACAACGTTAAAAGATGCCAAATAGAAGCTAGACAACAGCATTGGTCCTTAAGCACCATATGCTGAGACGCTGACACATTGAATATGCTACCACATGGTACTAATAGCTGGTTAGTTTGTAAAATTCCTATAGCATGATTAAATGGTTTTGGATCATCTCCAGCATTTTTTATAGGGTCATATTTCCCCATTTTCATACAGTAAAATTTAATAATTCTATAAATGTCAAATCTTACTGATTTCTATAGCATTGTAAGTATTCTATTGCAAGACCTACTTGTACTATTTCTAAATTGATTATCACCAAGTAGATGAAGAACAAGACCTCAAGAGCCAAGACAACTTTACAATTATGAACTTTAGGCACAGAAATAATGGCATCAAGTGCTGTTACTGCTATATATATACATATACCATGTAGATGGTCTTCCAAAGATCCCAATGGCATGTACTCGTATACCAAAAGCCTTTGATCCCCATCAGCACAATAGCCTATTAAGTTAACAAGATTGGGATGGTGAAGTAGGCTTAACATTAATACTTCAACAAGGAATTCCCTGTTCCCTTGAAGCCCATTGGAATCAAGTTTCTTGATAGCCACTACCTACACCAAAGGAACAAGGATCAGCTCTTACCACATGCCTAGCATGTAAGGTTAAAGATACCAAAACACACAAACAACAATAAACAATAGAACCTTTAGTACTGATGGTAAAAATGTTAGTTACAATCCCACAGCAACATAAAGCATCCCACCGACATGTTGCACTAGACAAAGATTAACACTGCAATATGAGTATATCCATAATATCTACACTGGCTGAAAGTGCATGTGATTATGGTGAGAGTTCCCAATCCAGGGATTTCTGCTCATTCAGGACATTTTGAGATGACAGTATGGCAGAAGTGGAGAAAGGCACTATCATGGTTATTTCATAGGGTTGTTTGAGATGACAGAGATGGCCACAGTAGAGATGGAGGTGAACGGGTGTAGAGCTGTGTGTCATCTAGTCGCGCTAGCACTGTGGTGTCATGGTGATGGTTGATATGGCAACCCCATCATAGTAGTGGTGTGTGTCAGAGCATAGAGTTTGCAGTGGTGAGTTGATGAGAGTGGTCACGGCGATGAGATGAAGGCAGAAACATCATAATAGTTACACTGCAGCTAATATTGAAGCAATGGCAGAGCTGGCAGGACCCCTGCCTCCATCGGTAGATTTAGGCTTGCCACCGGCACTTAAATCTTTCCAGTTTTACGTAAAACGATTTTTCACCAAAATACAAAATTTTAAATTTGGTCTTCTTTTGCCACATTTTAGAGCATAGAACAAGCTTAATATGGTAGAAAAGCACATATTGAATAGATTTAAAAAATGCAGTGAGCCCCAAAAATGTAATAATTCTAATTTCTAAAACTTACTATTTACAATGCCAAAAAGAAATCTTAAGGTGAGGCTGTAAAACCACCAATTGAGCACAAGAAATGAGAGGCATGAAAATAATTAAAAAATGGGTACTATAAGTTTTCAAGCAGTTGAATTTTTGTAATAGTCAAAGCTGGAAAAGAACCTGATTAGTACTCTCTAAGCGCCCTTTATATACTTGACCAAAACCTCCTTCACCCACAAGACAATCTGCTCTAAAATTTTTGGTTGCAACTGCCAATTCACGAAATGTAAATGTATGTGCTGCAATGTGATCAGAGCCTCCATCCGTAGAGGCCTCTTTTACATGCCGTGCCGCATGTGCCTTCAGTTCTTCAAAGTGAAAGAACAAAGAGGGAAAAGCATATAAAAACCATGCAATGCAAAACAGTACACCACGTGGTAAAATCCAACAGAAACTTGGATTTTATAATAGAAAAAAGGCTTACACTCCTACTATCATCATTAAGAGTTTGGAAAGAGAACAAAGGTTCACAAGAGACAAAATATGTAGAGCAACACAGCACAGACAATTTTGAACTATGAGGAGCAAATCAACTTGTCCTCAAACAATACATGCGTTTCAATAAAAACTGATGAAGTAATGCAAATTAAAACTCATATAACCATCACAAATTGATTTCTCTATAATCCTTCAACTTAGAGTTGTCAGAGATGATTTCCAAAATCCAAAATGTGGGTTTGACATTGAAGATAACTCATTACTCAAGAACTATGACACAGAGCCCTATTCAAACCGAAAACACAACCAGAGCAAACATAATCAGAAAACTAGAATACCCAAAAACCACTTGAGGACAAACCCACATTAGCTTATACCACAAAATGTATATGCTCAATAAGGGTGCCAAAAAAGTGTCATATCAAATTAACTAAATCCAAAGGGATCGCATATATTAATGAAAACCCCACAAAAAAATGATTCAATTGATTATAAAGGTGGCATTCCAGCATTAATCTAAAACAAATCAATGTACTAAAAGATGCATAAAACTGGGTAATAAAGGTTAAGTCAGATTGAGCATGTAAGCAATAAAATTCTAAATTGAGAGTCTGGTATTGTTTTTGAAAAATGTCCAGTATTGTTCATGAAGATACCTGTAATTGATGAGATCTGATCTACTGGCTTGTTCTTTTGCTTCTTCTTCCTTGCATTTTTGCTTGATTTTCCAGTGCACAGGAACCAACTCATTGCTTGTTCTATCTCTCTTACCTCAATATTACTTAAGAGAGACAGAGATGGTGAAATTCAGACAGATGCTCTGTTCATCCTGCTATATAACTTTCATTCATAAAACCCTTATTTGCAATGGTATCCTTGTGTCTCGGAAAATTGCATGTCACTCCCATGGAGTCAAAATTTTCATTTTTTTCACTTTGGCCCACCTTACTTCTTGTTTAAACTTATTTACAAACCAAAAAATGAAATACAACTTGTAAAGTTTATTCAATAAATTTAAGGATATAAAAAAAAAACTAAATTAGTTTGCCAAATTGGTAATCACATTCGGCACATTTTTTTATGAGATCTATATCAATTAATGTCAATTGATTGTTTTTTTTTTTTTGGGTAAGAAATTAATGTCAATTTCAAAAACATCATTTTCGGCATTACTTTGCGGCATAATCGATGCTTTGAAAAAGCAATTTGTAAAACCGCGTTTTTAGGAGTTTTAAATTCAAATATTTATATCAACATTTTTTAGAAAAGTAAAAAAAACTAAACTAAACAAAATTTATCGCTATGGAGCTCAAAGGGAAGAAACTTCGACATTCACGTAGACTTATTGTGTTTGACTTTAACTAAATTAGGTTAAACTAAATGTTTGACTTTAACTAAACATTTGAATGTGTGTATACTTTGACGAGAGGAAAGTTCTAAAATTAATCAGTTAGTAAGATATTAATTATATTACTAACACTAATTATTATTTTTAGCTCATTATACAATGTAATTTTATTATCCAAATAGTTTATTTTTTTAGACTCTCATTCAAATATCATCTTTGTAAAAAATTAATAAAATCGGAAATCGTTTAGTCAACTATTAGTAAGCTAATTGTGCGCATGTAAATGGCCGAACACAAGTTTTTCAACAAAACATGAAATGATTATAATGATAATCAAATAGCTAAATGATTTATGATTTAGTTGATTTTTTACAAGGTACGTTAATTTTTTGCAAGGTACGTTGATCTTTGAATGAAGACCTAAAATATAAACGGTTTGAATTATGAGATTACATTGTGTAGTAGACCCAAAAGGGTGATTAGCACCGTATTATCTTACTAATTGGTTAGTTTTAAAACATTTATGATTCTTTGATTGTATTTGTACTTTCTAAATTATGTTTGGACCTTAACTAAATTGCATATATACCTTGACTAAATTATGTTTGTATCTTAACTAAAGTATGATTATACCTTAAATACATTGTGTTTGTACCTTGACCATATTGTATTTGTACCTTAACTATATTTGTAGCTTGGCTAAGTGTTTGTACGGTTTGTACCTTCACTAAATTATATTAATATTCATCATTTACACTTTTGGTATTCAATATTTATATCTTTGTTGTTCAAAAATTGTATACTTAGTAAAGTTAATGATTATAAAGTCCATTTTTTGACACTTAATACTTTTAAGACCCAGGTCCTTTTTTGATATTTGAAGAAGGCCCAGTTTATACCAAACCGGTCCTCTCTTCCGTCTCCGTCATTCTCTCTCCGTCTCCTTCTCTTCTCTCCGTCTATCTCTATCTCCCTCCCTCCGTCTGCAAGCTTTGCCGCTGCTCCCTTCTTTGGCGACTCACCATCGTTGCCGTCGTCGATCGGACTATCGTTGCCTCTGCTTGGATCGATCTCGGTGCCCTTCTTCGGCAAACCACCACGAAGAATCCTCCCTTCACTTTGAGAAAAAGGTAGCAGAAGCCGCAACTCCAGATCGACCTCCTTCCTCACTCCCCACCTCACAAGTATGTCTCTTCTTCCTATCTCTATATCTCTTTTCTCTCTCAGCTTAGCTTGGAACATGGTCTACGCTGCCATTGAATTAGGGTTTCAGATTTTGGGACTCCAATTTCAGGTGGCAAAGGTGATGGACATGCCACAATCCAAGTCCATGTCTGCAATTGCAATACAAACTTTCATTTGAAGAAAAAGTTTCATTGTAAATTTCCTTCGCTCTCCCCCTTGTAATTGAAACTTATGTTCTGTTGCCTTTATTCTACATCATATATTGCTAGCTAGAATCAGGTAATTAATGGTACTCGAAAATTCACATTCCCAATTAATTTTGTCTGTGGATGGGAAGTTCTCACTTTTGTTGATGAAGATCGATTTTAAGTTTTTTTGTTTTTTATGTGTTTATGTTAGAAAAATACATAAGATTTGTATATGTATGTTGTTTCTGGGTTCTTTTTGGAACAATGAGAATAGTGATTGTTCGATAGTGGCAAGAAATAATAGTTGCCACTGTGACAGTAGCAATTAGGTGATTGTTACTGTGTGATAGTAGCAAATTAACAATCACTTGATTTGTTACTGTGTGACAGTAGCAATCAAGTGATTGTTACTGTGTGACAGTAGCAATCAGGTGATTGTTACTTTCTGAATTTTGTAATTTTCTATGGTTTGAATTTTGGTAATTGTTATTGTATGACGATAACAAGATATATTAGTTATCTTCAACAGATGATTGTTACTGTAAGACAGTATCAATACGTAATTGTTACTACCAAATAATAACGATTTTTGATTGTCACTGCCAGACAGTAGCAATAAGTGATTGTTATTATCAAACAATGATAATACTTGATTGCCACTGCCCGGCAGTAGCAATAGATGATTATTACTATTCGATAGTAACAATTATATTTACTATTAAAACGTAAAAGATTATGGATGCTTTATCTTGATTTTTTGTATTTTATATTGGTTATTATTTAATATGTTTATGACATGAAAATACATAAATTATTATTTTTTTTTTTGGGTAGTTTATGTACCAATTGGTACTGAAATGGAAAAAAAAAAAAAAAAAAAAGGGAAAAATGGCATTTTAAAAACACTGTAGCGCTACAATAACGGCGTTACTGTAGCACCGGTTTTTTAAAAGTGGGCTGCTACAGTATTTTATTGTAGTGCTTGGGCCGGATGAATAGTGAATTTTAAAAAATGAACTTTAAAAAAAAAAAACCCTACTTAGTATTCAACATTATATTTAGATATTAAAATTTTAATTTTTCAGAGTCATAATTAAAATATAAATTTCTTTCCAATTTTGTTTTTATAGAAAATAAAACACTCTATTTTCGATTTGATCCGAATACACTCTCAATAACCAATTGAAAACATCTTCAATTATTTACCAAAGAAAACATCTTTAATTCAAATTCTTATAAAAATTCAAAGGCGCTCAAAAAGTCAAGGGAGAGCATTACCCTCCAAAGTGGAGACATAAGTACATAACTTTAGTTAAACTTGTAATACGAAGGATAAAATTGTAATACACTTGTGTTTCTTTTTTAAAGGCGCGTGCAAATAGCGCCACTTCAATACGTTTAAGAACCGAAAATCTCAAAACACAAAACAAAAAAACCGTTGAAATTACAAATTCACAAACCCTAAACCCTGAAACTGAGTGCTAAGCCTGAAAGAAGAAGAAGAAGAAGAAGAAGATGGCGCATGGAGCTTTGTTGGAAGAAGCTCTAGGGCCTCTCCATCTCAGTGGCCGCAGCGTTATGCTCCTCGAAGATTGCGTCGAGACCAGTGCCGCTTTCGTCCTTCACCACGTTCTGAAGCGCTCTCTCTCTGAGTCTCAGCCTCCCCACTCTTCCAACGTCGTCGTTTTCGTTGCCTTCGCCCACCCCTTCTCTCATTACGATCGCATCCTCCGAAGACTCGTACTCTCTCTTTCTCTCTCTCCTCTTTTTTTTTTTTTTTTTTTTTAAACCCGATACTTTACAGTTTGGCTGGTCATAGTTTTTATGTATAGCTGCTAATTTATGTGTTTATTACTTTATTTACAGTTCATTTTGCTATTTATTGATTATAAATTGTTGCAGTTACATACTTACATGTTTAATTGTCACATGAAATATATTCTCCATTATATAAATAATTAAATATAAATGGATATCTGATAATTGGTTTTTTTTTTTTTTTTGGAGCAGGGTTGCAATTTAGTTTCGCAAAGAGAAAATAATAGATTCTTTTTCTTTGACATGCTTATGTTGGGCCCAGGTGAGAAAATAAGGTATAAATTAATGTTCTGCCCAATGCACATTCAAATTGATTTAGATCATGATGTTAATGAGTGAGTATCAAGAGCTTTGCTAATTAATAATAATGCTTTAGGTGTGATCCCAAGAAACTCACTTTGCAAAAAATGGAAGAATTAGTATTGGTGATTTGGTTCTCAAAGTAGACATTGTTTGAACTATGATGGGTATTTGTTCTTTATGTAATTGTATGCGTGACAAGAAACCCTCTCTGTTCGATATAGATGGAGACGAAGGAAAAAACAGTGACAGTGGACTTGTTTCATTGTTTGGGAAAATCCAAAAGACTATAAGTGCCTTGCCTCAAGAGAACAAGGGCTGTGTTACTGTTATGATAGATGATATCTCTCTCATGGAGGTGGCTGCTAAGGGGTCTACGAATCTTGTGTTAGACTTTCTGCATTACTGCCACACTTTAATATCAGAATTTGTAAGACATTGGTGGCTCCTGTTCTTCATTTGTCTGCTTTTCATACTTCTACTCCTTTTGTTCAGTTATTTATGGTGTCCCTTTCTTGTCACAGGGTTGTTCTTTAGTCATGCTCAATCATGAGGATATCTATTCCGGCATGGTGAAGCCTACACTTATTTTACAGATGGAGTATCTAGCAGACATTCTGATAAGGGCAGAACCCTTAGCCACTGGTTTGGCTGCAGATGTGCATGGACAGGTATTTGCTACGACTTACTCTCTCTTCACCATTTAGTTGACTTTTCTGCTTACGAGGTTTTTTAAATAGCTTCTCTAATAGAGAAAAATCAAGATTTTATGCTCTTTGATTTTAATGGTCCAATAGTGAGTTCACTGGTTTCTCATTGTCAATTGCGAAAAATGTGTTGATCCCATAGTACCCTTTTATGGATAGATGTTGGAAAATGGTGGGACCACTAGATAAAACTGGGATTGGTGTTACCAGCCATGGTTGCTCATTTGATGTATTTCTTCACCTGGATAGAGTGCTAGAAAAGTAAAACCTTGTGTTGTATAACCTTCCCAGAAGGCTCATCTTAGTTATGATCCTCATTGTTCTTCTTGGTTGCAGTTGACAGTTCTGAACAGGGGCATATACGATGATGGGCAGGAGAGATCAAGAAAGAAGTTGTATAATTTCCAGTTCAAAGTCAAGGAAAACAGTGTTGAATATTTCTACCCTGGAAGCAGGACTTGAGGAATTTCAAAATGAGGGTGAATATAGCAATTGAGGCACCCAAACTATGCTTACTAGGGGCTGTAGGAATATAGAGACTCGTGTCCCTTTGTAACGACATGAAGGCTGTAATACTAACTTTCAGAATGGAGATGTTAGTTTTCTTCTCATTTTGTTATTTTGCATCCGACCTGAACATTTGCAAAGCTCAATTCAATTGCTGGGGTACCAATCCCTGTAATATTTCTTATCCACCAAACTCAAATAGATGTCAAATGCTCTTGACCGTACTACTGTTTAAATGCATCAATGAAATCATTACTGGCTTTGTCACTCTACTTTCAGCAAGTGCTTTGGTTTCTCTGTTATTGGATGATGAATATATGTACTATATTATTGATCACTTTTTTTTTTGGGTACTATAACGGGCGAGACGCAAACACAAAAGACTATTATTGATTGCATTTCTAATAAAGGTGAATCCAACCTATACTATGCAATACATATGAGTCTCACTTATATTCTAAATCTGTAGTTAAATTTTTTCATAAATAGCTTATTTGTCCTAAAAAAGAGGTGGTGGGGAAGTAGATTGCTGAAAATAAGGGTGTGATTTTGTATTGTATTTTATTTTTTAATTCTAATTATTCTAGTTTACTACTATGCACTCAAAATATTAAATTGTTTTATTTTAATTCTTGAACTAACAAAGGATAAGATTGAGTTATTGAATGTTTAACCTTACTCCCACTTCTCCTTTTATATATACTAGTCATTTGGCACGCGCTTTGCACATATCAATTGGTATTTTTATTGTGTTTTTTTTTTTTTTTTTGTATTTTGTTCTTAGTTTTATAATTTCTCACCACTTTCCACGTTATAGGTGGTGGGGTGTTTTTTTATTTATTAAATTTTATTTTAATGGTTGTATTTTACAACTACGCCCTCATTTATGTTGTTTTTATAAGACTGTTTTTTGAATGAAAGGTAATTTAGGCAATCTCATTTTTTGTGAAGTCTGTAACACTAAATTCCTCTCCTGATTTTATAATATTAAAGATAAATAAGTCGTCTAAATGACTAAATGTGATGCAAATAATTTTTATTTTCTTCTCGGGTCTGAATCCTCTATCCTTGTATCTTGGCTGAGTTGGCTCAATCCAGTGGCTGGAGTCGATGACGAGCAGCTTTGAAAGTGAGAGTGACACGTGAACAATGAGTGCCTAGTAAGTGTGCGTGGTAAAAGGGAACGTTTCCCTTTCGTGCTGACTTTTTCTGTACAATTCGGATAACGCAAGGGACACAGTTTTAATGGTATTCATATTCAATCTGCATTGCTTTGTTTGTTTGGTAGGATTGGGAAGCCAAGCCACCACCATAACATTATATATGCACATGAAAGCCAGTTGCTTAATGCCCATGTCAGAAATGTGGTGTCAGGGTCGTCTTCTTCATATTTTGTTTCACTTTTCTCCCTTCACAGTTGATCGTATGCCTCCAAATGAATTGCTTTTGTTTCTCTTCCAGAAACAGATCCAATGATGCATGAATTGGCTTTACCTTCTCTTTTTGGAGGAGACATCTGCGGAGTACATAGATTTCATGTACAGGTTAGCTCCCTCTGACCATTGGCCATTATACTTATAGCATCTTCTGTATGAGGTTTTTACCATTTAATTGGCTGAATATCCATCCAAAAGGAAAATAACATCAAAACAGGAATGATCCATAATTCAACAAAGAAAAGAAGGCCATGAGCAACAGTAATTCAAACCATCTAATAGTGCAAATGCCAGTTTTGAACAACAGCATACCAAATTAGAATTTTATTGGAGAAGGCTCTTCCCTTTCAAGGATTACGGCCTTATCGCAATGGAAATTATAGCTATTTTCAGTCTACAATCATAATATACAAACCCATGTGTCTTTTATTGTCATCACAATAATTTGTCTTTAATCAGAGTAGTTCTGTAACTTTTGGCTGGGATACTGCATCATGGAAACTAAATGCTCCCTGCTTCCCTCCCATATGCATAGCTGGTGCCGTTCTCATGTATGAAATTCCACACGCACTATCAATGAATGGGGTAAACTCAGCAATGTGTGTCTTTGTCTCTGTTTTCATGCATCCCCTGTCGAACAAACTGTCCACGAACACGTGGTCTCTCATCAGCCAGTTTTTTTCTGCTCTGGTACCTGACCTGAAAAAATGAAGATTTTTCTGTTCACTGCTCACCCAAAATTGACCATACAAGTAAGAATTGCATATGACAGTACAAACACAACAAGCTGACCCTTTTGGTTTCACAAAAGAACTTAGCCCACTGCTATCATACCAATTGAAACAACAAAAATAAAAAATTGAATGCCAAAAATGATGTTGCAAAGGTCCAATATAACTAATGGAACCTTTCTTCTGTCTGAAATATGCATGGTGATTAATGTTTTTTATGAGAATCTAAAGTCACATTCAAAGATGTCCAATTATGAAATTACTTCAGGATGAGAAAACTGCAGATTTAAGGTTCTGTAGGTAGACTCGATGGATATTATAGTGATGTTGCTCCATACTGCTATGCCAAAACTCAAAACACAATTAGAATTACCTTCTTCTCAAAGCATCTCTCTTTCCTCTTCTGGTGGAATTTATTTAAAGCAGCCTCTCTTTGTGAAAGATGGTTTTGATCAACTCCACTTCTGCTCCCATCTCCAATTGCAAGGATGGTTCCTTCTTTTCCAACTACACCATTATCACTGTCCATGTTAGTTCCCCTAGAATTGATGGCAAAGCTGCACCCATTCGTCCCGTTGCTACTATGGTTACTTCCAGAGCCACTCCCATGCAAACTGTGATTACCATCATTCCCTTCCATCGGTGCACCCAACACATCAGATGACCCACACTGTGGAGCTGCTGCTGCCAGACTTTTCAAAGACAAATCATCATGATTGGGTAACTGCTGGTGCTGCGGCATATTATGCACATGGTGATAATGGTGGTAATGGTGATGGTGGTGCTGCACTTGGACCTGCTGATTCATGCCCCTTCCTTGTGCCAAAATTGTGTTACCATTTGCAGTATCAGCTTTACCTTGTATTATAGGCTGGGACAAAGATATAAGGCTATTATGCTCTGGTTGGAAGGCGGAGGCGGGGTGGAGACATTTGATTGTTGATCTTGGTTCTGGTTTCTCCTCAAGTGCCCTTTGTTTGGTGAGGAAATTGTTTGTAGTGGAGCCCATGCCATTGTTGTTACTAAAGCCATCGGAATGCTGATAGAGAGGAGTGCTATTTGAATTAGAAGGAAAGTTTTGCAATGATTTTTCGTTTGATGCCTCTGAGCTTTTATCAAGTGGAGAATAACTACCAACATTCCCAGCTGGGGCCGGGTTAGAAGTTGTACGCAAACTATACCTGCACAGCACCAAAGATTAATTTTCAGTGTTAAATTTGGATTTAAATATAATTTGGAAATGAGTGTGATTCAATTTCTGAGTATCTGTATACCTTGAGAAGGCTGAAAGGTCTGATTGTCTCAAAACATTTGGATCATGGGCATTGGACCTAGTATCTTGAATATCTTTCTGTGTCTTTAAACTGAGCTCAAGAAAAGGAATTTCCTTACTGTCATGGATGGCCTTATCTCTTACGTCAGAAACCTTGTAGACACCATTTGGGATGTCAAACATGATACATTGCATCTGAGGATCAGTGGTACTGTTAGTGGTGACACCCATTAGATCAACAGCTTGGTTTCTGAATTCCCCATTTTGATTTTCATTGTTGAGCTCGGGTTGTCTTTTCTCTAGTTGCTCGTCACCTTTCATTAAGTTCATTTCAGAATGTTTGTCTTTGTTAGTGCCAGCTATATCGGTCAACTGTTTTTCTTTTGGTTCTTCAAGCTGCACATTTGGAATTCTAGGTACTGCTGTCTTCAAATCTTTGCCCATGACAACAGCATCTAAAGATTGAAATGCAATATAATTTTTACCAGAGAAGGGGGAAAGAAAGAAAGGAACAATAGATAATTAGAATAAGATGCATACCCAGCTCTTCATCCTGCCCTTCACACTCCCTCGTTGTAATTGCAGGCACCCAGTCATTGCAAAATGCTTCTGGCCTTAAATGAATAACCTGGCTGATCTGAAAGAATAAATCCAAGCTATGCTTGGGAAGTTCATCATTACCTCGCCTAGAGTCCCACTAAAAGAATATATCTGACGTATAACTTCATGCCTATATGTATGAAATATATTGATGGATCGTATAAAGGAAGTTGCAGAAACTTATTATTACTGAACTTGAATACAGTGGGTGTAAAATAAACTTTCTTGATTGTAGTGAGCAGATGATTGACAACCTTAAAGTTAATTTTCAATTTTTTTTGTTGAACCGTATTCATGTCAAGTGGTGATCCTTAAATTTTCTAGATTATATGTGCTGCATGGTCTGCTCCAGATTATGCAGCGGTGAATTGAACCAAACTGGAATACATCATGAGCAGGTGGACTCGTACTTGCCAACCATTTTTTTAAAAACTAGCTTAGTGATTCAATTAACTGGGATTAATACTCCAAGAGACTTGTTACTTATTACCTAATTCTGTAATAGATTGCATTATTGCAGTCTTAATGTCTGGAGGGATGGTTGTTGGTGTTTGAGGCTTTGAGCCTTTCAATTTGATTGATGGATCTACTTGAACCCTGTATATACTAAGGGTAATACACCCAACAACTAACGAGCTGCATATGGTTATCTACTATAAAGTACAGAGAAAGATGACATTTTTTTTGGGTGTGTGGAAAGGCTGACCAACCCAACAGGTTTGGATCTGTTACTTCAATTTTTTCAGTTTAAATCGGTTTCTAACTTTCTATAATTGAAAATTTGAAACCCTTGTTTCAGTTGGCAGCTTTTGTGGGATAAAAATAATAAGTGTCATGTGATGCAACTAGAAGGTTGTAGTGGTTTTATTGATTACAATTTAAAACCATAAGGTCCTACACAATGAAGAATATATACCTCAGAGCTACTTCCATTGTCATCTGGATTCCTAGCATTCAGACCAACGCTTCCATTGTCATCCTCACCATTACTGTCAGTGTTCTTGTCTGCCTTTTCAACACTTGTTGACGTTGTAGATTTTTGAGTCTGGATGCTACTTTCACTTGCACTACCGCTAGACTGGTGAAAGGATGAATAATGAATACAAAACAGAAGTTTGACTCAAAGAAAACAGTAGCACCCTATTTTTAGCAAGTATAGTTCAGTAAGTGGTGCTTGGTGACACTTGAATGCATATATGAGAACCAAACTGAAGCTTGAAGTGTCTAGTAGTCCCATGGCATAGTATCATATATAAAATGGAATAACTAAAGCAACTCACGCTGAGGCATCTCCTCCAAACATGCTGCCAAAGGTTTCTGAGCTCATTCTTTCGAATAGGCTTCACTAAAAAGTCAACTGCACCCCTTGATAAACAGCTAAACACCATACTCATAGAATCTTGAGACGACATCACTGCACAAAACTCACCAGGTTTAGCAGCTAAAGTATCAACTTGTTAAAAGTAATATGGGCATCACCGCATCAGTATTACTGCCACGTGGAGGAAAAAGCATCAGAAATATACTCACTAATTACAGGAATATTCTTGCAAGTTTTGTGTCCCATTATCTTGCTCAGGAGGCCAATGCCTGAGAAACATGGCATGACAACCTCAGTCAAAACAAGATCAACATGAGTTGTAAGGTCTTTTAAGATTTTCCAAGCATGTATCCCATTAGCTACAGCGGTTACTGCAAACATCAAATTCATTTGTCAGTTTTATTGAAATAAAATATCAGATCATACAAAGATTTAACGTAATTCATACACATGTTATTATATGCTGCCTTACTAACCTAAATAGCCAGATTTTCGTAGTAATGCAGTGACAACATGGCGAGTTGAATCGTCATTTTCCACTAGCAGAACCTTGAGAGACCTGTGAGGTTGAAACCCCTCCCAGCAACCCAAAGGCCATTGAAGCTGTTCTTCCGACCTCTGCTGCCCACCCTCATTAACCTGCAAATCATCTTCCTTGGAGACCCCTTGGCCCTCCCCCCTAATTTCCTTCTTCTCATCCTGAATATGGAAATTTAATTCCGCAAGCTCTTGGCTTACCGGACCATTTCTATTCCCCCGATTCATCCCTATCAACCAGATTCAAACAGACCAATAATCAGAAAGGTTATAGACAACAAGATACAACAAGTCCTAACAAACACAACAACTCCTTAAAAAGTTCCTGCACAAATTCAAAAGAAACCAACTTGAGACTGAATAAACACTAGAAAGCAATAGCTGATAACTTCAAAATCAACTTAACAATAACATATGCCTGATGAATGCCAATTCTTCACTTCTTGGAAACCGAACTAAGATCCAATAATTTATTAATTCGTTTTTCTCATCTTCGAAATTAATAACAGGTAAAAATTGTAGCTTCAAATTACAACATAAAATTAAGAAAATAATAGTTCAAATTAAAAAAAAAAAAAAAAACAATATATGTAAATCATAATGTGAAATTTGTGAATTTACCTCTAAAACTTGGTTTGAGCTCGATCTCAGCCTCCAAATGAAGAGCTTTCAGTTCGCAAGCGCACGAGCTTCAGACTCAGAGCACGTTAGGGTTTTTTTTTTTGCTTTGGGAAAAATGAAAGAAAGAAAGGAAAAGCTCGGAGCATCGGAATCTGCTTCACTGGGTTGAAGAAGAAACGGCGAAGCCATCCATCGATATATAGACACAGATGAAGAAGAAGAATAGGATATTATGCCCAAGGTCAATTAATGACGTGGACGGAGTGGTGGTCTCGAGCCCTGCCACATCGGATTACACGTCGGACGGATCTGAGGAGGTGATCCTGCCGATCGCGTCTCGACACGTGGCGCGCTGTGGGAAGAGTAAAAGGTTTCGTTTCTGTTTCGGGGGATATGTTCGGTTTTGCGAACTGGAAAGTGGAAAGGAGTGGGGCGGTGTCGTCTTCGTCCACGTCAGGGGAGCCCACTTAGGTTCGGTTTCAAAGTTGAAACTAACGGCGGAAGAGACGGCTTATGGGATGACCAAAATGCCTTCCCAGGTTTGGTATATTTTCTTTTTTGTTTTCTTACCTAATAGCTAACAATAGTCCACGTCATCTAAACAAATTCCAACTCCCAACTGTGTTTTCCGGTACAGGCCTTTTTTCCGGTATATTTCTTTTTCTCTTTAACTGTCGTTGATTTCTTGCACACGCTTGAAAGAGAAAAGAAAAAGTTTAGTGAAAAAACATAATACTTATGAAGCCAGCTGTCCGTTTAATCGATCCGTTAATTTTAAGTATCAAATTGTAATATTTTTTTTTTGAATTATTAAAACGTTTATATCATTTTATTTTAGATATTAAATTTCAGTTTAATTACAAATTTTAAAAAATATAGTTATACCGAGTTGTGACTGTCTAACAGTCATAACCTTTTTATTGATTTATTATTTTTTCAATATTTACAAAGCTTAAACTTTAATGTTTAGTTTTTGGGTTATTAGACTTCATCTTTCAAGTCTAAATCAAAAGCATTAAATCCTTATAAATTTTAAATTTTTGTGAATTTGAAACCGTCACAACTGTGGCTGTTCGACCTAATTCAAAATGTCTTGCTCTAGATTAGTACCTTAAACAAAAAAAAATTAGTATCTTGCTGCTTTGTTAAAAAACTATTGATGTTTGGTATTTAATCCTAATTTTCTATTGATTTTATTCTTAGCATGATATAATACTTTAAAGTATAAATCATCAATTGAGACATGTTTTTTTATTTAACCTTCATGGGTTTGAGTTCTTGTTCCTTAATTAGATATTAGGTTTCAACTCATGAGTTTTGGAATCATGAGCTAAAGCCTAAAATATAATCTCGAATGATAGTTTCATACCATTAAATTTATTGAAATGTACTTTAAAATGTTAAATCTTGTAAAAAATAGAAAAAATATCATAAAAAATCTATGTTCGTTGTTTAATTAAAAAACAACGTCATGCATAGAGAAATTCTGGTTATAAATCATAGTTGTTAAAAATTTATTATTCCTTAGAACAACATTTATTGAATGATCATGACTTAAGATCACATGGTAGAGCAATCACTCGAGTCCCAAGTTGAGATAATATTTGTTTTATTCAGAATATTGGAGGAAGGCTAACTCGAACTCTTGTCTCGATATTTTTCTTTCAAACAAATATCAATATACAAAATAATTATGTACACTTTATTCAAAACTCTTCCGTGTAATTTCTTTTGCTATCGCCTATCAAAAAATTTTGTCAATATTTTTGCATTCAAACCCTCAATATTTCTATGATGATCAACATTTAATACCTTGAATAGTTTAGCTAGGTTCCACATTTTTTAAAACTATTGATTTTGCATCTAATTTCATGCATAAGTTTGGTGGAATATTAGTTAAACAACTATCATGGGCATGGCGTAGAATTAGGGATGGAGGCTAAGGTGAAGACTCAAGCACGTGGTAATCATGCTTAAAACACAAAAAACATGTGTTTTTTTTGCGTGGCCAGAATAACATTTCATTGGAAAAGCAGAGGCAACAGCCAAACTATGTGGAAAAAAAACATGTGGTAGTCATGTGAAAATACATGTACCGATTCTTGAACCATATATGGCACTGCCAAACTAAAAGATTGAAAGACAGTTTGGGAAAGTGAAGTATGATGAATGAAATTGGATGTGAAGGACAAAAAAACATGTTGTAGTACGAATATATATGTTATATGCACCTTTTTTATCAATTTTTAGATCAACGTGTTTATTGTTTAATTGAGTTTAAATTTGTAAATCATTAGTACTGTATTTCTTTATACAACATACAAATTTCTACTATAAACGAGCTCGTGAAAGATAAGCATAAAAAGAGTGCTTTTGGAGTTTCACAGTGTATGCAGAACTTTACAACTTCATTGAATGCAAAGTCATGTAATTTTTTTTTTCTTATTGGTTGGTTTCAAGGAAGAAATGTTAAAGTCAAGTACATACAAGTTATAGGAAGAGTAAGGCATCCCCAATTTTGTACATTTTGGTTGCTGAATTCACAATTGAGCATACAGTTGACATTGCCATTGAGGATGCTTCTTTCTGCCAAAAAATTACTCCAGGAGTGTATAACCAAGACATCTCACAGACAATTTCTATCAGACTTCCCAGTTTTGGGTAGCATTTCCACTATGTGCAGTTAACCGAACGCAAATAATGAAAAATTAGAACTTTCAAACACTCAAGTATGGATGGAGTATGGGCATTCCCACATGCGGTTAATCGCTCTAGAAAATCATTTTACGTGTATATACATATATATATATCAATAATGATCACTTGCTCACCATAAAGCGGGGAATTCTGCGCTCACCTAAACACCCAACAACTAATTTCAATGGAACACTTGTGACAAAGACAATAGTAGAAGCATGTTTTGAAGTTCCAAAACTCTGCTGAAAATAAGACTTGCCATTCAATTAGGTATTCAAATTGGGTACTCAAAATTCGAGCATTGTCTTTCCATTAGAAGAATCAAGTGAAATTTATTAGTCCTACATGTCATCATGTCAGAAAAACATAAATTTCCATGGAATGTATGTCACTGCATATCTGCATAACTTGCTTTGAATCATTATGACTCTTCAATTATCAATTAAATATATCATTAAAATTCTATGGAAGAGCTTCTCACGATTATCAATTAAGTACAATTTCATTAAAATATGGCAAAATTGTGCTCAAATGGAACTTTTCTGCCCACAAGAAAAATAATCAATCTGAGATAAATCATTTGTCAAACTGACAATATTACAATGTGCACCTCTCCAAACAATACCGCACCCATTTTACACAATTCTAAAACCCCAAAAGGATGCTACATTATAGATAAATGGGCCTGTTCCTGCTTTTATTGCATATACAAGTTTTTTCCTTTCAATTTTAAATTATATGCATGAGCTTTCCCAGGCATGCAAAGAATGATTTAGCTTACCTACTGAAAATTAACTTAACTTGTCTAGTGTATATAGTACAGAATTTACAACTCATGCTGCTGCAGACTGTTTGTCGTCATGGTCTTCCAGATTCAAAGCTTGCAGCAGCTTTGGCCAGGATTCTGGAATCCCTCCAGGAAGATCAAACTCCAACAACTTTCCCCGACTGCGGTAGAACTCCTCCACAGGTTGACTCTGCAAGCAGCGAAGAACAACATGATATGAGATGCACAATCACTAATTGAACCAAAAGTGAAAATTCTTGTTACTATAGTTGAGTAATGACATAAAAGTTTTTCCCATTTTAAAAGAGGAGGGAAAGGGGATTAATGACAGAAATGTGTCTTGAATGGCCATTGTCCAAATGCAAACTCATAAAGACAATAAAGAGAAGCTCCACCTATTAGCCGATGTTGTTCCAATGAATCAATAAAGACATAATAGCCTTCTCATGCACAAAGAACAATGTCTTAGTAAGCATAGGTGGGCATTTATTGCAAGAGTCAAAGCAGGAACTGAACATGTGCCCACATAGAATAATGCCCGAGGCATCAATCCTAATTCCTAAGTAGGAAGAATGAGGAGTACCTTATATATTATAGGTGGCTGTGTTTCAGTCATGTATTCTAAACTTAAAAATTAATCTTTTACACTAGTTAGCCCTTGAAAAGGATGGAAAAGAACATCCAAGATGCTGAAACAATACCATATCATTATATATATGGAGTCGTTCCTTAACAACTTCTTCAGTGTCATCGGCTCGTGTGATAAGCTTTGATGCACAATGTGGAGGGGGAAGAAGTGGAGCCATATACATGCCAGGGTTTCCATTCTCACCCTTAATGTCAATGCTGGCAAGATTATAATTTCCTCCACACTCACTACAAATCCTTCTTCCAAGGCACTTTGCAACTAAAGCCTCTTCACGAAGCTTTAGGTTGACCACCAAGTCAATGTCTGTTACTCCCTCTAAAATTTCCTGTAAAATAATCAAAACTTAGAAGGCAAGTTATAACCATACAGGTCAGAGCATTATATTGAAATGAGTGGAGGGGGGAGAAGGTAGGGAAACTGAATTGGTGGTGCATGAGAATACTATTTCCATTATATAATAGGCTTTGTAGCCAACTTAATGGCACAAAGTCAATGCTCGTCTTTTTTATGTAGCCATTCTAAAAGAAAAGAAATTTGTACTAATGAATGGTATATGTACCCAGTGTAATAATCATATGCAAATTCAATGTACAGAATTGATGAATGGGTACAAATTTCTTATATAGCTATGCTAAATGAACACTGCTGATGAAGCTAGGGAACTTAAAATCAAGTGTCTGACAAAAGCAAAGCACAACATGACCCCCATAAGCAAACATATTGGAAAGGACTACCTTGTTTGAAACAAGAAGCAGCTGAATACAAATTTGTCTGAGCCAAAATCTAAGATTGAAAGAAATGCAATAACATTTGAAAACAAAAGAAGCAAGACAGAAACACCATTATCCTGGAATATGGAGGCAGTATAGTGCTGTGTGTGCCATGAGGATATACTTGTAATACAATTATGTGATTACACAACAAACAAGCAATCCACTTCTGAAAGACCATAAACTTTTGTGCATATTTCAAAACTCTACTAATCTCAACTACATCTTTCAATTAAGACTACTCTGAGTCTCTGAGTCAGTCATCTACACCAACCAGAAACAACTAACAAGTAAAGAAATTGGAATAAATTACCGCCTGTCGAATAGTTCGAGGGAAGCCATCAAGAATAAAGCCAGATTCACCCTTAGCTGCACCAGCTTCAAGACGATTCGACAACAAGTTTATTATAATTTCATCTGAAACCAATTTGCCCTGATTAACAACCTCTGCAAGCTGCATTTGTTAATTTTTAACAAATTAAAAAAAAAAAAAAAAAAGAGGAAGAAGAAGAAGAATTAGAAGAAAGAAAGTGGAAAACCCTAAGCAGGCTTAAGGGAAGAGACCTGGCGACCGAGGGGACCAGAGGAGGAGAGCTCGTCGCGGACGAGATCGCCGGTGGCGATGTGAGGGACGCCGAGGAGAGTCGAGAGGCGAGAGGCGTAGGTGCCTTTGCCGACGCCTGGGCACCCCAGGAACACCCACTGGACATTCCTGTCCTTCACGTCTCGCTGCAGAGGAAGAGCCTTTTGCCCGAGCACAGTGGCGGCTTTAGGGTCAATTTCGGAATTTAGATAAGATGACGAACGGAAGCTCCGGACTGGGAAATAGGTTCCAGCTCTTAAAACGCGGCTCAAAACCGCCATGGCAGGGAGTAAAAGTCAAGTTTTGAGCTGCCAACAGAGAGAGATAGAGAAACAGAGGCTTTCGATTCTGTTTTACCTTTTTTGGAGTTTCCTCGAAGCCTGGAAGTCCAGGATGTTTTTCTTTCTCGTTCAAAACGTGCCACGACAGCACACGTGTTATAAAATCCAGTGCTCTTCTCCCAATGATTTTGTTTTTTTTTGTAGAAAATTTTCTTCTTTATAAAATTATAAATTTATAATTATAGTGACGAACTGACGATTGACGAACCTCCTCCAAATTCAAGAAAAATATCAGTGTGAGTCCTCAAATTACTCAAAAAAATAAATTAAATAGGCTCCAAACATGATTGCATAATTCAATGATTTGATTAACATGATAATAGAGTATTATTTTAAGTTATATGCTGTAATGCTGATCACAGTGCTCCATGCAATATCAGCTTGTAAGTGGCTGTCAATCGCTTATGTGTTCAAAACAAACCTAAACATGATTACATTATGAAGGTCAGTAGGTTGTGGCTTGTCAGAACTTAGACAAAAGCCTCTCAATCTTAGCAATTACATGAAATTTCAGACCCATCGTGCACGAAAACTGTAAGCAAGAAGCAGTTAATAATATAGATTTTAAAACGGGTCAAAAATGAAATTAAATAAAGAAAAACACTCGAACAAAGCACTAAATCAAATCGGAATACAGCATATAATCTTACATATAACAATCAACATCACTATCATTGAAGGATAACAAATAAAATACACTTGCAGTTATACAAAGGTTGTCATCATTCAGCTACATCTGGTCAGCCCTGCCATCATCCTCACTAATTCCATCCCCTGCATGCCTGCAGTCAGAACAAGTAGATAAAGCTAAGAAAACAATGCACAAGAACTACGTTACAACACACAAATTGCAAATCATGTCCTGGTTAATTTTGTGCATCTTCTGGCCAGCCAAATCAGAACTATATGATCACATAGAAAATGTAACCATGCCTAGTTCTCTTTTGATTAAACCACCTAAGAGATTCCCACCTATTGCAAATAGCCGTGATGATGGTGATTTTCAACCTCATAAAACTCCATCTCTCTCTTCCATTTTGCATATGTCTTTCAGTTTTTTTAAAGAGGAACCTTTTGCTAATCCAAAGTGAATATAACTAATAGGGGTTCAGAACATACCGCCAAGATGAGGTTAGATTTCGAGCTTTTCTATCCAGTTGAAGGTTTTCCATGGCACTCGAAGCTCGAATGACATCCTCTGGAAGTTCATCACTGTCATATCTCCAATTGTACTCTTCTTTCCGGTAACCAGACATGGAGGACCCACCTCTCCGATCTGAATGCTAGAATGTATAAGATAAACAGAAACAAAAGCAAGCAGATAAAGGAAGAACATAAAAAATAGCTGTCACTCACCAGATGACTGGGAAGCAGCACCAGGCCTAGCATAAGCACACCAACAAACTAATATCAATTAAGAGTTAAAAGGGGAAAAGAAAAGGAGACTAAATAAATATAAAAGATTGAAGCAATAAAGTAGGTTCAGCACCTTCCCAGTGGAGGTAGGCCTCCGGCAACAGATGATGAAGAAGGTCTACGCATGTTCCGAGACTCTACATTCGATATGGACTCTGCTTCTGAAGTAGTTAGCCTCCTTCCAGTACCCCTGGCTTGAGATAAATTCTGTAGGAACAAGATCCAGTGGTAAGCAATCAGCTAAATAAATAATTACAAGTCAAGACAAATAATCAGGTAGTGGCAACAAAGGGGAAATATTGGCATCGACCCAATCCCAAAACTACAAGGTAATTTTTACTGTCATGCTTGCACACACTTCAAGGATCCCCACTTTGGGGAATAACCAATGGCAATTTGATATATCAGCAATAAATGACTCACACTAATCAACGCAATTCTAGAGAGCCCTGTATCACAAATATGGGCTAACAGCTAACTGCACACGTTTTTTCTAATTCACCACGTGTAGGGAAGCTTTTTATTTCATGGCCATAATGTCCTTTCTTGTTGCCACAACTCAAGTTCTTTTTGGCTTCCCCATAAATAAACTTGAATCAAATCACAACCACTTAAACGTACAGTGATGAATCTCCATTACAAGTGATAAGCCATGTTAGAAAACTTCCAATGTCTTATGTTGAATATGGGCTGCCTTTACTCCACCTTCTCTATAAAGCAAAGAACAAAAAAATACAATAACAATAGAAGAAGAAACAACCCATTCCATCTCCATTCCTCTTCTTTAAATGAACTGTTTTCATACACTTCTTCATAGTTATGAATCTTATGATCAAATCCTCTCCTATATGTCCAATATACACTTATTTGTCACTTCGTATGCTACCAATAGTATTCATCTTCATATACTCATATATTGCTATTTCCAACTTTTACACATCTAGTTTAACTGGGTTTGGTTTTTTCTCAATCCAGCCTTTCCATGGTCACATCATCCCCTTTCTCTTTGGGCTGGGAAGCCTTTCCTTGGTCAGTTGAACCTTAAAATTGTATATTAATCTCATCCTACGACTGATCAAGAGATTTCTATCAAAAATGGAAAAAAACTACTGCAACAATGTATTTTGTTCTTTCATAAATAAAAATAATGAACTTGGAGTTCAGCAATATTGATGACAAAATCAAGCATGAAGAATAAGCTATTTCGTATGATGTTGCGAGTTTTGTATATTCATTTTAAGAAATCTTGCAGTGGTAACCAATTGATATTGCAGTACATACACACAAACAATATACCAAAAAACTAGCAAATCAATTAATATCAAACCTCAAACTTCAAAAATCCTTCAAGAACATCCAAAAGCAAAGGACCACTATCCCCATTTCTGTTAAGATCATATCCATTCTTGTTACTAAAATCCTTCAACTCAGCTTTCCAAGAATCCTTTTGCTGCAATTCAGTGAAAACAAAAGCCACATTCATTTTTGTAAGATAAACAGTGCATTAGTTCAAAACGTATTGCAAAAACCCACCACTTTCTGCATTAAAAATGTTATTCGATTACCATATTACACTCGGGCAGATAAACTTTCAGCGTGTGGTTTAGTTGCGCCCAGTCTAAGTATTCGCATATCAGTGCCGTAAGCAACCTTCCTACAATGAGAAATCATACCAAAATTAAGCCGATGAGCAAAATGGAATGACTTTTATTTAAATAAAGAAAAAAAAAAACATGGGATCAGTAGAAGAACCTGAGGGAGAAGCATGGAGTTGTTTCGCACGATCGTTGCAGCTACCCAGTAATGCCGGAGGCAAGCCTTCGTCTTTCTCGATGACCTTATCCTCCTCTTCAATTGCCTCAAACACACTTGCTCTCAACTCAGCCTACCAACACTTAAATTAGCAAACGACCCCAAAAAATATAAAGCATTTCTTGAATGAAAAATAAAAATTTCCAGAAATTACAAATTACAGCCTAATTTTGCAAAACAGGGATCGCATTCTCAAAATTCGAACGAAGTTACGAGCTTTCAAATTACAAAACCCTAGCCAAAGTCAACTAAACTAGGGGCACCATTTCAGCGATTAACCCGAGAAAAAAAACCACGGTTTGGGTTCAAATCAGCTGCGAATTCACACTGGGGATATCCAGAGGAGAACGCTAGAGGGTAATAGAGGAAAATGGAGGAAAGATGGAGGAAAGATGGAGGGTAAAAAGGAGAATTTATACCCGGATCTTGGCTAGAACGCCCTTCTTCTCGAGGGTCCGAGTGACCAAAGTCTTGAGGTCCATCATCTCCCTCGTGTAGTCGTCCATGTCTCCCTCTTGTTCGTCCTTGGGTTTCAGAGTGAGAGAGGGTTTTGATTGGGTTTCAGAGAGCGAGCTAGCTCTCTTTCTCAGCGTTTTGAATTTCACAGCTTTCTTCGATGCTTTGCTCCAGAGAGAGAGACAGAGAGAGAGAGATATAGAAATTTGTCGAATTGAGAGCAGTGGGTGTAATAATGGATTAATTTGATAACTGTGGGTTCCAGTGGAGGGAGGGTACAGTTAGCCGGTATAATAGTCTGGGCTGGCGTTGTGTGATGTTATGGGTTTGGGCCTTTAATTAAGCCCATGAGTCCATGACCAGCCTGCTAATGCATTTAGGCTTTATTACAAGTCACTCACCTAGATTATGAGCTCGTTTGTACTTCACCACTCAAATTAAAAATTGAATTAATATGTCACTTGAATTTAAATTTTTTTTGCAATGTCATGCCTCTATTCAATCCTCATTGGTCAAGATAAAAATTGAGGTACTTTTTGTCAAGTTTTCAAAGTTGGAGTACTAAATTGAAAATTAGTGTATAGTTGAGATACTTACGGATAATTTTTTTTTTTTTTATTCAATTGGCCCGGAATCGCTTTGTTGCTTAAATATTAGGCACAAAATCTGAGAATTAAAATATAACATTCTCACTTTATGAAGTTAAATTATGCCATGAATACAAGAAAAAATGGAGAAACCTATAGTATCAATCGCTACAAGTACAAACATTCACTCTAAAGAATAATTTGATATATTAAATATATGTGCTAAAAATTGTTCTCTTGCATGATATTTTGGCAATAAAATAATATTACCTTATCAAACCATAACTTACATACTTAATTCGATTCTTTAATTTTATAAGTAATTCAAATTCACATTGAGCTAAAAGCCTAAGAGATAGCATTAAAAGAGATGAAGGATTGTTTTTTCTTTCTTTTATTGACAGAGCAAGCTTTTGCTAAGCTTTTATGATGATTGCATCTTCCTCTTCCCTCATTGGTCAAGATGATAAATGTTTCTTTCTTGCAAAAGCATAATCTTTGCTTCTCTCTCAAGCTGAGTCCAGTGTTTGTGAATGGTTTTTATTAAAGAACCTTTCTTTTGCAAAAGACTCAAATTCTTTAAGAATTTACATAGATCCTTGGCTTCTGTTGGAGATCGAGGAATGAAGACTAAATAACAATGGTATATGGTTGGTGGAATCATACTCATGCAATGAAAGAAAACCATATCTAATTAGAATACAAGCATAAATGCATGGCTTTTTTACAAGTCAATACCTAGATTATGACACTGTTTGCACTTCACCACCCAAATTAAAAATTGAATCAATTTGCCACCTGAATTTTAAAAAATTTGCAATGTCACGCTTCCATCCAATTCCGTCAGATTTTCTGTCATTTTTCAGGGGTTTTTTTGTCATTCCAAGCCTATTCCTCATCTCCACTGCCACCACCAATCTCCAGCCACCCCAACCTCTCCTCCTCTCTCCCAACTTTCTCTCTTTCTCTCTCTCTCTCTCTCTCTCTCTCTCTCCTCCTTTCTACCTCCACATCAAACCCTTTTTTTTTTTTAGGAAACGCCATGGATCCAACTTCCAAGAAGCTCTCCTCTAGCATTCTCATATTCTAGGAGTCCGGATCTGAACCCCAATTCGGGTTCTATATTGCCACCATCATCGATTCCGAAAGGAAGAAAAGAGAGAGAGAGAGAGAGATTGGGGTGGTTGGAAATTGGTGGTGGCAGTGAAGATGAGGATTAGGCTTGGAATGACAAAAAAACCCCTGAAAAATGACAGAAAATCTGACGGAATTGGATGGAAGCGTGACATTGCAAATTTTTTAAAATTCAGGTGGTAAATTGATTCAATTTTTAATTTGGGTGGTGAAGTGCAAACAGTGTCATAATCTAGGTATTGACTTGTAAAAAAGCCATGCATTTATGCTTGTATTCTAATTAGATATGGTTTTCTTTCATTGCATGAGTATGATTCCACCAACCATATACCATTGTTATTTAGTCTTCATTCCTCGATCTCCAACAGAAGCCAAGGATCTATGTAAATTCTTAAAGAATTTGAGTCTTTTGCAAAAGAAAGGTTCTTTAATAAAAACCATTCACAAACACTGGACTCAGCTTGAGAGAGAAGCAAAGATTATGCTTTTGCAAGAAAGAAACATTTATCATCTTGACCAATGAGGGAAGAGGAAGATGCAATCATCATAAAAGCTTAGCAAAAGCTTGCTCTGTCAATAAAAGAAAGAAAAAACAATCCTTCATCTCTTTTAATGCTATCTCTTAGGCTTTTAGCTCAATGTGAATTTGAATTACTTATAAAATTAAAGAATCGAATTAAGTATGTAAGTTATGGTTTGATAAGGTAATATTATTTTATTGCCAAAATATCATGCAAGAGAACATTTTTTAGCAGATAATGATTCATTTGACAGAAAAACTAACGGAGATACTATTTTGACACAAAATAAAAGTTGAGGTATTTTTTTATCAAGTTTTCAAAGTTGGGGTACTAAGTTGAAAGTCAGTGTATAATTAATGTACTAAATTATAATTTGCTCTTTTAAAAATATTATTATCTTTTAAATGTGGAGAAAAAGACAAAAATACTCATGTCACATCAGCAGATAACAGTTTATTTGATAGAAAAACTAACGGAGGTACTATTTTGACACAAAATGAAAATTGAGATACTTTTTATCAAGTTTTCAAAATTGAGGTATTAAGTTAAAAATCAGTGTATAATTGAAATGAGTTAATTACACTTATACCCCCTGAGATTTATCGTCTTTTCACATATACCCCCTGGGGTTTCAAAAATTACACATACACCTCCTGAGGTTTCAAAACTATTGCATATTACCCCCTACAAGAGAAAAAAAAAAATAAACAAAAAAAAATACTTGTATTGAGATTGAACCTTATACCTTGAGTAATCTTATTAGGCCATTTCACCCTTTAGCATGCCTTTTTACATAATTTCTCATTATTTTTTTTTTCGTTTCACTATAAGGGGTTATATGCAACAGTTTTGAAATCTCATGAGGTATATGTGTAATTATTAAAACTCCAGAGAGTATATGTGAAAAAACGAATCTCACGAGGAATGTAAGTGTAATTAACTCAATTGAAGTACTTACGAAAAATTTGCTAAAAAAAAATTTGCATCACCGATCCATCGATCGTGCTAAAACTCCCTAAAAGTGAGGACTGCATGTTTTCCCATTAATGTATATTTCTCCCTCCAAAGTTTAAAACAGAATTGGTTACTGTACAAACCGCACTTCCTGCTTTGATTTCATTTCATTGCAAAAACTAAAAAGCACACTCCTCTCGGCTCTCTGCCTCTCTCTTTATATTCATTTACGTCTTCTCTGCTAGCTTCTCACCTACACACAGTACACTACAGTAGTACTGTAGTACACACCCTCCCACTCTCACTCAGTCACTGAACCAACTTCAACCCTAACATTTTAGATTTCTTCCTCCAATGGCGCCCATTGATCCCCACTCGTTCACCGATTCGACTCACCCACTCGCCACCCACATCTCCCTCTCTCTCTTCTTCGACTTCCCCTCCTCCACCATCCACGCCTCCGCCCTCCTCACCCTCCCCACCCCCCACTCGGGCCCACTCTCCCTCGACACGCGCTCCCTCACCGTCCACTCCGTTCTCGACCCCCTATCCTCTGCTCCGCTCCCTTTCTCCCTCTCCCCTCCTGACCCAATCCAAGGCCGCCACCTCACCGTCACCCTCCCCTCCCCCCCTCTCTCCTCCCTCCTCGTCCTCTTCGCCACGTCCCCCTCCTCCTCCGCCCTCCAGTGGCTCTCTCCCCCCCAGACCTTCAACAAAACGCTGCCGTTCGTCTACACCCAGTGCCAGGCCATCCACGCGCGCTCCGTCTTCCCCTGCCAAGACACCCCCGCCGCGCGCGTGCGCTACACCGCCCTCCTCAACGTCCCGCGTCAGCTCTCTGCCGTCATGTCCGCCCGCCACGTGGCGCGCCGCGACCCCGCCAACGGCGAGGGCTCGGCTTTGGTCGGCGTCGGCGACGCCCTGTGGTGCGCCGAGGGCAGAGTCGTCGAGGAGTTTGTGATGGAGCAGCCGGTTCCGCCGTACCTGTTCGCGTTCGCCGTCGGCGAGCTAGGGTTCCGGGAGGTGGGCCCGAGGACGAGGGTTTACGCCGAGGCAGTGCCGTCGGTGCTGGAAGCGGCGGCGAGGGAGTTTGCGAGCACCGAGGACATGATCAGGCAGGGGGAGGCTCTTTTCGGGCCGTACGACTGGGAGCGATTCGATTTGCTGGTGATGACGCCGAGCTTTCCGTACGGCGGCATGGAGAATCCGAGGATGGTGTTCTTGACGCCGACGGTGCTGAAGGGCGACTCCAGCGGCGCGCAGGTGGTGGCGCACGAGCTCGCTCATAGCTGGACCGGGAACTTAATCACCAACAAGACTAACGAGCATTTTTGGCTGAATGAGGTATCACATTGTTATGAATCTCTGATGGGTGCATTTTACGTTCAAGTGGGTTGTGAATTTGGTTCTTAGTGCTTTGCTTTCTTGGTTTAGATATTGTGTTTACTGGTTGGTTTTTGAGCATTTATATTCACAACTTGATGAATTCAATATTAGATAGTATTCTTAAATGTCCAATTATGCTTGTTGAATGTGGTCAATTTTAAGTGTTGTCCTTCTAGATTTGGAAATTGGAATATAGTCCAGGTTTTAGAAGCATATAACATTAGGGTAGTTGTTTAATATCTGGGCTAGGAGATTTCGAAGAATGTATGCTAGGCTTACTGGGGTTGATGATGTTGAGATGTGTTATGTTATGTGCATGCTGTTTCTTGCAAGTGAGGTTAGTGTGCTATCGTCATCTATTGTTACAGGGGTTCACAACATATGCTGAGAGGAGAATTGTTGAGGCTATACAAGGTGAGGACAGAGCTGCATTGAATATTGGAATCGGCTGGCGGGGTTTAAACAAGGAAATGGAGAGATTCAAGGATAACATGGAGTTCACAAAGCTGAAAACCAACCAGGAAGGAGTGGACCCTGATGATATATATTCTGAAGTTCCATATGAAAAAGGTTTCCAGTTTCTATGGCGTATTGAACGTCAGGTAAGTGGATTAATTATAGCTTCTTTGCCTCTTGGTATCGTCTTATAAAGAAGATTTTATTGTTATTTATTTTCTTTGGAATGTTTAGGTTGGACGGCCTGTATTTGATGAATTTATCAAGAAATATATTGCCACCTTCAAGTTCAAATCAATTGATACCGATACATTTCTCGATTTCCTGAAATCAAACCTACCTGGAATAGAGAAAGAGATTGACTTGACATTGTGGACTGAGGGCACTGGTATCCCTCCTGATGCCTATGAACCCGTTTCAAGTATATATTCAAATATTATGTCTATGGCAAATGAGTTTAAGCTGGGTAGGATGCCAAGGGAGGATGAAGTTACTGATTGGCGAGGGCAGGAATGGGAGCTCTACTTGGAGAACCTGCCCAAATCTATTGAAGCTTCACAGGTAGTGTTGTGTTTCTTCTCCTCAAGGGATATTATATTACCTTGTTTTCTATGACTTGATTTTATAACAGGAATCTGCTTCTTCAACGGGATCCCGCTGTGCAGATCCCACGTTCGAACGGCAGGCCAAATCTATTTACTTTTTTGTTTCATGGTTTATGATTAGGGTTTTGTTTGTGGGATTTAAGGCTTGCCCTAAATGCCACAACCAAATCACCCTCAAATCACCTACCCTTCCATGAAAGTTGGCAAAATCTGGCTTGCCATTCGAACAGTTTGGGATCCTGTCGAAGAAGCTCGATATCTATAGCCTTCAAACTCACTTTTGTAATTATTTTATTTCTTAGTTTGTATAAGGTCCAGCCTCCTTAGCCATATTTAGTAGTAAATCTACAATTTTAAGACTTCTGGGGTGGCAGTACATGCTGATAGTTACTAAATTTTTTGCTTCCAATTTCTTTTTGTGTAAACAAGGATTTTAGAATATACTATATAAGCTGTTATATCTGCACGGCACAGTATCTAGACTCCTGTATAAACTTTAGAAATATTCTTCTGATATACTTCCTTTTATTCTTCATATTTATCCTTTTCGATCTGATCACAAATCTTTCTTCTGTTTTCTCAGAACCAAAGATGCTATAATTGTCAATTTTACCGTATTATACTAAAGCTTCCTTTGAGCTCATTTCTGTGTCAGCATTCTGTTTTCAATGCATGAATAATCTATTTTAAATTGTATGTTGTCTTATCATCATGGAATGTGTCTGCATTTGCAGATTGTAGCCTTGAACTCACGCTACAGGCTGTCGGAATCGAAAGATTATGAGGTGAAGGTGGCATTTCTCGAACTGGCCATTGCTTCCAAGTGCAAAGATTACTATGGTGAGGTGGAGAAAACTTTAAAGGAAGTTGGGAGGAAGAAGTACCTTGTCCCACTCTACACTGCTCTTGTGGAAGGCACTGGAAAGGAAGAAGAGAAGATTTTGGCTAAAAGGGTGTTTGCAGAGGCTCGGGACTCTTATCACCCCATAGCTCAAGGTGTGGTTGAGACAATTCTAAGTAAGCACGTCTAGAATGGAGTGACTGTGTGAGGATGTAAATCATAATGAACCAAAATTCTGAAGCTAATACTTGATGCCATTGTTGGCTATGTTAATCTCTGAGATCCGTAGGCTAGCCTTGATGACTGATTTTCTTGAATACATGCATCTTCGTTGATGCCTTTGCTGATATGGCTTGTCACATAATTTGCATGGACATCTCGTAAATAGAGTAGTGATCTTTGTATTACATTTCCTGATGATATTGCTGATTTTCCTGGGAGGAGATAGAACCCCCTAAACTCCATTTTATTTTTAAGATTACGCTCAAATTTGGCAAAACTGACTTGACCGGTTGACCCTTCGATTTGCTGGAAGAATAACATTTTTTTTTGGGTTGAAGAACAGCATCTATTGTTTATGTGTCAATCAAATTCATTTCACAAAAAGTATACGAACCTTCATTACATCATGCGAGAGACGAAAAATAATGGCTACAAAAGATATGCCACTAAAAAGAAAAGGGGGTAACTTTACATACCCACCACCATAGTGGAACAAAACAAACGCACTACAACACTACCTTTCTCAGGTGGTACGGGTAACCATTTTTCTGTCTCAGCCTTAAAAGAGGTGGTTGATCCAATTTTCTCTCTGCCATACAAGCAACACCAAGTTTGTACATTATCATTTCAAATACAATTTATTTTTGTTCTTTTGTTTTTCTTTTGCGGCAGGTGGGTTCAAATGAATTCTCCATTAAGAAGTTCCTTCTCTTTTCAGAATGTAGTCCACTGCCTCTTCTACAGTATCCACAACCTACAACACCAGCAAAAGGATATGCAAATTAAATTATTACACATTATGCAATCAAATGCAACCATGCAAGACATAAGTTATTACACATTTTTCAGATTACAAGTGACAAACTAACTACAATACCCATACCCAGATGTTTTGGTGTGATGAATATATACAGTATCCCCACATTTCCACACATGAATTTGATCACATCTTCTTGATTTGTATATCTAACTTACCAGATCTGCTGGAAACTCCACATGATTATCTTTCCCCTTAAAAACGCCCGTCCTTGTCAAAATAGAAAACCAAGGATGTCCAGCCTGATAATCAGGTGCAATGATAAATGTCAAAATACATTCAAAAGATTCAATAATAACAAATTTTCACCATAAGGAAAAAGGCAAACCTGCTGAGCACCTTTGACATCAACTACAGGGTTGTCACCAATCATATAAAGGGTTTTGAAACCATGTGACTGAGAGTCTCCATTATTTGTAACATGATCATCACAACGAGATGGTTGAAGCTGTGCCAATATATTTTCAGTGTTCTTAAATACAAACGGATTCGGTTTTCCAAAAGAAACATATTCCAAAGCATTATGGTGAATTCTGCAGCAAGGCCGAAAATAGATTATATTTACCGAAGGCAGCTCATGGACTGCATATAACAGAATAACTTCTATGCAGTTCAGGTGTGTATAAACATGCATTTATAAAATATTTTGTGACACAAAATGGCTTGTAGTTCAAGGTTTTACATATCACATTTTGGTAAAAATTAGTTTCCCAAAACAAATCAACTAGTTCTGCTAAACCTTCTTCATTAATTATCAATTTAAATCTTGTAAGCATCTGGCAGTTGGCGGTGACTGGCAACCTATAAAACTGCCCCAATGGGTGAGGTATGATAATTAATGAGTTGGGGTTTCTCGAAATGGGTACCAAAGAACCAATGTTGCTTTAAAGCCATCTGATAGCCCAATTATGAGCTTGTGTAGATACATTACAACCAAAGAGCTGGTCATTGACTAAATGCTCATTCTGATGTGCCAGCATGCAAATTTAGGATTTTAAACATTTTGATCATGACACAATAACCCAGTCTTACCGGTTAAAGATGCTTTCTAGTGCAATTCTGAAAGCACCTATTCCGAGTCGTTCAGAAGGAAATGCAGCCTGTATGTGTATAAGTAGGCAGCTGATCAGTACAATCCCAAGTATCATGTGAAACTTAAAATTGAAAAAAAAAAAAAAAAGTTAATGATGAAAATAAGGGAAGAGAACCCATTTGATACACATGACGATGCATCAAAGTTGTTCATGGGCATAGTACATGATTCGGTGGGTCCAGAAAGCAGATCTCATACTCAAGAAAAACTGATCAGACTATAAATAATGAATAAGACTGATATTTCTAGTGTGCAGGCTAATCAATAATTATGGGTTCCCACTTTCATTTTAATCTGATGACTATTTGGCCAGCCAAACAAATGTTGGATTGTTTCTTTATATTCTCCCAATTCAGTGACCAGTTTATAACGAGTCATAGTGGCCAACCTGATATTCAAGATCATCTGCAGCAAAATATAGAGGCGGTTGATACCCATTCTCTTGTCCAGGAAGCCCTCCAGATCTTAAAATGTCACAGAGAACCTAATTAAATTCATGGATCAGTAAAATTTGAAAATCTTGGATGCACTGATTTGCTAATAATGCAATCTAAGCATTAAAATTGAAAAAATACCTGAATGTCCCTGCCCCAATCTACAGGATCGCTGACAACAAAAGCCGCACGAACCCTGTCAGAGTAAACATTATATCTTGGCACCGACTCCTTGGGGTGGCTACTGCAATCTAATGCCTGCTTAGTTCTCCACATCTTATATTGAGATACTGGGTCAATATTCTCGAAGTAGGATGCATACTCATCTAACGAGAGAACTTTTCTGTCATCAAAGATAATTTTAGCTATTTCTTATATGTACAAAACTCTAGCAACAGAAGGTATTGAATTCAAACTCAGAAGTGCTACAATCAAGAAGAAGCAATACTATCTGGTAAAAACTTACTTGAAACCATACTCAGACATTACCAGAGCCGGTTCCCCTTTTCCAACAGCAATTACAAATTCATTTTCATATCTGAATAAAACAGATAAAATGGCCACAACATAAGATGATGAAAACAGGTTGGTACATTGTTTACACTCTAAACTATACAAAGTCATCACCCTAGTACAAACACCACTTAGTAGTCTATGATTAAAGTACAAAAACATAAATTGGATTTCTTATTTAATAATGGAAAATGCATGAAACTTGTATTTTAACAAAAAGTGGAATAAGATGCCGTAAGAGTGATTCAAACTTATTTGCTACAATAAATCAGGAAAATAAATGACTGACAATTAAAGAACTCTCTGAATACTTATATCTAACATATGATGCAGTGTCTATTTACTATTTTATGGTCTGAATCATATTGGCAACCGCAGTCATCACAAAAGATGCAGCAACCTCCTGGTAAGGACTGTGCATTTCAGCAGCAAACTTCATGCTGGTATAATTGCCAAATCCAGTTCAATACAGCATTGTCCAAATTTGACACTAATTATATTTTTTTCTTTTTTCATATGAAACCTTTTTCCAGCTGAAGTATCCAATCTATTGATAACTTGCTGTTGCCTTGTGTGCATAATGTTTTGTTGATATATTATGTTTCCTAGGATAAAGTATTGTAACTCAAAGATAGTATAAAAACAAGGAGACCCACGATCGGACTGGACTTAATACCTGGAAAGTTGGGGAAGAGTATGATAGATCAATTACAATTCTATGTAAAAAAAAGATTCATGTGAGACTGACATATACCTCCTCAACAAATTTATAAAAGGTGTGTGACCCTGTACAACCTGCATCAGGATAACACAGAGAAGAGAGCTATGCCAAAGGTTCCATCAGTCGAATGACAGTTGCAAAAAAATTGGAGACAATACGACCTCATCTTTATGCTCCTAATATAGAATAAAACTGTTCAGAATATTACCTGAGAAGTCAGTATGTTAACTCCCAAAAGTTCACTTAATTCAGTAGCTCTTCTTGATTCTGGGATTCCCCCTCCTATTTCAACCCAATAGTAGTTATTAGACATTTTATTCTTCCATGTTATATCTAGCTCTTCGGAACAGAGGTTACACAGGAATATTATTCTTAAAGTTCTGTCTATTCGAAAACCAACAAACATATGGACTAAGTATAAATATACTGGTAAGAGTCGTAAGACTCTCAGACACACTAGTAAGAATATCCCAAAAATTAGACTTAGGTATAAGTTATCAAACAGGCTTCCCCAATTGTTATTATTATTTTTTTTTTATACCCAGAAATCCTCCGGGCGAACCCAGATTCGAAACCAAATGAAATTCAATTGGTGTTGAAATCTCAATGGGGAGACTTTTGAATAATGATGACTTAATTAAGCTAGAATATCGTATTCCAATTCTTATTGATGCACCAGAACAAAAACACTTAGGACTTACCATTGGTCAAAAACAGAAAAGGAACCTTCAAGGTACCTGCAAAGAAGCAGTATCTAATTAGCTAGAGATACTATGAGGGAGAAGAAAGCATATTAATCAAGACCATCATCCACAATAATACAAAATACTAAGATGTGCACTGAAAAATATTTCTTTCTACTCAAAAATTTAAAATCAATGAGGCACAATGCCAGCTGAACATAATAAATTTAGAGAGGGAACCGTTATGTTTTTAGTACCTGAAGCTCCGTACAATCTCCTTAAAGCTTGAGGAGACCCTCCAATGGGAACACGGCCACTGAGAATTACCCCATCAATGTCCAACGCAATTCCAAACGAAGACCTGCAATGCAACCAAACCAAACATATCCTTTTAACTATTTCTATTCCTTCCCTGAAGTTTCTTGGCAACCAAACAGTGCATTAGATATATAAGTCGAATTGAATTTGATCAACACCAACCGTTCGGCCCTGGATTGAATCTGAGACTGAGAGTACGGACGCGATCGGAACAAAAATAGTGCTCTGCTTTTGGTCTGAGAAACCCTAAAGACCGTGCGGTATCTCATCGGCATCATCGCGACGATCGCGTTCTCTCTCTCTCTCTCTCTCTCTGGCTTCTGGTTCAGCTTTGCTCTGTTCTTGTGGCTACAGTTTAACGGTAACTCTCTCACACCGCGCGTAGTATCAAGTAATGCAGTAGTGAACATCGTAGATGTTGCGCCACGTTGCAAAGGGGCAAATTTTAGTACCAAAGGTACAACCCTGTGATTGCATGACGCACCGTCTCAGTCCCAAGGCTTTCATAGTGACAGATATACCCCTATTAATTTTATTCAAGGCTTTTATTCAATATTCAGATTTCCTATTTCATCTACAATTTTTTATTTTCAACAGTTCCTAATAAAATATAATTAAAATCAATTATTTTATTTGCTGACACGAACTTAAAAATGATAAAACTTTAATAAACCCGTGTCAAAGGTCTAAAATAAATTAATAAGAATATTAAAAACAGTTATCAGGACATTGTATTCTCAATTTTATTTTTCTTTTATATATATACAATAATCTTCGTGTGTGAATAGTTGAGAGAAAATAAATAAATAAAATGTGTCCCCTGATAGGGGGAGAAACAAATGCTCCAAAATACCATTCCATAAAATGAAAAATAATTTCTCAAGTCTCATGTAAGACAACTAAATGCAAGGTGCTATCGAGTAGCTGAAACAACCAAATAATAACTTATCTCTAACACTTTAAAAAAATATTATAAACAATAAATGTAAAAAAAAAAAATTTAATTCATCCAAAAGCTTTATTCTTATAAACAGTCTCTTTCATCATAGATTACATAGATAACAAATATTTATCTTTCTTACTACATCAAAACCTAAATTCTTCATAAACTCAAAAATAACATCAAATAATTACCCACTACACCAACAAAAAACCCTAGTTGAGAAATAAATCCAACAACAAAAGTATCTTGACCCTTCAAATGGAAAAAACAAAACCGCTAACAAGGAAAGGCTTATGAAGCACACATATATTTATGAAACATTATATCAAAATGTTGTGTTAATATGGAATATGAGAACAAATAGGCGAAAAATAAATTTGGATAAAACTTTTTTGATAGAATAAATTTTCACGTTAACAAAACTTGTTTAACAAGTAAAACATTAACATACCAACTAGATAAGTCTAGGTATTTTTCTTCCCAATGTTGGAAGAGATCCAATATTCAACTTCCCTTCCTCAAAATAATAAAAAAAAAAAAAGTTAAACATTAACATATTTGATGAATAAATTTGCCATAAATAAATTTGGTGAGTCCAGTAATCGAAAACCAGGGTCAAATTCGACATTTTGCAGCCCAACAAGCCTAAACAGTCCCACGAGGCGAAAAAAATCCTAGTCCTACCCTTGTCACTCTAGGCTACGCTATTCGTTCATCCTTCTCAGAAGAAGCACAGAGTATACTCTGAAAACCCTAATCGCCGTCTCTGATATAAAATTAAGCAACTCTGCACCCCGAAAGTTAATAACTTTATTCATTTTTGAAACCACAGATTGAGATTGCTATTTCTTTTTTCTGTATCTTTTTCCTTTGTTTGTTGAATGCGAAGTAGCTATGCCGCCAAAGCAGTCGAAGACCGACGTGGCCAAGAAGCAGAAGGTCGTGGAGGACAAGACCTTCGGACTCAAGAACAAAAATAAGAGCAAGAGTGTCCAGAAGTACGTCCAGAATCTCCAGAGTTCTGTCCAGCCCAAAGTCGATCCTAAAGTTCTAGCCAAGGTCAGCCTCTCTCACTTTTCCTTATTCGTATCCTTACTCATATGCCCTTTTTTTTTTCCTTCTATTGGGTTCTGTTTGTTTAGGCAGAAAATTGGCTAAGAAAGAAAATTATAATAATTTTTAATGGGAAAATAATGTTTGGATGTAGTTTTGTGAAAATGGGTCTTATTCATTTTTTTGTTTTTCAAAATGGGTTTTGCAGAAAAAGAAGGAGGAAGAGAAAGCCAAAGAGAAGGAGCTTAATGATTTGTTCAAGGTTGCTGTTAGTCAGCCAAAAGTGCCAGTGGGTATGTAGTATGTACTCTAACTCTTGACATTTTTCTTATTTGTGTTTGGGTGGTAGTTGACTATGTTGTGTTTAATAGTGGATTGGTTTTGCTATGTTTGTAATGGAATTGGGAATTTGAATAGGTGTTGATCCCAAGTCCATATTATGCGAGTTTTTCAAGGTTGGCCAATGTACTAAGGGATTCAAGTGCAAGTTTTCGCATGATTTGAATGTCCAGAGGAAGGGTGAAAAGATTGATATTTACAGTGATAAGCGTGATGATGGTGAGAGGATTGAAATGTTTTGTTTAATGTTTTGATGCTAATATATGGCATATGTTTTGCTTATTCTGTAAGGATTATTTTCTTCAGAAACTATGGAGGATTGGGATCAAGAGACGTTGGAAAAGGTTGTGGAGTCAAAGAAGAATGAGTATAATAACCAGAATAAGCCCACCGAGATTGTATGTCTATTTTCATATCTTCAATTCTTTATGTTATATGATACTGAGACAATATTTTTTAGTGTTAAGAGATCTGCATTTGGATGCCTTGTTCTCTCTTTCTCTCTCTCTCTCTCTCCCTCCCACACCCACACCCACACCCCCACCCCCCAATTCCCCCATCTCTTCCCTTTCTCCCTCCAAATGTTTACTTCTAACACCTGATCAATTTCTGATCTGTGCATGTAATTTCCCCCTAGAAATTTTGGGATTGCATTTGGAGTTGTAGTTTTGTAGCTGCAACAAATCTGGCGATTTAGGATGGAAGATGGAAACTCTCTGATTTGTACTTCTTTTTTGAAAGTTTTGTCATAATTGTAGGGTAATGTAAAATCTCTGAATTAGCCTGCAGTATATGCTGTTATGAATCTAAGCTGGAATATAATATGCACAGGTTTGCAAATACTTCTTGGAAGCAGTGGAAAAGAAACAGTATGGTTGGTTCTGGTCTTGTCCAAATGGTGACAAAGAATGCCACTACAGACATGCTCTTCCTCCAGGCTATGTTTTGAAATCTCAGATGAAGGCACTTCTAGACGAAGAGTCTGAAAAGATTCCCATTGAGGATGAGATCGAAAAGCAGGTTATGATCATATTCATTTTGTTAACTTTACCTTTTCCTTTTAATCTTCTATTGAGATAAAAACTTTTTGTACATGTGCAACTACATGTATTGCATTCCTAAGTATTTTTTGTTTTATTTCCTCTGTTTTGTATTTCAATTCTTATTATTGCGCATCTGCTGATTACTGCAGCGTGCAAGTGTAAAAACCTCAACTCCGATTACTACTGAGTTGTTCATGCAATGGAGGAAGAAAAAGATGGATGAGAAAGAAGCTGGCCTGGCTGCACAACGAGCAGAGAGGGCTAAGAATGACCGCATGAGGTTCTTCTCCTTCTATGTATTGCATTTGGTCAAATATTTTCGGTTTTATTTGCTACTGAATAAATTTTTCATGTGTTTCAGTGGTCGTGAGTTGTTTCTTTTGGATGCTAGCTTGTTTGTTGATGATGCTGAAGCATATGAAAAATACAATAGAGAAGCTGAGGCTGTTGAAGTGAAGGTAATATTATATCTTCCTACTATGCATGTCATTTATTTATGATGCACTGAGAGTAGGTCACTTTTGTAGTGAATGAAGCCTTAGTTTGTTTCTGTATATTTTATTGGTATCATTTAGGTTAAATTAACTTCCTACATCTCATGACTCAGAAGGGCGAAAAGAAAAAAGACATTGTATAACTGCTGACTTATCTGAATATTATCTCTCATCTGGGAGCTTGCTGTTAAAAAAACTCATTGGCTTATCAGAAGAAAGAAAGTGTTGAAAAGCGCTTTGTTTTTCCTTCCTGGTCATTTGGGCTTCCTTGTTAACATTTTACTTCTAGTTTAGTTTGAATGTCTAGAAGTTAATTTTAGCTATGTGCACAATCTAGATGGAGAGCTTTATACACCAGTTTTAAAAAGGGGGTGGGCATTAAGTTAAATTATTTCTGTAATGTATCCTGTCTATACATTTAAGGTGCTCTTATTAATTCATTTTATGTGTATATTGTTTCTAGTAATTAAATGAAGCTTCCTTGGAACTACAAAATATACAAAGGTTTCTGTTCAGTGTTATGCCACAGAAGTTTTTATTTTTTATATTGTACTGTTCCTTGAAACTACTATGAAACTACTATGTGCTGTGGAATGGCCACAGTTATAACAAGAATTTTGTGATAGATGGGTAGTAGTAGTACAAGGGAGGATGGGACATTCTTTTGAATTCGAAGGATAGCACTAACTTAGGACAGGATGAGACCAAACCATGCGCTTGAAGCTATGTTGTAGATGACATGATGTGATTTGCATTCCAATTCCTTACTCTTATCTGGTTATGTTTTTCTTGATGTTATGCCATCTTTCTTTTGGTTTCATTTTTAGTAAATCATGGTGTCAAGGTTGCTGTTGGTGAGATTGTCAATTGTTGATTCCAAATACATGCATCACGCTCCTTTAATGGCTGTATACTATGTTTTTCTTAGCCCTTGCTGGTTCTGTTTGTTGCCTTGTTCCCTGCATCCTCAATCCTCAGCACTTCTACTTTGCTTTGACATTCCTTCTGTTGGAATTGCATTTTTTTTTTTGGGGGTGAGCATCTGTAAAAGTGTAAAGTGTAAAATATATATTAAGCAGTAGTACAAGAACCAAAATCTTTGCATTGGTAATTCTGATCTGGTGCACAAATATTATTATAAATGTGTTGGACTACATTGCGCAAGGTATTCAGAAACATTTTAGGCAACCAGGTGCGAATTTTGTTAATTACTGATGTACAGATATTTGAAACTAGGAGTGCTTCTTGAACTTTTAAGACTACCTAGTTTTAATGAAGTCTGATGCTTCCTGTGTACATGGACCTTTAATCATTGCCTCGGCAATTACCAGTGATTTTGTACTCAGTTTGACTGTGCTCTGTTTCAGGTCAAAGACAATTCAGCAGCAGGGGGACCAAGTGTGTCTGCTAGTTCTGTAGCTGATTCTGAAGAAGTCCCCATTGATGACGACGACGATGATGATGAGTTGGACATGGATGAGTTAAATGAACTTGAAGCAAGTTTGTCAAGAACATCCATTCAGATACGGGAGCCAGGTATAGAGACCTCTTGAGAGGGAGGCGGAAGAGAGGTTATTGTTGGCTACTCATGTACTGAAAGAGACTTGCGGAGATTTAATCAACTCCTGTGAGAGAAAATAATGTATTAATTATCCTAGGATGCGATTTTTAAAGCTAAATTCTTTGTGTTCCGGAATGTGATTCAGTGTTTTATGCAAGGAAAAATCCAATTTTCAATTCAGATTGCTCTTGTTCAATTAACATCTGGTGTGTCATGCATATTACATTATCCTACCTTCCCTACATTTTGCAGCATTATGTAACTGCATATGAGATGAACCTCGGTGCCCCTCGAGCATCATTTGATGGCATATTTCTACTCTCTTGATTTCCATAGCTTCAACTTTCTCTATATAGGAAGAAATAATAATGTTGATTGGAATTGCTTAACAAAATTACTGAACCATAACTTAGATTACAGAACTTTCAGAGTGCCATGCTAAAAATATTTATGGCCGACTCATCTTCTTCAGACATCTGAATGCCCTTCTAAAGTGTAGGTGCTTCTTGGTGGGGCTGTGGGGGCTGAACTTCCACTGCATCACTCTTTCTTTTTTCCCAGTCCTGGAACCACAGAGGTTGCAATGGTTGCTTTCTTGGCCAAGTACCTAAAACTTTTAGCTTTTAGTTGACCTCTTTGTGGAGGAAGCCTTGCCTCTGGCTTCTTAGGACTCCTCTTGTATTCATCTTTCATGGATTTAGATTGTGTGGGAGCAGCTGAAACTCAACAAAAGCTTTGTTTACAGGCACAGCAAGCAGAGGTGGAAAGGGAAATTTTTTTTCTAAGAAAACTTGTGAGGGAAAAGATGAAGGGGCTATCATGTATATACTGAGGAACATGAGTTTCTTGTATTCATCTAGTCAGAAGGTTTCACATAGTGTGAACATGAGTTTTGACTTACAGATAAAGAAGGGAAAATATTAATGTGGGTTACTGAGGAACATGAGTTTCTTGTATTCATATAGTCAGAAGGTTTCACATAGTGTGAACATGAGGTTTGACTCACAGATAAAGAAGGGAAAATATTAATGTGGGTTTGAGTGAGTGTTGAAAAGGCTCCCATCAACAGCTGTGGTTTACATGTACACAGCTGTTTTCTTATATTCAGTGTGCGATTTGGCTATCACATAAGATAATGGTTTCAAAGACAATTTGTGGACTTGTATCATCAGCCTTTGGAGTCTCACTGGTGCTAGCAAACAACATGGGTCCAGTCAAAGACTCAAAAAGCTTTTGGTGGAATTATGGTACTTGTAAATGGCAAACCAAATAAATTAAGATGGGTTAGTCCAGGTGGTAAAGATGAAAAGGAACAAAGTTTAAGATTAGGATAAGTTATGAGTTCAATCTCGTCCCAATGGGACATCAAAAAGACGAAAAAGAATGATGGTAGTTCTGGGATCGAATGCTCTCTTCATATATATTTCATAGACCTATACATGCATTAGTGCTACCTTTATGCTCATAATTATGAAGGAATGCTTAAGAAAATTTGTGAGGGAAGAAGAGATGAAGGGGCATCATTCATTTACTGAAGGCTTCATATAGTGTGAACACGAATGACATGAGTTTCACCTAGAGATAAAGAAGGTAAAACTCTAATGTGGAATTGAGTGAGTGTTGTAAAGGCTTCCATCATACAGCTGTTTTCTTATATTCAGACAGCTGTCTTTTATACTCGGTCTTTGATTTGGCAATGACATAAGATGATGGTTTCAAAGACTTGTACCAAAGGCCTTTGGAATCTCACTAGTGGTGACAAACAATGAGCTCTTCTCTAATGAGGAATGAGGAATGAGGATTGAGAAATAGAGATCAGTTAAAAAAGTAGCAACCTTCACTTGCTTTGGTGAATGGTAGTTCCAAGTCCTTGGGCTAGCCTAAGAAATGATGATAGTTTTGGGACCAAACTACCCTCTTCATATGCTATCTCCTTATATTCATAGTCCTATACATGCATTAATGCTGCCTTTATGTTCATGATTATGATTTATGAATAAACCTTGAATTCAACGCTGGTTTGGTGACCCTTTCTATCTCTAGAGATAAGCCAACCTTTTTCTATGCTAATTGCTAAGTGCCAAAGGAGAGTCAAATTCACTTGTTTCCTCAAAATTAATTACTCCAAAATAGACTCTTTCACGATTTCCATGTGGGAAATTTGATCACTCCCCCACTTGCCCTATGCCTCTATGTTTCTGTCAAATATTGAATTTGATAGCTCTTTTGGTCCTTTGACAAATCTAGGATGGGAATAAATCAGAATCTGATAGAATAATTCAGGTAAAGAAACGTGACTAAATTCCCACTTGGGTTTGACTTTGATATGCAGGCCATTTGGTGCACTATTTGTTTTACCAAGACCATGCTCCATACACCAGTCACAATGATGATGGTGACAACATCTATGCTTTAAATATAATTCAAATATATTTCCCTACCTCATCTTTCTGTAGCTTTTTCCCCAAGATTTTATAGATAATGCATTTGATGTGAGGTGTGAACAAGTAAACAACTACTTTCCTTTTTTATTAAATCGAAGGTTCCCATCAATGTAATAGATAATATTTCAGATTTGATGTTCTTCCTAAAGCCTAAGTCACATGACCATCTTAGGAAATTTGTCTTTAAAGGTGTGAACAGCCCTGAACATCTCTATTTCTTTCTTTCTCTCTCATACATATAAGTAGGTATAGTGGCTATGTCCTAGAATGAGAAATTCTCAGTCTCCTTGTTTGAAAACTTTTTACTAGAGGAAGAAAGGAAGACTATTAATTTGGTAGGTTTCTTGCTACTGGACAACTGAAAGCAAACAACATAATCTTTTGCTACTGGAGTAAAGAATACCTTTTTTTTTTTTTTTTTTTGGGAGAAAAAATAGTTAGATTAAATCAGTTGAAATTCAATAAAGAAATTTAGTAATAATTAGCTGTCTCATGTAATTCTGTGCCATATGTATACTAAAACACACATACAGACCCAACACATTGATTAAACTTATGAAGTTGTGGGATGGTCCTAGATTGAGTGACATAGTGATGACCACAAGCCCATGATGTCAGGCAACCATTAAAAAATTAAGGTCAAATAATGGGTTTGATGAGTTTACCTGGTAAACAATGAGTATTATATCAATGGCTGGATAAGATTCCCAATGATCCAAAGTCCATTGGAATGACACCAATCTAAGATATGGGTTTGGCTTGTCCATGAAGGATGAATATGAATTACTTGAAAACGGTCACTTTATATACTTCTCTGCAAATTTCTTAAGATTTTTTCTTGATTTAATGGAAAAATTAATATAACTCTTTTAGGTGAAAAAGCTTAATTGTAGTCCAGTTTAAGCTTGAGCTTGGAACTATAAACCATGACAAATCAAACCAAACCAAATCAAATCATGACTCAAACTAGTTAATTGGAATTTTGGAAAGCCAAGTTTGAACCTTTTGATCAGTCAAACCAAAAAAGTATGAAATTGCAATACATTTGGCTTGACTTGATTGTAACCCCAGTTTTGAGTATACTGAACTGAAGGTCTAAATAATCATGTTAGTTTCTGGTGATAGTGTTTCTTAATTAGTGAAAAGATCACTTTCCTGTACAAGCAAAGAAGTTTAGTTAATAATTGAAGATCAAATTCTTTCTTGATTTTTTTTTTAAAATAACTACTATAAATTAGTAATTCTTTTAGATTCTTTTAATCAAATAATGGAAATTGGGATTGGGGTTGTTGTGGCATCTTGGAGGAGAATAACAAACACAGAGACTAATTCATAATTAAATAAACAGATAACCCCATATTATCCATTAACTCTTCTTGTAGCCATACATCAATTCTAGCAGAACTAGACAGAGTTAAACTTCTAGCACAACAAGCTTCAAACCCTCAAACTAGAAAGAAAGAAAGGAAAGAAAAAAAAAAAACAAAAACAAAAACTTGCCCTTTCTCTCATCACTCTCATAGATCAAACCTTTTCTAATTGGGCAGGCCTAACCACTAATTCCCAATCTCATCAGAAGAGTAAGTCACCTGGGGTTTAGCCAAACTTTGTATCAGATCACTGTCGTCCTGCTTTGGTGGTGGCCTGTGCAATTTCTTCAAATATTCTAGCTTTGATCTGACCTCTTCTTGGTGGGAGATTGTCCATGGCTCTTCCTCTTCCTGCTCCTGCTCCTGCTTCTGCTATGTTCACCACAGCCTGTGCCAAATCCCTCATTATGTTATCTGTGATCTGACCTCTTCTTGGTGGTAGATTGGCCATGGCTTTTCCTTTTTTCTTTTCTCAGCAGATTCGTGGGAAAAAATGAATTGTTTTTGAAAGGAAGAGAGAGAAGGTGTAGCCTGCAGGCCAATGGTGAGTAGTGGAGAGTGGTCACTCTATATATAGAGGTACAAGCACCTTCTAGTAAAAAGGGTAATTCTTTTTTTCAATTAACATAAGGATACGTTACGGTTAATTTCACATTGTTGTTCAATGATTTGATGATAACTAAATAATAAATTAATTTTTAATTTAACTAATTTTTTAACAATGACAACTTTTAAATGAAGACTTAAAAAATAGATGATTAAGATTATTAAACAACACAAAATGAGCTCACAATATGTCTCTTATTTTTAGCTAAAATCAGAAATGTCTCATTAAAAGCTCTATATAGTGTCTATATATAATATCTTAGTGGTGGGAGGAAAGCATCATTGAATATCCAATTTTGTCAAAAAGGTACTTGCAATGTTTGAATACTAAATATGGGAAAGATTCGATGCAATCGTGCACATGGATTATCTTATAACATAAAAAGAGTTTCGGTACGTTAACTTCTTGGCTAAGTCGTTTGACTACACAACAAATGGTCTAAATGGACAGGAACTGACAACACAAGAAATATAATGCATTATGCATGTGAATGATTGTTAGCCATAGATGCATTTGGATCTTAATGTCAGTGTATGAAACAGCAATATGTGTATGCAATTTAGATGGTGTATATGACATGTAAATGACATAGGCTTATGACGCCAGACAAGGTCCAAATTCAGTCCATATACATCCATATCTCGCATAAAGCAAAAAAAATTATTGAATGAGATTAAATAATCAGAAAAAGAAAAGGGATTTCAAGAGGCCACAAATCCATTTGAGTGACAGCTCATAGCAACCATGAGAGTCACTCTTCTTAGCTTAGTGTTTCAACAATTTGGAAGTTGGTCAAAATCAAATTCTTTCTAGATGGTTTATCCTTGCATTTTTCTTTTCAATTAAATATTACTATATGACCCTCTAATACACACTCAAACAGAACAATATGTCATGATCACAGTCTTCTTTAGACCCTCTAATACTTTTGCTTTGATTTTGCCTCTCTTGGATGGAAAGCTGGCTTTTTCTCTATGCATTGGCTCTGAAGTTTTGTCTTCCATTTTCTGACTTGTAGTATGTAGGAGAAGAAGAAGATGACGTGGGGTGTGATGAGAGCGAAGTGGGGTGTGCATGTATAAAATAGTGAAGTGCATATATTCAAGTCAATTGTCTCACATGGTTCCATGCAATGTGAATGCACGAGGTATTCCTGAACAGATAAAGAAATTATAGACATCTTCAACCAAAGAAAAAAAAAATTAAAACAGACAAATGAACTCTGTCCTTTTAACCAAACACAAAACCACATCTGACACACACATAATATGGAGCTGTTATTTCAAACAGAGTGCTAATTCATAACCAAATAAATGGATAATCCATATTAATGATTTATGATTTTATGGGATTATGACTTGATTTGATTATGATTAGATGCTTATAATTTGATTATAAAATATTTGAATTATTTAGCCTTGAATTATGTAATTAAGAGTTGATTAAGTAATTAGGCACATATTAAGGAATTAGTTTTATTTTCCTGGTCAAGTATTGTTCTATTACTATAATTTCCTCGGAGAAGAATAAACAACAAAGATTAAAGTTTTTTTGTCATTATCCATTACTGTTTTTGTAATCATACATTAATTATTTCAGCAGAAATAGGTAGAGCTAGGGATAGGGTAGCAGAACAACTTGATTAATATGCTTGCTTCAACCCTCAAACTTGAAAAACAGAAAGAAAGAAAGAAAAAATAAAAAAATAAACAACTAATTCAAGGAATTAAATTTTGAAAATTTCCTCGAAATTTTCATTTTTTTGAAGGTTTCGAAATATTATCGAATCAAAATTGTCAAAATTTTGTTAGAAGTATCAATTGTTTTAAATCTAAATTTCTAACGAAATCGAAATTCTTTTGAATTTTCAAAGGAAATTTCCATATTTTTTAATTCTTGAAATCCGAAATTTAATTACTTGAACTAATCAAAAACAAAAACCTGCCCTTTCTCAGTTTCTCTCATCAGTCTCATAGATCTATTTTCTTATTTTTATTTTTCTATTTGGTCAGGACTCAAAAGGCCTGCCCTTTCAGTTTTTGTCATCAGAAGAGTAGCCACTTTCTGAACCTGGGCTTTCTGCAAAGTTGGTATCACACTTTCCTCCTCTAGTTAAACCTGCTAAGGTGATCATCATCACAGCCTCCACTATTTCCTCAAAAATATTTTAGCTTTGAAGTTTGACCTGTCCTATTTTTTGTGGGATGGCCATATATGGCCTTTCCTTTTCCTTTTCCTTTTCCTTTCTTTCCTTATTGCTCTTGTTTTCCATTTGTCAGCTGAATTTTGTGGGGGAAAAGTGAATAATAGTGTTTGAGAAGCCAATGATGAAGAAGGAGAAAATTAAGGAGAATCTGCAGGCCATGCAGAGTACTCTCCATATATATGTCAGTAGGAGAAGCAATTATTAATTAGCCAATTTTGTCAAAAAGGTCTCATCACTCATGCACATGCACATGCACATGCACAGGCAGTTTGATTGTTATTATTCTTAATTTATTAGGAGAGGGGATCTCCGAGGATATGCCAGCAGCCAGTTATTTATACATGAAACTGATAACAATCTTTCTTTCACATAATTTTTAATGTGCTCAGCCCCAAAATAGTGCCATATTTCTCATTCTGTTTTATTACACACTCAAACAGAACAAAATATCAAAGAGAATTATCACATGTCATTTAACCAAGTCTGCAACTTCTATTCAATAAAAACTGAGATTGTCACAGAAACAACTTGAATATTCTCTAACAGAGAGCCAAATTTATGCCTGAATGCAATGCCTCTGCTTTTAATTTCAAACACTTTTCTTCTCAGCTAAAATTCCCACATACCTGAGCTTTGGCCACCATGATCACTTTGATTGCTTGGTTCTATAATATTGATCACAGTCTCTTTTAGGCACTTAAATATTTTAGCTTTGATTTTGCCTCTCTTGGGTGGAAAGGTGGTTTTACTCTATGCATTGGCTTTGTAGTTTTGCCTTCCATTTTAAAGAAGAAAAAGATGAAGAAGAAGTGGGGTGTGATAAGAGTCATAAGACAAAAGGGGGATTGTGCATGCATATAAGTAAAGAGAGCACATAAGCCAATTGTCTCACATAGTTCCATGCAATGTGAATGTATGAAGGATTCCTGAACAGACAAATAGATTCTAGACATGTTCAACCAAATCAAATTTTAAAATAGTCAAATGGACAGTCCTTTCAACCAAACACAAAACCACATCTGACACATAATATATCACCTCAGATAATGTTATCCCATGGAAATCTTTCTCTATCCCATTTAGCGAACCTCTCTCTCTCTCTCTCTCTCTCATTGGGGTTGACTGGTTTATCAACTTGTAAGATTCAGGAGCAACCCAAACGAAAACTATTATATATCGATTAATCAAAGGAAACATAAATTTAAGAGAATATATTGCACGCCAACTGGAAATTTTTTAATAAAAGCTGTTTTGGGCCAAAGCTATCAACAACAGCACAGTTACATAGCACCCCTGCTAATACCTCTTAAAGAACAAAGAGAGCATGTTTCTTAATTATATTATGTTTGATACATACACCTGCATCACTACACATTTAAAATGACTTTTTCTATTTTTTTAGGAATTATTTTCATTCTTTTAGGAATTATTTTGATACAAACAATGAGCTCTTCTCTAATGCGGAATGAGGACTGAGAAATAGAGATCAGTTAAAAAAGTAGCAACCAATTCACTTGCTTTGGTGAATGGTAGTTCCAAGTCCTTGGGCTAGCCTAAGAAATGATGATAGTTTTGGGACCAAACTACCCTCTTCATATGCTATCTCCTTATATTCATAGTCCTATACATGCATTAATGCTGCCTTTATGTTCATGATTATGATTTATGAATAAACCTTGAATTCAACGCTGGTTTGGTGACCCTTTCTATCTCTAGAGATAAGCCAACCTTTTTCTATGCTAATTGCTAAGTGCCAAAGGAGAGTCAAATTCACTTGTTTCCTCAAAATTAATTACTCCAAAATAGACTCTTTCACGATTTCCATGTGGGAAACTTGATCACTCCCCCACTTGCCCTATGCCTCTATGTTTCTGTCAAATATTGAATTTGATAGCTCTTTTGGTCCTTTGACAAATCTAGGATGGGAATAAATCAGAATCTGATAGAATAATTCAGGTAAAGAAACGTGACTAAAATACCCACTTGGGTTTATTTTACTCTAGGAATTATTTTCATTTCTTACGGTAATCCAGTTTGATTACAAAGTCATTAAGCTTAAATGCACCACACCCTATGAGATCCAGTCTCTGCTATTGCTATTGACTACATGAAAACAATGATATCTAATACTATTTCTCCTCTATGAATCCAATCAAAAACTTGAAGAAATGAAAGCTTTAAAGGGCACTGAGGGATTTTATACATTACAGATAAAAAGAGCTCCAAACCCAGAAACACAATTTACAAAATCCATAGCTACCATTTCTATAATGGCCTGCAACAAATATATCAGTACAGTAATTTCCCTCTTCAACTGAAATGGTCAAGTATCTGAGTGTTCCTGCGAAGTGTAGGTGGTGGGGTTGTAGAGGCTTAGCTTCCAGTGCATCGTACTTTCTTCTTTCTCAGTCCAGTAACAACTAATGCTGCAGTCTTTACTTTCAAAACCAACCCTCTGAAAATTTTAGCTATAATTTGACCTCTTGGATGAGGAAGCCTTATCTGTGGCTTCTTTCGGCTGTATTTAGCTTCCATGGAATTGGATTGTGTGGAAGTGGCTGAAACTTAAGCAAAAGCTCTGCTTACAAGCAGAGCAAAAGGCAGAGGAGGAGTTAATGGAGACCCTGTTTCTGAAAAAAGCAGAGGAGGGTAAGAAAATTTTGAGTCACTAAAGAAGAAGAAGGAGAAGATTTTGTGAGGAAAGCATAGATGGTGTTGGGGGATATTTATACACATTGGATCTGGGGTAGGGTGACTGGCTTAGTCAGAGGGTTCCACACAGTGTGAACTGGAATTTTTAAATGCAAATAAACAGTGGAAAATTCTGATGTGGGTTTGCATTGTGTCAAAGAGGCACCCATCAAAGACCTGGATTTTTTTATATAAAGTCTTTGGGATATTCTAATAACATATAATGCTGATGGTTTATGGACTCGCATAATTGTCAGTTTTGGGGGCTTCACTAGTAGTGCTAAACAAGCAACAAAAGGCCAGTCAGTAAAGCCACAAGGATTCTGGGCCTAAGGCCCTCCTCTGTACCACCAAAAAAAAAAAAAAAAAAAAGCCACAAGGAATTCACTTGCTTTGGTGAAATTATAGCGACTGTGGGATCCCGGATCAATAATCTACCTCTTCCAAGCTAATTTTTATACCCTTTTATTTATAGATGCTAATATCTCTGCATCTATATATAGATGTCTATGCATCTCTGCCTAGAGTGACAAATTGGTGACCCAATTCTATGATGTCAGACAACAAATAAGGTCAGAGTATGATTTTAATGAGTTAAGACTTAAGAGTACATTAGAAAGGGACCAATGTTTGAATACATGTTAATTTCTAGTTGTAATGTTCCTTCATTAGTGAAAACATTATCATTTCCCTGTACAAGCAAAGAAGTTTGCTTAATAATTGAAGATCAAATTCTTTCTTGAATTTTTTTATTAAAATAACTATAAATTAGTAATTCTTTTAGATTCTGCACTCTTAATTAAATAATGGATTGGGATTGGGGTTGCTGCATGTGGTATCTTGGAGGAGCTGTTATTGCAAAGAGAGAAGCTAATTCATAATTAAATAAACAGATAACCCCATATTATCCATTACTCTTCTTGAATCATACATCAGTTCTAGCAGAAACAGGTAGAGTTAAATTTCTAGATGAACAACCATCAAACCCTCAAACTTAAAAAAAAAAACTAAAACTAAAACATAAACATAAACAAAAAGCCTACCTTTTCTCTCATCAGTCTCATAGATCTAATTGGGCAAGACTGAAAGGCATGCCCTTCCTTTAATTCCCAATCTCATCATAGAAGACTAGCCACTCACTTGTTGAACCTGGGGTTTGGCCAAAATTGGTATCAGACTCTCCTTCTTGCTTCTGCTATGGTGATCATCACAGTCTCTACAAGTTCCTGAAATAGTCTAGCTATGATCTGACCTCTTCTTGGTGGGTTATTGGCCATGGCTCTTACTCCTGCTATGGTGATCACACTCTCTACTGCTTCCTTAAATACTGTAGCTCTGATCTGACCTCTTCTTGGTGAGATAGCCATGGCTTTTCCTTTCCTCACCTGATCTGTAAGAGAAAATGGATAGTGTTTGGTGAGCTGAGGGGGGTGTTCTCTCTCTCTCTCTCTCTCTCTCTCTCTCTCTCTCTATCTGTATATATATCCCTGTAATTTAGTGGGGCAAGCTGTCATGCACCTTTACCTTAATCGCTAAGAGATGCACAAGCCACTAGTCCAGGATGGCGGGATGACAATGTGGATAAAAGTAAAACCAAACAGAAACAAACGCAAAAGGGGGTTTGGGTTAACTATTTAGACTGTACTTATCAAAAAAAAAAAAAAAAGTATTTCGACTACATGCATGTGAGGATTGAAGGTGGAACCCCACCCAGTTCAAAGCAAATTTTAATTACTCTTACTCACATAGACAATAATAACCCAAGCTTAATATAGTAATAATAATTACAATTTTGTATGATTGAACATGGCTCACAATTTTTATATTGGTTCCTGTAAAAGTTTATCAGCACAGATACATTACTCATAGTCACGCAGATGGGCTATTTTTAGTCATAAATGCATTTGGATTCTTAGATTATATAGTGAGATTCACATAATTTTTTTTTGCCACGAATTTCACATACATCAGCGATGGACAATCTCTTGCAAACAGCAAATTCAAACAAAAACATGGTCTGGTTTGATATTCTTTTTCAACCAAGACCTGACAGACCATGTATGTATGATGTGTACATACATTTAAGCTGCATGTGAGAGCTAATACTCTCTCCACAATTTGGAAGTTGCTCAAATATCAAATTCTTTCTAGAATTTAATCCTCTAATGTACCACTCAAAACAGAAGTACAATTTGTCAAAGAGAATAATTATCACATTTAATTAAGGCTACAACTTCTCATAATGAGTAAATTCAATAGACACTGAAAGAATGCCAGTGAAAAAAGTTGAAAAGTAGCCAACAGAAAGCCAAGTATATATGTCTGAACACAATGCCTCTGCTCTCAATTTCAAACACTTCATTTCTCAGCTAAATTCCCACATGCTGGTCGATTTGCTGAACCTGGGCTTTGGCCCTTTGGCCTCCATGGTCACTTTGTTTTCCTGTACCTATAACATTGATCACATTCTCTTTTAGGCCCTCAAATATTTTAGCTTTGACTTTGCCTCTCTTGGGTGGAAGAGTGACTTTTTCTCTCTGCATTGCCTTTGTTGTTTTGCCTTGATCCATTTTTCTGATTTGTAATGTGTAGGAGAGCTCAGAGTGTGAATGAGGAGGAGAAGAAAGAAGAAGTGGGGTTTGATGAGACCAAAGTAGGTTGTGCATGTATATAATAGTGAAGAGAGCATATAAGCCAATTGTGTCACATAGTTTCATGCAGTGTGAATGCATATGAAGGATTCCTGAACAGACAGATTATAGACATGTTCAACCAAAGACATATTATTAAAATACACAAATGGACAGTCCTTTTTAACCAAACATAAAACCACATCTGACATATAATAATATAATATGAATCACATCAGATAATGTTGTTCTATTAACTTATTAAGCAAACCTCTGTCTCTGTCTCTCTGTCTCTGTCTCTCTCTCTCTCTCAACTCTCTCTCTAACTGGGGTTGACTGGTTAGTCTGGTTTAAGTTGTTTAACAGGTAAGATTTAAGAGCAACCCAATTGAAAACTTATAATATATAAATTAATGAAATGGAGAAATTTAACTTAAAGAGAATATATTTCACGCCAACTGAAAACTTTTTAATTAAAGACGATTTTGGGACAAAGCCTACAACAACAGCACAGTTACATAGTACCTCTGCTAATACCTATTACAGAACAAAAGAGAGCACGTTTCTTAATTATATATGTTTGATGACGCATACACTTGTCTTACCATAAATTTAAAAAATGAGCAATTTTTTTTTCTTTCCAAATTGATTACAAATTTATTAAGCTTAAATGCTCTGAAATCTATTCTCTGCTATTGACTACATGATAACGAATATATCACTACTATTTATTCTCTATGAATCCAATAATATAAAATAAAAATACTTGAAGAAATGGAAAGCTTTAAAGGGCACTGAGGGATGTTTTAAATTACAGATAAAAAGAGCTTCAAGCCCAGAAACAAAGTTTATAAAATCCATAGCTACCATTTCTATAATGGCCTACAACAAACATATCAATACAGTGATTTCATAGTTTCATACCAATTTCCCTCTTCAGCTAATTTGGTCAAGTATCTGAAAGTCTCTCTGAAACTTGAAGAAATGGAAACTCTAAAGGGCACTGAGGGATGCTAATTCTACAATGGTCCAGATACAGAATTTGCAAAATCTATAGCTAGTAGCTACCATTTTTATAATGGCCTGCAATAAATATAATACAGTAATTTCATAATGAACCCATTTCCATCTTCAACTAAAATGGTCATATATCTGAGTGTTCTTCTGAAGTGAAGGTGCTTGGCAGTGGGGTTGAAGAGGCTTGCCTTCCAATGCATCCTCCTTTCTTTTTTCCCAGTCCGGTAACAACTGTTGCTGCAGTCTTCACTTTCAACACCAACCCTCTGAAAATTTTAGCTTTAATTTGACCTCTTGGAGGTGGAAGCATTGTCTCTGGCTTCTTTGGGCTGTATTTAGCTTCCATGGATTTGGATTGTGTGGAAGTGGTTGAAACTTAAGCAAAAGCTCTGCTTACAAGCAAGCAAAAGGCAGAAGAGGAGTTAATGAAGACCCTGTTTCTGAAAAAAGCAGAGGAGAAGGGTGAGAAAATTTTGAGTCATTAAAGAAGAAGAAAAGGAGAAGATTTTGTGAGGGAAGCACAGATGGTGTGGGGACATATATTTATACACATGGGATCTGGGGTGGGGTGACTGGCTCAGTCAGAAGGTTTCACACGGTGTGAACTGAAATTTTTAAATGCAAAAGGAGAGTGGAAAATTCTGATTGGGTCTGAGTTTGTGTCAAAAGGCAGTTGGCACCATCAAACAGTTTGTTTTTTAGTGTAAAGTTTTTGGGGGTGTTATAACAAGAAGTAAGTGATGATTTCAAAGACTTACATTAGGACTTTTATAATTGTCATTTTTTTAGGGCCTACTAGTTCCGGACCTCCGGTAACAAGCAACAGAAGGCAGTCAAAAGCCACAAGGAATTCACTTGCTTTGGTGAAATGATATGGTAGTTGTGGGATCCAAAATCTACCTCCTTCAGGCTAATTTTTTATACCCTTTTTATGCAATTAAAGGCTTTTCTTTTTGGTGTGATAGTATATTAGTATGTAATTAAAGCCTGATAATTAATGTTTAAATCCTTTTCTAGAAGCATGAGGGGTTTTCATCAGAGACCAAAGCATATAAAGAAGAATGTTAATATAAGTCCACGTAGAAGATAAGGCCAACTTGATTATCAATGGTCAGAGCCAAGGAGAGCCAAAGGTCACCCTTTTCCTGAAAATTACATGGTTCATGCATAACTCCAATGTCAATTCTTTGCCATCTCAGAAGCTTAACCACTCCATCTTCAAGACCCCACCAGATATGAAAGCTGTTTATAATTTAATAATTTATTGGTGAAAAGAATATGAAAGCTCTTTGGTCCTCAGACAGACAGATGTTGGCATGGGATGACAGTTGAATTTGTAGTTGAAGTCACTGATGGTGACTGGGAAATTACCACTGTTCCTGAGTTTAAGTCAGAATTTGATTGAATGCAAGTAAAGAAATGTGACAAGAGCATAAGCTGAGTTTGATGGACTTTTAACCCTTTATTTTTAATCCAATAAATTTTGGTTTTGAGATTGCAATAAATCCTCTTATCTGATACAAGCATATTGGGCCAATCAACACTTTTACTTTGACAAGATTTGATCCTAATACAAGCTAATTTTCATTGCAGAAAAAATTCATGCAGCCAATTCATCAGTGGACGTGAGCGGTGGTGATTCCCTTTCTCTAAGCATTACACCATTGACTGCAATTTGTCTGCAGGTATTAAGACATTGGGATTGTCCTTCAACCTGTAGAGTGCCATTCCAGCTCCGTATTCGAAAATCTCTGATCTCATCTGGTATTCTACATTGTCTTCCTTTACCCCCTTCTTTGTCTCGTACACACGTATCGATGCCGCACGTGTAACTAGACTCAGTACTAGCAACATTGCTATGACCTTGGTAGATAACTTGTTGGTCAAGGCATCCATACTTAATGAAACCTAGTTTTGAAGAAGTTGTATTGTTCTGTGAAGGGTGTGAAGGGTGTGAAGGTGAAGAAGAAATTGAATGGAGGTGGGATTCTTAATTTCTTTTATATTTTTTAAGAAAGAAAAGAAACTTTGGGTGGTTATTAAATAGGGTTTGTCTGTGGAAATATTCCACTGGTGGGAATGGGTCTGAATGTCTGATTATTTTTTGGTGGGAGTTAGTTGACAATTCCCTAGTTTCCTATAAGGATGGATGACCCCTGACAATGATTGCCTGATTCTCATCCTAGTTTTTTCCTCTTTTTATTTAAGCTATAAAAAAACAGTTTTCTTTTTAGAAAATTAAGACAATCACCAAGATATTGAAAGCTATTACAAAATGTCTTGTATGAGACAATAGTAGTTTATGGTACGAACGTCCAATGCTATGACAATATGTTGTAAGCTTTTACTTTAAATAAGAATACATGTCAGTATATTATTGAAAGTTGCATCATACATGTGCCACAACTGCCCCACTAGAAAATCTCTCATAGATTCGACTTTTGATTCTTGGCTCATAATAAAATCCATTATAGGTTCATCATGGGCCGACCCAAGCCATATATTTTGTCTTCAATAACGGCCCATCAAGAGCACCTGAGTACAGGGGCTTTTTTAGGTGGGCTGCCCGATCCACTTTAACCACACTGTCCACACCCGATTTCCTAAATAAGAAGGTCCAAAATGGGCAAACCGTGGCCCCACCCTTGAACACACTGAAACCAGTCGGGTCAGGTCTCCATATGGATTATCGTCTCGTCGAACTCGCAACTCAGCCCCAATTGCACTAACCTTTGGGCTTGGCCCTCTCTCTCTCTCTCTCTCTCTCTCTCTCTCGGCACTCTTCGTCGTCACATCGCGGCTTAATCTCGATTAAGGTAACCCTATTTCTCTCTGTTTCTCTTAGACAAAGTCACACACAGAGAAACACATGTGTATGCATATTCGGTTTTCGCGAGTGAGATATCGGCAGTGAGTGCAATTACCGTACACGGCCTTGTGAAATTCATTTTTCTTCTTGTGTAAGTCTAATTCAAGCTACTTATAATCTGATTCGTGCTCATTTTTTCTTCGAATTATTGGAACCAAAGCTAGTGCATGTGATTAGAGTTTATTTGAATTTTATGGAACTTATCTTAGATATAATATTAATATTGTGCTCCGTTTGTTTCTGAAACCCTAATCAAACAGTGGATTATTATTTGATGAATTTTTGAAGTGTTTGTAGTTTCTTTCTTTTACATGCCAATGTGATTGTTTTTCATTTCCGGTATCTTCTAGATAAGTTCCACTTGGGAATTTGCATGTGGTTTGTAACTGTATATGACCATTAGGGGCAACACCAATTAGTTTCTTTGTTGGGTTTTAACTTTTAAGGGCAAAGGGGCTTGCTTGGGTGTATTGACTAGTCTGCATACTACAATTGAAAGTTGCATAGTCAGGAAAAAAAGTGGTGGACTCTTTTGAAGATTCACAGTTTATGCTGTGAAACCGAAGTGAATTTTTTTTGCACAGTTGGGATTACCGTTCTTTGAAGTGGGAATAATATAGCAAATTGGTGATATAGCTTGATTGGGTTGCAATTGCGTTAGGTTTTTCAAGTGTCGTAAATTAGTTATACATTGTATACGGCCTTCTGTTTTGTGGAACGGGTATTAATTAACCGGACAATGCCTTGTTATGTAGGTGTCGGTCACTCCATACTAGTAGGGAGATGGATCACCATGAGGAGGAATGCCGCGCTGGAGGCGAATCTCCAGGGAAGCAAGATGATGAGGTATGTCGCTGCGTTTGTCACCAAGAGATCTTTAGTTATAACTTTATTCTTATATTTCTTTGTTCATTGGTTATTTTAATATGCCTTTTGTCTGATTTGAAATAAAAGAAGTTTCCTACACTCTGCATATGAATTGGGTTTAGAGATCCCATTGTACTTGATAAAATAAATTATCTTGTCTCTCAATTGAGTTAAGGCTGAACATTATTTAAAATAACATAGTAATTGAAAATTTGAAAATTAAATTCACATTTTGGTTGCTTGTGCTCATTCTTGGAAACTTATATCTCTTTTAGAAGTGATTATGGTAACACAGGTATTGCTTCTTTTTGGCAGGAAGCTGCTGCTCGGCTTGAGGAAATCAAGAAATCAATTGAGGCAAAGATGACTCTTCGTCAAAGCAATTTGAACCCTGAGAGGCCTGGTCAGGAACTTTTGTAGGATTCTAGTATTTACCATGCAAATGAATGATTAACGAATTATGCCTTTTTTTTATTACTCTCTTTTACATGTTTAGTTGGCAGAATTTCTAGTGCTTCTGAAACTGTTTCATCTCTTATATATTTTGTCTTAACATAATCAAATAACTTCCAAAAATTACTATATTGGAATTATAGTCGATGTGTATGATTTCTGCATGGATATTGGAAATAAGACAGTTTATTCTGACTTACAGACACAGGATTTCTGAGGACATTGGACTCCAGCATTAAGCGCAACACGGCTGTTATTAAAAAACTAAAGCAGATAAATGAAGAGCAGCGGGAAGGGCTGATGGATGATTTGAGAGGTGTCAACCTAAGCAAATTTGTTAGTGAAGCTGTTACTGCTATTTGTGATGCCAAGCTTAGATCGTCAGACATACAAGCAGCAGTTCAGGTTGTGGATTTGAATTGGAATTTCAAATGCATATTAATCTCTTTTTCCCTCTTTCTATATTTCAACAAGAAATTTTTTTATAATTATTTTATTTGGGCAATTTATCCTCGATTTTACTTACAATGTATTAGTTTGGATTTCCTCCAGTGAATGATTTCAATTTTCAACATTAATTAGCTAATGCTATCGCACAGTAAATGTGTCTGAGACACAATATGATTATTTCCAGAGCTTATATATCTAGAATTACATGAACTTAGATTTATGTAATTTTTTTACTTGTGGGTTCCAAAACGCTGATCTAGTTTAAGAGTAGATGGCAAAACTTGCTGAAATGACATGCTGTATAATAGTCAACTGCGAAGTACTATTTCTGCTGAAATGAATGCTGAACTATATTTTCACTTTGTTCTGTCCAGTTTTTTGGTCTTTGAATAGGAAATAAGTGGTTTTCAAATTTTAAAAAAAATTCAGGCAGTAAGTGTTCAAGGTTCCGACTTCTCATTCTGTTGTCTCACTTGCACCAGTGAGATGGGGGTATTTGGTGTTTTCTCTATTCTAAGTTTGGGAAGAAAATTCTGATTATAGTTTATAGTTTTCTGGTGATAACTAGTGGGGAGTTTTATCATATAGGTCTCAACTAGAAACAATGGTGATATTCTCAGCTAGCACAAACTGTGAATTGTAAATTTGGTTGGTTTTGTAGTACATTATATTTTCATATAGGAAAAGAAAGATACACTTGGGTTAAATGGGCTGCTTGTTTGAGTTGGTATGCACACCTGCATGCCTTCCCTGTCTATTATGTAGTGCATAAATGAAATTATTGCCAAATGCTGAATGACATATTTATAGGTAACACCTATGTGTTTTGCACTTTTCTAACACTCGTCTATTTTTCAAAGATCTGCTCTCTGCTTCATCAAAGATACAAAGACTTCTCCCCAAGCCTAGTTCAAGGTCTTTTGAAAATCTTCTTTCCTGGAAAGTCTGGGGATGACGCTGATGCAGACAGGAACCTGAGGGCAATGAAGAAGCGTAGCACTTTGAAACTCCTTTTGGAACTTTACTTTGTTGGAGTTATAGAAGACGGTGGTATTTTTGTGAATATCATTAAGGATCTTACCAGCGGAGAACACTTCAAGGATCGCGATACTACTCAGACAAATTTAACTCTTCTTGCTAGTTTTGCTCGGCAGGGAAGAATGTTTCTTGGACTTCCACTCTCTGGGCCAGAAATTCATGAAGAGGTATGAATTTTCTTTGGTTTGTGTCATTAATTAGCACATCCCTCATATTTCTGTATTGTTTTGTTTGCCTTGTATGGCTTTCCATTAAAGTTTTCATATAGTATCATATGGGCAGGATGTGATCTCCAGTGATTTCCATGTGATGTTACTTCTGATTTGAGAAACCTATATATGATTGTAAATTTATTTATTTTTTATTGTTTCATATGATTGGTGTTTGATCTGTGTCAAGATTACTTGGCAATCTTCTATCCGATAGTATCTCTTCTGACCTTTTGCCACAGTTTTTTAAGGGCCTTAATATCACACCAGATCAAAAGAAATTCTTCAAGAAGGCATTTCAAACTTATTATGATGCTGCAGCAGAATTACTTCAATCTGAGCATTCTGTAAGACCTTTGCTGCCTTTATTAAGAAACTCTCTCTCTCTCTCTCTCTCTCTCTCTCTCTCTCTCTCTCTTGGTTTCGAAGGGTGGGGGGACTAAGCTTATAATCGTCAAATTTCTTTTCTTGCCAACAATTCTTTTCCTTTGTCTTAATAGTGGAATAGTGGAATACTGGTTGTAATTAATGAAATTTTCTTGGTACTTTTAGTCACTTCACCAAATGGAGAATGAAAATGCAAAAATCCTTAATGCTAAAGGAGAGCTCAGTGATGAAAATGTCTCTACATATGAAAAGCTCAGGAAATCTTATGACCATTTGTACCGCAATGTATCATCGTAAGTTGGTTTACAATTTTGCTGCCATTGTTTGTTTGTATTGTGCTGGTGACTGGATCTGTCAGGTCTCAATATTAGGATGTAAGTCTTGTTGTAACATGGTAGTCTTCTATGTTACATTGGACCTTCCTTTGTATCTTTTCAAAATTTAATGATGTGATATTCTAAAGATTTATTCCTCTACCGTTACAAACAAATTTTATGAGTTTAATATATGTGATATTATAATTACCTTTTTTTTTCCTCACAGTTTAGCAGAAGCACTAGATATGCAGCCTCCAGTAATGCCAGAGGATGGTCACACAACTAGGCTTACAAGTGGGGATGATGCTTCATCTCCTGCTGCTGGAAAGGATTCTTCTGTACTTGAAGCCATATGGGATGATGAAGATACTAGGGCTTTCTATGAATGCTTACCGGATCTTAGGTTGGTTTCAGTCTAATTATATTTGTCTTTTACTAGATGGTGGTTTCTTAAATAGTAGAGATTGACTTGAAATGTAGTAAGATGTTATCTATATGTTTTTTCCAGAGCATTTGTTCCGGCAGTATTATTGGGAGAAGTAGAGCCTAAAATCAGCGAGCAATCTGCAAAGACCCAAGATCAACCAACTGTAAGGAACCATATCTCGGCATTTTTCTGTACAGGATTTTGCTATAGTATATACCCTGAGATATACAATTGTGACAAAGATAGCTGGCTAGCCCTTCCCTTCCTCCCTTCCCTTCTCGAAGGATCACAGAACATTTCCAAATAATGGCTGCACAGGCCCTTGAATCTCAGTATTTGGTTCAATGGTTTTCACTACTTATTTCTATATTAATAATAGATACATTTTCTGTAGCAAAGATTGTTCTGCTTGATGGTAGACTGACATGATGAATTAGGATTTGTTTAGCTGCTCAAAAAGTGGAAATTAGTCCTTCAGAGCCACATATTTTTTTCTGCCATCTTTCTCCTGTTTTATTTCATTAAGATTGGGCAAGTTCGTTAGATATTGGACTCTTGTGTTCAGAAGCAACCATTTGACACTTGTTCAGGGATATCATCTGTGGACAACATAAGCGGTGGGAACTATGCTTTGTTTGCAAGCATGAGAAGCATGCTAAATTTTTGTTGCTGTATGTCTTGTAAAATTTATTCTTGTATGTATATACTCATATGAACTTTTATAAAATTTTCATTATGAAGGAACCCGCACCTGAATCAGACCAAAGTCAACAGACCATAGAAGATACTGGAGAGGCTTCTGCAGATGCTGGTGCTTTACAGGAAAGCAAAATCTTAGAGAAAGGAAAGGAAAAGGAAGAAAAAGATAAGGAGAAGATTAAAGATCCAGACAAAGAGAAAGGTGACAGAAAAGGAGAAAATGAGAAGGAGAAACTTAAAATTCTTGAAGGGACAAATTTGGATGCTTTACTGCAGAGGCTCCCTGGTTGCGTGAGCCGTGATCTTATTGATCAATTGACTGTAATTAGATCTGTGTCTTAGCTCTACTGCTATCTCTCTCTCTCTCTCTCTCTCTCTCTCTCTCTCTCTCTCTCTCTCTCTCTCTCTCTCTCTCTCTCTCTCCTCTCTCCCTCTCTCTCATTTGGGTATTTGACTATTTTTCCTCATGATCCATGTTGAAGATTTGTTTATATATTTTCAGGTAGAGTTTTGTTATTTAAATTCGAAAGCAAATCGAAAAAAGCTTGTGAGGGCAGTGTTTAATGTCCCCAGGACATCATTGGAGCTACTACCTTACTACTCACGCATGGTTGCCACACTGTCAACTTGTATGAAGGATGTCTCTTCCATGCTCTTAGCAATGCTAGAGGAGGAGTTCAACTTCTTAATTAATAAAAAGGTCGGTTCTGCATGTGATGTATTTTGTTGAAAATAGAAGGGGCTTTTTGTTTTTTGTTTTTAATCGCTTTCATCCTCACTTCCATTTTGACAAGTTAATGATTCTATTGTATTGTAATTCTGCAGGATCAGATGAACATTGAAACCAAGATTAGGAATATTAGATTTATCGGAGAACTCTGCAAGTTTAAAATTGCACCAGCTGGTCTTGTTTTTAGTTGTTTGAAGGTAATGTGCACTGAACAGATAATGGATACATAGGTTATATTATTGAAAATACCTTCAGTGCCTTGTATATCAGCCTTAAAATATCTCTTAGTTATGTCTCTGAGTGTCTTTGCTTGGAGAAGGGGTTTTCTTACTTTTTCCTTTATTTTACCCTTTTTAAGCCTCTGTCGGAGTTTCTGAAAATATTCTTACATGCTTTCCCTGGAAATTTCAATGTTTACCCATGAAAGAATATGGACATGTCTTGCAATGCAGTCAATTTTTTTGCTCTCATTTTTCATTTCTTGTCTATTTAAATGCAACCTTTCTGTGTGGTGAATTCAAATTTAGTTGAAGATGGGTTAACGTACAGTCGATGTTGTTTATTGAGATTTAAGATTTAATTTTCATTTTCATTGGGGCATTTAGTTTGTGAGCTGTTTACTTAAAATTTTGATGTAATCTTCTTGCCAGGCTTGTTTAGATGATTTCACTCATCATAACATTGATGTTGCTTGCAATCTTCTTGAGACTTGTGGGCGTTTTCTGTATCGGTCTCCTGAAACTACCGTTCGGATGGCTAACATGTTGGAAATATTGATGCGCTTGAAGAATGTAAAAAATTTGGATCCTCGGCACAGCACCCTTGTTGAAAATGCTTACTACCTGTGCAAACCGCCTGAGAGATCTGCACGAGTCGCTAAAGTCCGTCCTCCATTGCATCAGGTGTAAATCATTTTTTAGGTTCAACTCTTCCTCTACAAATTAATTTTGGTATGTTCAACATATGAATTAAACTTTATCTACTTTTTCTTTTCTTTGCAGTATATAAGAAAGTTGCTATTCTCAGATCTTGATAAGTCTACCATAGAGCATGTGCTTAGGCAATTGCGTAAACTACCTTGGAGTGAATGTGAGCCATATCTTTTAAAATGCTTTATGAAGGTTCACAAAGGGAAGTATGGTCAGATCCACTTGATTGCTTCTCTCACTGCTGGTCTGAGTCGCTATCATGATGAATTTGCTGTCTCTGTTGTTGACGAGGTCATTTCCTTCATTCCAAAAGTTTTGTGTTGCATTTTAGTTTTTCATCTCTCATAAGCGTGCATGTGTCCATAAATTCGAACATTTCTAACTGTTTGACCTCTAGATTTTCACAGTTATATTTTACTTTCAGGTTTTAGAGGAAATCAGGCTTGGCCTAGAATTAAATGAGTATGGGATGCAGCAAAGAAGAATTGCTCATATGCGATTCTTAGGAGAGCTATACAACTATGAGCATGTAGATTCTTCTGTTATTTTTGAGACTCTATACTTGATTCTTGTCTTTGGCCATGGCACATCAGAGGTTTGTAATTTTATTCATTTCCATAGACATTTCTGATAATGAATAGTACTTGAGCAATTTTGCTTAGGCTCTGCTGACAAGCATGGCTTACACTTTCTCCTGTCATGAAAAGCATTATTTGTTTAATTTTTCTTCATATAATGCTGTGCTTGTTCGTTGATTCATCGTATAACTCTATAGGGATTTGGATACAGGGACAATTATTGTAAACTCCAGATATGATACAAGAAAGTGATATATAAAAGCTACATATATTTGTCTAGGCATGTATAAGTTAAAACTTTTATTTTATTTTATTTTAATAATTTAACTATTTAGTCATGACTTAGTCAATTTATAGGTGTTCTTGTCTTGAAAACTAATATACTAAAGGTAGAGGTGTATTCGGTGCATGTTTAGAAATATTCTAGTACTACTGGATATCTTTGCAATGTTAAAATTATAATTCTAAAGTGGCAGGCTTGTTTGTCAAGTTTTGGATACTAAGAATGAAATATCCAAGAAATATGTATCGTACATTGCTTGTTACTGAATTTTATTCATGAGTGTAGAGCTTACTTAGTCATACTTTCTTTTCCGTGATACCAGCAAGATGTACTGGATCCACCTGAAGATTGTTTCCGCATTAGGATGGTTATTACTCTTCTTGAAACCTGTGGGCACTACTTTGACCGAGGCTCTTCCAAGAGGAAACTTGATCGATTCTTGATGCACTTTCAGAGATATATATTGAGCAAAGGTTTACTACCTCTAGATGTTGAATTTGACTTACAGGTCAGTTATGCTGCTCGCATCCTTCAACCCCACCCCCACCCTCTACTGCTTGAGTTGAGGCATGAAAGAATAGATTTTTTTTTTGGCTAGACAAAAGCATAAAATAATATAGGTTATGGAAACTTAGTATTGAGATCTTCTAAAGTTAACTGACCTCTGTCTATTTTTCTTCTCTTACATACTTTGTCTTCCTTTATATTCTTTGAAATATTCCTTTCTGAAGATTCTATGTAATTCTTATATGCAATGCATATGAGATCAATATTACTCTCCATCTTTCTATATTGGGGAAAGCTCATGTATTAAGGCACTTGCAGGACTTATTTGCGGAACTACGCCCCAACATGACCCGATACTCATCCATTGAAGAAGTTAATGCAGCTCTAATAGAACTCGAGGAGCATGAGCGGACTGTCCCCACCGACAAAGCCAATAGTGAGAAGCATTCTGACACTGAGAAGCCTTCAAGGAGGACCACCTCCAACAAAATGTCAGGGAATGGGCAGAGTGTTGTGAATGGTACTGATGAAAATGGTGTGGTGCATGAAGACCTTGGAGATAGTGACAGTGATTCAGGAAGTGGCACCATTGATCCGGACGGACATGATGAAGAATTAGACGAAGAGAATCGTGATGATGGATCTGACAGTGAGGAGGATGATGATGATGATGGTGGTGGACCTGCATCTGATGAGGATGATGAAGTCCATGTCAGACAGAAGGTTGCGGAGATGGATCCTCAGGAAGAAGAGAAGTTTGAGCTGGATCTCAAGGCTGTTATGCAGGTAAGATTTATATTATTGTTGTGTGTCCTTGCTGTTGCCTGATCTGCACAATAGTTTCATCTGATTATTGTAATGCTCTTATGTGAACATTCTAAATGAATGGAATCATGGTCACTAAGTGTTGCATTCTTACTGGCCGTGACTGTTTTGACTTTGATTTTGTACTGAATGTTATGATGCTTATGGGTTACAATTGAGAACAGTTTTTCAGCCGTTGTAAAATTTCTGAACACAGGAAAGCATGGAGCAACGCAGGCAAGAGCTGCGTGGTCGACCTACATTAAATATGATGATACCAATGAATGTGTTCGAGGGGTCCATCAAGGATCATCATGGAAGGGGGCTTGGAGGGGAAAGTGGTGATGAGACGTTGGATGAGGAGTCTGGAGGAAGCAAGGAGGTCCAGGTGAAAGTTCTTGTCAAGCGTGGTAACAAGCAACAAACAAAGCAGATGTACATCCCTCGGGATTGCTCTCTTGTACAGAGCACGAAACAGAAAGAAGCAGCAGAGCTTGAAGAGAAACAAGACATCAAGAGGCTGGTCTTGGAATATAACGATAGAGAAGAGGAGGAGCTTAATGGATTGGGGATCCAAACTTTGAACTATATGCAGAGTGGGGGCAACAGAATTGCCAGCCGTGGCAGCAATTGGGAAGGAACTAGCGGTAGAGGTGGTGGAACACGTCATCGGTATCATAGTTATTCCGGCGGAGGAGTTTATTACAGCAGGAAAAAGTGAGAAGTGTGATATTGCAAAGCCGTAAAGCCAGAACGTCTCCATTGTGGGCTTTCCCTCATTTTGCAGGTGCAGTTCGTTTCTGCTCAAATCTGTGCTTATCCTATAAGTTCAACAGTAATTTCATGAGACGTTCCTATCTGATGGGCAAGCCAGGCCTTTTTGGACAATCGACCTGGACCTTTCCCTCCACACTGCAAGGTTACATGTCTTGTAGTCTTGTAAGAAGATAGTTGCAGTTATGGGGAAATAATCAATAGACGGGGATAGCTGACCAGGAATCAAGACGAGGATACACAAGAAAGGGTGGTTGTGTGATAATGAGGTGCTGATCTGCAAATATGCCATGGGGTAGCTATAATCAGAGGCTCAGAGCTTACATTTAGTTTTTTATATCTTTTTTCTTTGGGGGTCAGAATCTTACATTTAGTGTAGAACCTGATGTATGAGGTCTCCCTGTGTGTATATTTGTCAATATGAAAGAGTTCGTGTAAAACTCTGATCGAGTTTAGTACCTGGGATCTGACAAATATTGCATTCTGTATTTAGTTTAACATATTTTGTATGTGTCACACTGATTAAGAGCGGTATTGCTTATACAGATATGGTAAAATGGCAATCTTTACTAGCTCAACTTTGGTAGCCTATTTTTGTGAAGCTGTGTTGCTATATTGGCTGTGAGTACAATTATGTTCATCAGTAGGCATGACGTACCATTACTAATCTATTTAACATGTATCATATGACACATTAATCATGGTCAGTGGTTTGTAAGCAAATACTTTATTCAACACATTAACTATGGTTAATGATATTGAGTAAAACTTCACATAAGCTTGACTCAGGGTTGTGCTAATCTCACCTAGACAATAATAAATAAATATTAGTAAACTGCAAAATCAAATATTGGATTAACTCTTTAAAAATTGATATTGGTTTTCTTCTCAGCGTGAGTTGTGTGAAAGATGATATAATATGAATGGCATGTCTTGCAGACTTGCACTCTCAATCATTATTCTACATTTCTAATACCCCAATGGCCTTTTTTATCATAAATTATTCCTTGCTTCTCTTGAGGCAGCATAGGACTTATCAACATTCAGATGCCAAATCCTCAAATCAGAGTCTCAAAGATGTAGAGAATGCCCAACAGGGTGGGTTGGGACGCATCCTGCCTTTGACAAAAAATCAAAGGCATCTCAGATCCTTGTAAAGGACAAATACCTTAGAATTTAAAGTAGACCATTAATACCTTAGAATTTAAGAGCAATAAGTGGGTTTTTTTTTTCTATTCAAGAAAGAGTAGGATAAGAATTGAACTCTTGTCGTGAATATGAAAGAATAAATGTTTCACCACTGTAGTAATAAAAATTCGATCGAAACTAGAAGTCCTACCTTGATAAGTGGAATTTTAATTCCTAATAGAGTAGATTGTTGAACCTAATTAAAATTGTTTATTATATTTTCATCATCCAAAAAACAAAAAGAATTGAACTCTTGTAATATTTCTATCATTCATATCAAGTACTCAATATAGAGACACCCTCGGCCCACAAAAATAAAATCTAGTTCTCACCCTTAAAATAAATTTTTGTCTCACATAACCCTCTGAAAGTGTATTATGTGTCTTGAGTTGTCCGATTCTGTCAAGTTCTTCTACACTACCGTTAAATTTGCTGACATGGCATCTATGTGGTGAGATATTTTCGTCTTTTCAATCACAGAAGACCAATCTTTGTCATTTTTATGCCATGTTGTAGATTTGTGGAACCCAACATGCCATGTTAGTAATCCATGCAGTTTTTTATTTAAAAATAAAACTAGAAATTTTAAAAAACAAAAACATAAAAAATAAAAAAATAAAAACCTGAAAAAAAACTTATCTTTCTCTAGATGGAGAAGGAAATAATGGGTTTGAAGAGGGATAGGACTCGAACGAGGCTAGGTGGAGGTGGGGCTGGGCTGGGCTGGGGTGGTGCTGGGTGGGGGAGGGGGGCTGCAGAGGGGTAGAGCAAAATATCTGAGACATGGAAACATGGAATAGGGCAACCCGAGACACATAATACACTTTCAGGGAGTTATCTGAGACAAACAAATGTGAAGGGGGTAACGTGAGAAAAAACCCTATAATCAGGGGCAATTGCGTGAATAAACTACAGCTAAGAATTGCGTGCCATAACTGGAACATGTGGCTCCCACATTCCTACTTTCACTTTGGTACAAAACGTGACACCTAAACTCTTGGAACCCACTTGACTAGGTTACTAGAACAAGGATTCATTTTTAAATTTTCTTTTTGCTTCATGCGATCCACGATGATTGTAGTGTCTTATCACATGATATTTCTATAAAATAAAAAATAAAAATTTATCGGAGAGACCATTTATGTATCACTTCAGATGATAGAAATAATATTACTCTTTTTTCATAATATTCAAAATTATATATCTAATATCTTACACAATAAAATATATATATTTTTACAATTATAAAGTCAAAATAATAATTTGTTGTTACAAGCTTTATCAAAAATGAGATTACTTAAATTATCTTTCATTCAACAAACAATATAAAAAAAAATCAATAAATAAGAACATAATTATAAAATACAACTATTAAAATAAAATTTAAAAAAAAAAAACAGCCCACTACCTTATATCAAATAATTATTAGAACTTATAAAACTAATAACAAAATGCAAAAAAAAAATATAGTAAAAATGTCAATTGACACGTGATATCAAAGGCTAATAATTATATAATGCCAAGTAGTTCGTTTACTTTCACGACCATAATTATAAAAAAAATATAAAAGAATTGTCAATTCATCCAATAATCATAGGAACTAAGTAGAAGAGCCGGAGTTGGGGAATTCTATGAGGGGGGGCTATTCAGACCACCCTATTGTGCTGAGTTGACCACCCCCCTAAAATTTTGCCCATTTTTGCCCATTTTGCCCCTGCATGCCCATTTTCCAGATTTTGGCCAGCCACCCCTCTCCGCCGCCGGCGCAACCCCACCCCCTCTCCACCGCCGGCGCGAACCCACCCCTCCTCACTGCATCTCCCCTCCTCTCCTCCTCCCCCACCCAGCCACCACTCCCCCACCCATCCCTTCCCCTCCCCAGCCCGCCCCCAGCCAGCCCACCCCTACCCAGCCAGCCCCTCCCCAGCCCGCCCGCACCCCCTCACCCTAAGCCCAGCCCCCGTCGCACCCCCCAGCCCCAGCCCCCGTCGCACCCATCCCCCACCCCCGATCTGGAGGTCTATGGGGTTGCGCCGGCCACCCATGGTGGTCCGGTGAGGGAGGGAGGCAGACAGAGGGGAGAGAGAGAAGATGGCAGAGAGAGGGAAGAGAGAGAGGAGATCGGGCCAGGGGAGGGGGGGTCGCGCCGGCCATGGGGAGGGGTGGGTCGCGCCGGCCATGGGGAGGGGGTGGGGTGGGTTGCTCCGGCGGCGGGGAGAGGTGGCCGGCCGAAATTGGAGGGGTGGGTTTTTTTTTTTATGCAGGGGCAAAATGGGCAAAAAGGGATAAAATTTGAATGGGGTGGTCAATTTAGCAGGTTTGGGTGGTCTGAACAGCCCCCCCTTCTATGAGACCTCGTTTTCTTTCTACCTTTTTGGATAGATTCAGAACTTTGTTTTCGTCCTCTCCTACCTTTGAATCAAAAGAATGAACTATGCATAATATTGGGATAAAAATAAAATTAAGAAAATTACGATGGATTAATAAGTGGCATAAAATTAAATTAATGGGTCATATGAGTTTTTTTTTTTTTTTTTTCATTATCAAGAAGTTTAAATCTAGAAATTTCACATTCATCTCTCTTATCTGATCAAATTACTTGAGTTAATGTTCATGAACTGAGTTGTATATATGAGACTATGAGTTAAGTAATTGAGTAATGAGTTGGTTTATACTAAGCAATATGTGGATAGATATTAGGTTTATGATGTTGATGTGTGACTCAAAACAAAAGCTAGGTATAAATAAAATAAATGTTTTTTCACATAGTATAGTAAAATATGTTGGAAACCCATCCAAATCTTATTATTTATACAATAATCCATTTAAGGGGTGCCAAAATCTGCTTTAAAACTTAAAAGAATGGTAAAGCACCTGAATTACGTGTTTGCTTGTTCATGGCCAAAGAAGGATTCTAAATCTACTCTCTTCTAAAAACTTCTAATTGTTAAGAATTAAGTCAAAGATTATCGAAGTCAAAGATTTAGTTTGACATATAAAGGTTTTTTTATTATTATGATTAATGTGATATATAATTTTTATAATCAATATATTTGGATAACACATACACATACAAGCAAATAATCAACCTCTGTGATTTTCTAAGACCCATGAAGAATGATGAGATTTTGAAATAGTCATCCTTTGGCATTGTAAGATGATGATGATAAATAAATAAAAAATAAAAGAAATTTCATTAATTTACTTTTAACATTGATACATATCAACGATATTATGAACCAAAAACCTAACTAATTATCATATTAGTAACTAAAAATTACATGACATTTCACTGGTTGATTATTTGCCTATCATTTCCACAAGCTAGGTTAAATGATGAATATGCAAAGTATTGTAATTTTCTAGTATACTTACACAAAGTTCAAAGGAGTTTCTTGATCGATCTAAATCGTTTATGGGAAATTGAAGGGTTAAAACGAATTTTTTAGTTTTACTATTAAACCCTAAATAAGATGGAAGAACTGTGGATATTTTGTACACAACCTAATATAAAACTAGGATATCCAAAATTAGGAGAGGATCTAAATTCAAGTTATGATACATAAATACACAACAACTTGTAATAATGTTTTTAGAATTAAAGGGGAAAAAACTATAAAACCATGTGTCACTGTCATAGAATTATCACTAAATGTGTAACTAAAAAACCTAATTATCAAAGCAGCATCATCATCTTAATAATAATGAAGTTTGTTGGGGATCCGAAAAATTAATTTTCCTACTTATGAAAGCAAAAAGATGCTGCTTTGATATTTATTCTCTCATGTGTATTAAAATAATGTAGAAAAAGGCCGACCAACACTCAAACACAAAGTCTCAAACAGTACTTGCATTATTTCATGTTGGAATTATTGGGGTTCCCAAACAAAACGAAAAAACAAAAACAAAATTTGTGGAGGAGTTTTAAGATCACGTTCAGAAAAGAGAAGGTAAAAGTGTAAATATAGGGAAAAATCTGAGTAAAGAATATGAGGTACAAAAGGATGGGAAGCAGCCACGTCAGTCAGAAAGCAAAACCTCGTAACCTTGCCGACAGTACATACCAGAAGCAATTATTTCTTATCTAACTTTCTCCAATTGGCACTAAATTTCTTTAATTATTTTCCCACTTGCACACCAAGAAGACTTTAATTTTTTTTATTTAATTCACTCAAAATAAATTATAAAAAATGTCATCCATCTTTTTTGTTTGACCAAAAAAAAAAATGTCATCCATCTACATACATTATATTATCATAATTATTGTTCATCAGGAACTTTAAAGTTTTAAGGTTTTCTAATTGAATTTAGTGGACAGATTTTTTACATTGACTTTATACTTCGTAGTATATTGTATATATCATAATATTCAACATTTGTTCCTTTCGTTCTTCGGGGAAGTTAGAAATATCTAACCATTATTTCTTCTATAAAAGGAAATTTTTTTTTAGTATCACTAATATCAATGATTACAATTGTTAATTATACTAGAGATTATGCGTTTCATATTTTAATAAAACCCTATGATATAAGCAATGACGCATTTCGGGATCTCGTGTGCTTCACATTCGAGCATGTACACATCTTTCGAATGATAATTTTTAATACAAGATATTAATATAATTTGAATCTAGTACAGTATTATTAATTAAACTTTAGTTTGCAAATAACGTAATTTATTATCACAAATAATAAGCAGGTCAATCTAGGTTAGCAAGATTACAAACAATCCAATTATGACACGATTGATTTAAATAATATGATTTGTTAGTAAGTAAGTCGAATTAACGCTAAGCATAAATAACTTAATTTTTAATTAGTGTATATGAAAAGAAAAATTATTATTTTTATGTAATTCTTCATTTTTTAATATAATATATTATCAACTCTTATCAAATTATGCAGTTGCTTGGTAATTCTGGTCATTGAATTATCCACCGTGCATCCAAATTTGACTCTCCATCTTTTTTAAATAAAAAATATATATGTCTTATCAAATTATTGGTTATACATATTTTATTTTTCACATCTTATAAGATTATAGTTCGAATTATCTTTCCTTAATACTACATCTCACAGTTAAGGTTTTTTGAAAATAAAAAACTAATTATCAATTTTAATGTTGAAGAGTCTCAAATATAAATCTCTTTTTCATTAAAAAAAAAAAAAAAGCATGAACAATGTCGGACAGTGGGAGTTTCTGATGGAGGCGTTTGCAGCAGATGGTTTGTTGTTTAAGATATTTACTAGAAGAGGTAACCTTGGAAAGTTGGAATAAAGGTCAAAATGGACCGGAAAAAGTAAAAGATATTTTAAAATTTAAGGTTGAAGGATTCGGAAATGCCAGATGAGGAAAGGTACCCCTAAGTGGGTGGTTATGAATGATTCTCGTGTCTTCTGTCAAACATTTGTTTCCAAATCAAGAACGTACGGCCCAGATCTGTTCGAGTAATTTGTCGTATTGTTTTTATTTATTATATTATATATTTATTATGTGGGTGGAGTTGATTGGTAGTTGGCTAATTATTAATATTATATTATTGTCATTATTATAAAGCCACTGACAACTGATAGAAGCCCTGTCTCCATTAAGGTTTATCTCTCTTCGTCGGTATCTGCTGTTCTTCAGTTCACAAACTTACGAGTGGTTGGTTCCAAAACAAAGAAGGGAGCAGTTGGCTCCTTATTAGATATTTGGATTTTTTTTTTGGCCAAGAGATATTTGGATTATTTAAATACAAAACTTTCTTATGTTTTCTATAGATTATGGTTTAATTGGGTACTGTAAAATATACAAAGAGCTTTTGTTAAGAGATTTTTTTAGTCTGGTGATCACGAAAATTATTATGTGTAACTATTACACCATTATTTAGTATTTATTAAAATTACTTGATTATTAAAATTGTCTATTTGTACCGTCCATATGCAAAATTTTATTCAAGGAGAAGAACTTTCCTGTAAAACTGATATGAGGATCACAAAGTAGAGAGGAAGGAGGTTACAAGTTACAACATTGAGATTTGGGACACACTCTCCTTTCTATTTTTGTGATGTCATATCAATATCCCTTTTACATAAATGTTTTTCTCTCTCAATAGTCATCCCAATTAACAATTAGACAAATCAAAGATGATTTAACCATCTGATTAAATTTTAATAATTTAAGAGTTCATCAAATTGAGGGCATATGACATATATGTCGGTCATTTTATCATACAAAAATTCTTGTGCAAGATATTTTTATCATTTTATCATTGAAAGATGATCTCTGTTCTTTAACTAAATAATGGACATAGATATTTTTATGATTTTTGCCATAATTTTTTTGGCTATTTTTAATAGGATTCAACATATTAAAGTATATGCTTCTATATTTTTTGATATAAAATCATCATTCAAGGTTATATTTTAAGTTCTAATTTATGAGTTTTAAACAAAATTTAACCGAAGAACATGAGCTCAATATCATGAGAGTTAAAACCAAAGATTTGGTATCAAATGATGATTTATAACCCAAAGTATTAAATCCTACTAAGAATCAAATCAAAATTCTAAAACAAACAAAGCCATAAAATATAAGCGGTTCTTGCATAAAGAAAGATTGTTATATCATACCCACAAATGGTTGAGATGCATCTCACTTAATTTTCCCATTATGCATACTTTAATTATACTTACGTTTGCTGTAACCGCCTAAATGCAAATTTTCAGTACACGAACAAATTAAAATATTTAAAACATATTTTAGCATATATATGAAAATTTAAATACACATATTCATTTCTCATGCAGCCTTACGTACGAAACAACTGGCATTGTATTGCAATGAAATAACTCTCTCTTTTAATTGTAAGACCAATAGCAATTAACAAATGAAATGTCACAGCAGCATTAATGTGTGTGAACTTGGAAACTTTCATGTTTTTTTTTTTTTTGTAATAAACAATAAAATGCAATATACTTATATACCCTTCAAATGGGAGGAGTCAAGCACAAATGCTCGGACCCCAAGCATGAACTCTGCATTACAAAATCACAATAAAACACCGCAATGGCAAACTTCAATATGAAGATATTGTTAGTCGAGCACTCATGTTACTCAATAAATTGGTAACATCTCATAATTTTATAAACTAGACTTTGAGCCCGCGTATAACATATGTCATTTGATTTCTAAAAAGCTCAAACTTTGGTATGAGTGCGGTACACAAAAATAACCTCATTTTGTTTTTATGGTCAAAATTACTTTTATCATATATATATATATATACCTCAACTTATTTATGTTGAGGTATACCCTATTGGGGCCCACACGAGTCGTTTTGTGTCAATCCGAACTATTCATTTTTTACATTTCCATTAATAGATCATTTATGCAAAAAATTAGCCAAATTGAAAATCATTTGCCTATCTAACTTTAATCAAATAAATGGACGAACAAAATATTTTTAATGAAACCGTCCATTTGTTTTATTAAAGTTATATTGACAACTGATTTCCAATTTAGCTAATTTTTTGCAGAGATAATCTATCAATGAAGATGTAAAAAATAAATGATTCGGATTGACACAAAACTACTTATGTGGGCCCCAACAAGTTCATACCTCAACATAAATAAATTGAGGTATACCTCAATAGAAAGAGTCTATATATATAAAGATAACTTTATTTCTGCAAATCATCGGTTACGTTTTTAAAAAGGACAAATTTGTAGAAATAACCGTTCATCGTCCGTTTCTTTTTTATTTCCTCCAACACAAAAGATAAGACTACTTTAATTAAGTCTTCCACCATAAAAAATAGAAAACAAAAAAACAAAAAAACAAATAAATGAATGTTTTTATGCTTGAATGTTCAGAAATAATATTATTAAATGGGTAATAAAATTCATAATAATGATAATTGTGAATCCATACTCCATTGGCTACATGTACCAAATACACATCCTCACATGCATTATTATGCTCTAAATAAAAACATGACTAAAGCCACAAACAGTTGCTTTCACATAGCAAAGGCCAAAACACATTTTTAGTGTGGGGAAATGCGAAAAACAATGCTACTTATGATACAAGAGTTATGGTTTGGTCACTTTTTCATTGTTGTGTGGACCTTGGAGTCTAGCTACTTTAGGTGATTACCAAGCCCAGCTGTTGGATTTATTATAAATTTATACCCCTGTATATAGGGGACCATTATTAGACACACCCAATTGAGAAATACTCAATTATATAAGAAGAGGGTGGTCCTCCAAATTAAATGGTACACCTATGGCACTATGGACCCTATCACCCAAGGTATAGTCAAGGTCACCTATCACGTTTCATTATTTTGGGATCAAACTCTGTGATATCTCCGTCCATTTTAATTTGGTCCAATCAAATGTTGCCATGATCTCACTATGGTCCCGCGGAGATGTGAATATCTTTAATTTTTTATTTTATTTGTAGAATAAGATGTGATGTTGCGTGAGAATTCACATATGGCGACTGCCTGACCGTCCAAAATTGTCCAATGCAGCCCGCATTGTGTGTACTGTGTAATGTCAAACCTATGACTTTTTCCAGTTTTGGACATGCCTTTCTCACTCATAAAATTAAGCGAGTACAAAATCCATGTTATGTTTCTCATTTGGGATGACTTCTTATTATTAGCATGATTGACTTTCGTACATCATAGATATTAACCTCTTAATATTGTTGGGGGTATACTAAATTCAATTTTTTTTTTTCTTTTTTTAAGAAGAATTGTTATTGAGTTCAATACACTGCGCCCTCTCACCAATACTTATCCATAAATATTTCCTTATGGGGCCAAGATATTAGTGTTAATCGATCACTAAAATATCCTTAACTAATAGCTATTACATGAAATTTTTATGTTTTTATCACTTTCAGGGTGTTTTATAGAAACAAACATAAATAAAATAAGAAAATTAAAGATTTGCATATACAAACTGTAAAAACTCAAGACTCGTTAAGATTTAAAAAAAAAAAAAATCAACCAAGCAAGTAAAATCATCATGGAGCATTTCAAGTGGTAGGTGGGTTTTGGAAGAGGAGAAAATGTGGAACTTGTGAGAAAAAGGCAGAACCATTTGAACAATTGCAAATTTGCAATGAATCATGGGCGAGCTAATTAGTAAAAAAATAGCTTCCTCCCGTACACATGATGTGCTCCACTACTCTTCTTCTTCACCTTAGCCTCTTTAGGCATTTCTACAAACTCCTTGTCTCTAAATTTTAAGGAACAAAATATGAGTCATGGGGTCAAGCTTCTACATCTAGGGGAATAAATATGGGTTCATGGGTCAATTGACGCTATTTGCCCCTTGCTAAATTCGCCCCCGACTCTATTTAGAGGTGAGTTTGATGCAACGCTCTCTCACATACTTAGAGGTGTCAAATGGGCTGAAGTTTTCATCCCATTAGGCACGACACATGCATGAGTACAAAATGTGCCCGAACTAGGCACGACTCTATTAACATTATTTTTTTTAAATATAAATGCAAAATTTTAATTTTTCAAGAAAAATGTTTTATATTTAATTATAAAAATAATATGATGAGGTTGTACCTTGTAACCCTAACAAAAGAAAAAGAAAATAGCATGTGGGCTAGCACAAACATGACACGAGCACGAATGAGTCGTAAGTTGTGCTAAATCTAAGACTCTAAGTCTTATTTATTTGGACTAGCACAAGTACGACACGATTATCAAATAGGCAATTATGAAATTCACTATTTTGTAATAGATTTTACATATTATGGGAGAGAGCCTCACTTATTGTAACAGGGGTGTCATACATGCATATAATAGTTTTATTGCTTTCTCAAATATTGTAATTAATGATTTTTATGTATGAATATAAGTAATGACCGATAACTTTCCTATGAGTAATGCTAAAGAAAACCATATATCATATAGTTGTGAAGTTCAGTTATTACATCAATTATTATGACTTAACAATATAAAAACCACATATTTTGCCTCAGAATAACATATATTGCTCTACTATTTACCAACGCTGACTTGCCCATTTAGCATTATCATTTTTCGCCGAGACAATCCTAGGAATAGAATCGAAGTCGTGCAAATCAATGAATCCCTATTGGTCCATGACTAGACACACAAAAAAAAAAAAAGAATCCTACAATACCAACAAACTTTTTTCTACAATTAATGACGAAGGTGGAGACTAAAATGAATTTTGCACTGCCTTGATTCATATAATTCATGACAATAAATGAAAATGAATCAGGGTTCTGTTCACTCTTAACTTCCTTAAAAATTTCTTTTGGCACTTAGCAATAATTATGGAGATGAAAAGTGATCTAAGCAGAGCAAAAGCAAGAGCAACACCCACATCCAAGTGTAACAGTTCTCTGCCTTCACAGCTAGCACGTCCCCATCTCTTTCTTTTTAGCCTTCAGTTCCCTGAGCCAGTTTCTTATTGCCTCTCTCTCTCTCTCTCTCTCTCTGTCTTTCTCTCTCACTTCAATTTCTTCCTCTGCCTTTTTCCCAATTCCCATCTCTGTCTCTCTCTCTCTGTGGCTTTGCAGGCCCTTTCTCTTTGATCCAATTTGCATAGTTTTCCATGTTACTTGATTTTGTTTGATTTTCTTGGAAACAAATTGGATTCTGCAACTGGGTTTTTGGCATCAAAGATTCTAAGCTATGCAAAAGTCAGACTTAGTTTTCTGAAGATCGATCAACAGCAAAAACAGAGCAAAACAGGACACAAAATCATGTTGGATCTTAATGTTAATATCACCGCCACTGATTTGAGCTACGATGATGAGAAGGCCAAAACTTTGGAGGCCGAGAAGCTCCCGCAGATGGAAGAAGACTCCGGGACCTCAAACTCCTCCGTCGTCAATGCCGAAGAAGCTCCAACTCCGAGCAATGCCGCAGACGAAGACTCCTCCAACACCACCTCCTCGTACATCTTCGACATCCTGAAGAAAGAGAAAGACGGCCTCTGCAACGCTTATGGGGCGAGAGAGGAGACCCAGTCGCAGGAATTGGCTACAAGGTCGCTTTTTACGGTGACCGGAGGCAAGGAGGCAGAGTGTGGGTTCGGACTGTCGTCGTCATCGAGGCCTCAGTGGCTAAACTTGTCGTTTACTGACTCTGGTGGGCAGGCAGAGCTGAGAATTATGCAGCAGCAACAGCAGACACGTCAGCAGCCGCCGCCGCCGCCGCCGCAGCCCAGGAAAAGTCGCCGGGGGCCGAGATCCCGGAGTTCTCAGTACCGGGGCGTTACGTTTTACCGGAGGACCGGGCGGTGGGAGTCGCATATATGGTGCGTTTTGTGTGGTTGTGATCAATGATAGATGCATCATCATCATCATCATCATCAATTATCATGCTTAAATGGTTCATTGATTTTGTTCAATGATTTTAATTACTTTATTTCTTTCTTTGTTTGATGTGAAGGGATTGTGGGAAGCAGGTGTATTTAGGTAAGTAGATGATCATCATGATTCATGATTATGCTCTTTTGAGGGAATTAGTTTCATGGTTTTGAGGTCTTGGATCTAAATTGAATTGGGTTTTGTTTGGTTTTGTTATATAGGTGGATTTGACACTGCTCATTCTGCTGCTAAGTGAGTGTATATGCTGATCAACTTTTTCTGATGAACATATTTGGTTTGGTTTGGTTTTCTTGCTTACTTTGTTAAGTTTTGCTCACTTGGGGCCTAATGGTTTTCACTTTTCAGAGCATATGATCGGGCTGCAATCAAGTTTAGGGGAGTTGATGCTGATATCAATTTTAGCTTAAGCGACTATGAGGAAGATATGAAACAGGTAGACTAATAGGACTAATTACTTGAAATTTGTGAGTTTTTGGAATTTTTATCCCTTACTAAGCTGTATACTTTGAATGATTTGCAGATGAGGCATCTGAACAAAGAAGAATTTGTGCACGTGCTTCGTCGCCAAAGCAATGGAGCCTCACGTGCGAGCTCGAAATACAGAGGTGTAACCCTGCCCAAATGTGGTCAATGGGAAACTGGAAGGGGACAGTTTCTTGGGAAAAAGTGAGAACTGAAGCTATATTTCAGACACCCTTTATGGCTACATTCTTAGACCCTGTTGAATATTCATTTTCCTTGGCACAAATTAAACTTATATTCTGTAATCTAAAATAAATGTCTCTTTTGTTTTTCTCAATTCAGGGTCTTTGAGAAGGCAGCGCCGCCGGAGATCAAATGCAATGGAAGGGAAGGAGTTGCCAACTTTGACCCTGGTACTTATGAAGGGGAGATCATCTTAGATGCCAGTATTGAAGGTACTAAATGAAACCAATGTCTGTTTCTCTTATTGATTTTGTCATACATACAATGAATTTGGTGTTTGCTGTAAATGCAGGCAGGGGTCACAATCTTGATCTGAGCCTTGGGATTTCTCAGCCTTCTAATGGTCAAAAGGGGAATGGCAATCTGGGGGGCTTTCAACTTGGTGGCAATGCTTTTGAAATGTCCAACAAGGAGAGGCCAATGGTAATGTTTCTTAGTTTCCTAATTTTTTTTTTCTCTCTTTTTGGGTTTGAAGTAAAGGTATTTTTCAATGCTTGTATTTCTTATTATATAGTTGTTGACAATGGGATTTACAGGGCAATGGCTCTGCTTCTGGACCTGTGGGTGGACAACCCGCTCATGTTCTAGCAATGGTGTCCAAACACCCTGCCATATATTCTGGGATATATCCTGGTTTCTTACAAAAACATGAGGTACTACTACTACTACTTCTCATCTGTGTCAATACCACATTGTTTGTTTTTTATGATAAGTGCTTTTACTTCTGCAATGAAAGTAATTATCATTGTCCTCTCTTTATTTAAGAGTACAGAGTGGTTAGGTTAGGGTGACAAGATAACACGACACGAACCCAACACAAAATTAGCGGGTTAAAGTTGATCAATACTTGACACGAAGTCATATATGTTATATGTGTTTGATTAAACTTTTGGTGGGTGCAGGAAATGGTTACAGATCATCACCAGAGAGTAGTCCCCCAAGCAGTTTCTTCACCAAGATTTACAAACTGGGCATGGCAAATTCATGGAAACAGCAGCAATGTGACCCCAGTGCCAGTGTTCTCTGTTGCAGCATCATCAGGATTCTCATCATCTTCCATAGCTTCTACTACACCTCCAATTCCATCAGCTAATAACCAGCTTCCACCAAACCTCCAAGCCAACTATTCTGCCTACAATTTCTGCCTTCCTTTTCCCACCATGGAATAGTGGTTTTGAAAGGGCTAGGTGAGCAGATCACAACTGACGAAACACTTCAGTCTGTGTACTGTGCAGAGATCGATGTTTTCGTTTTGGATGTGTGTCTCATATTATCAAAACATAGCTTGTTATGTACTATCTAACTCTTCCTTTGTAGCTGTTGTATATGAGCTTCAGTGCAAAAGAGGCTTTGTCAATTATCTTTGCATTTACATAGAGTGGAAATGATTTGACCACCATGATCAATTGAAACATTGGTGGAGTAGCCCACAAATAGCTCCCACCCTAATTGAGACCCAACTAGATGGCTTGAAAGAAACTTGTGTATGCTTTGCCAGCGCACTGTGTCGGTCTCTCATACACGTACAAGATATGTGACACATCGTACACAAATTTTTCTCTTATATGCTTGACTTTATTTAAACTTGCATGGAAGTTATGATATTGAAACTAGTCCAAACGCAACCTTGTGATCCAAACTTGCATGACCAAAGGGCCAGAAGGCTTGGATTCAATTATTTTTGCTAGTCTGTCTTGTTGGGTCAACTTCATCCCATCTAATACATCCTAGTTGCAAACTAAACAGAAAAGTGGTAGTTGGATTCTTACGCTCAACCTTTAACCCATACATACCCGAATCATTGAAACATTATTTACAGCTCAAGTCTAGTTATGGTGAGTTGAAAGGCTTGCCTTGTAGTTCCCTTAGACACTTGCATAATCCAAATATTTGATAATCAAAACCTAGGTAATTTTCTATGCTTATAAATTATAGCTTAACTTGATACACCAACATTGCTTGAATCGTACGCATAAATAGAAAGAAGTTATGGTAAACTCAAGCACAAGTTACAACACAACGAACGCACCATCACAAAAGCACAACTCTCAATAAACTCTCCTTCCAGTCATTCAATGAGTGCGAGCTCCCAGTAATGAATGCAACTAATATACAGCCATCATCAAGTAGTCGATGCAGTTGTAGGGTGGTAGTTTTCAGTATGGCTTGATAACACAATTTGAATCCAAATTAAAATTAGCGCATTACAGATCGATTATTAATTACTTAACATGATTGCATAAATACGTAGTTTTGTTTTGATATGAAAATCAAGACCGGCCTTGAAATTTTAGGGACCAAAACCAACCATTAAAATAAGATTCTTAATTTTTCATGTACATTCACGTGATTTTATTATATTTTATTTTTTAATAAAATATAGGGCCCGAGACAATTGCTTCATTTGTTTACTCTCATGAGTCATGACCAATAAATTTGTTTCTAATGAATAATTTTCCAGTGTGACCGTCACTTTGCCAAGTGGCATTACTAGTCCACTTATGTTATAAAATTATGACATGTATATATAATAAACGAAAAAATTTTATATGTCACTATCATTTTAGCATGTGGTGTTATTAATTCACTTACTTTATATTTATAATATATGTATATTTATTAATATTATATCTTAAAAAAATAAATTTTTGTTTATTCATATTATTGTGTGAATTATTAATATTACATGACAGTGTGAGAGTAAGACGCTGTGCACAAACTTTTCCCTTTATATTTTTTATATTTTATATTATTTGGCATGATCTTAATACAAAAGAGAATTTAAATGCACTTAAATAACAGTTGGTAGAAAATCGAAATCAGAAACCTCTAGTCCTCAAAACCTCAGTGACTCAGTTTGTCATTGTTTCCCTCTCAACTCGAAACTCGAAACGAAAATGCGGCGCGCCATAGACGCCCACCTCAGGACCCTTCGTCTCTTTCCCTCGCTCTCTCCTTTTTCGTCTTCTTCTTCTTCTTCTTCTTCTTCTTCTTCTTCTTCGTCTACGCTTCTCTTCTCCTCCGTCCGTACAATCCCAACCCTACCCCACCCTCAAACCCCTTCCATCTCTAAAACCCTAATTGTTCACTCAATCACCACTCTTTCGTCTTCGTCTCATTCTTCGATTCCGAGTCTCAGAGGCCACGGAAAAATCAGCTCCAATTTCAGCCTACTTGTCGTGCGGTGCGTTTCGTCGGTCTCGCCTGCCGACACATTGGACTGGAACGAGCCGGTCTCGTGCTCGGAGGTCGGCTATGGCAACAAAGGGACTGTGGACCACGATGCTAAGCCCTCCATTCCTGTTAGAGCCTATATCTTCTCCACTAGGTTTGTGCATTTTTTGTTTTTAAAATTTAGTACTTATTTGCTTCAAAATTGAAATGTCCCCAAAATGTTTGGAAAATGATAAGCAAATGATTGTACTAATTAGGTCTTGTTTAGGGTTTATGAGTTCTGTGGTTTATTAATTTTTCTATTTTTCTATTTTTTTTTTTGTTGAATGTAGTGTGGATTTAAGAAGCTTAGTGGAGCAGAACAGGCTGAATTTTATCCCTCCGACGTCGCGAATGACTAATTACGTTGTTTTTAAGTTCGGAGAGCTTGCTCATTCTGACAATGTAAGTTTGCCTTGTTTTTCTATGATTGCAATGATTTTGGTCTTGTTTAAGTAAGCCTTGTTTTTTCGGCTTAGCACAAATGTTAATTCTAGATGCATGGGTGTTTATATGATATATTGATGTAGTTGGGCATGCAACATGGCATAACATTTAGCTCGCGACTCACATATTCTTTGAATAGCTTGGTGCGTAAGGACATTCCCAAATAGTATTGATTGCATTAATTCATCACAGTAACACTGTGTCTTGTTGATTCAGCATTATGCATATGAATGGTATGTTATATTACTTACTAGTTCTGCAAACAGAAATTGTTTATTATTAGCACCTTTGTAACTGATTGATAACTTATTGAGTCCGTAACACAAGTATAAAATGGACAAAAAGTCTGTCTTAAGATCCAGAATGACTGCTCTACTAGCTCAAAATAATAAAACATATTTATCCTCTTATTACCAAAATTACTAGAGCAATGAGAAAGCAAATGAATTGATTCTGGAAGAGCCCAACCAAGACACCCTAAATTAAGAATTCACAGTGCACCACCAAGCCCAAATCATTAAGCAATGTAGGTGTACCTTCTTCTTATTGCCCTTGTATTGCATTGAATTAGCAAGATTTTACTTGACAAGGTTGTCAATGGTTGATATCTTTTTCTGACTAGCAGTCTCATTTTAATTATTTTTTCTTAGCAAATAAAGGGAGCATAATACCTTTATTGCATATTTGATAATCTTGTACCCTTTTTAGCTGATTTCTTCCATAGTGCCGTGCATCTACTGCTTTCCTGCATTTGGCCTGAATTTTCTGTATCTGCCCATAAATGATACAATTAGTTGAATGCATTCTTTGTTTCAGGGTTTGGGTGCTAGTTTAAGTGGGAGTGACTGTTGCTACATGGTAGTTTTTCAGTATGGCTCCATTGTCTTGTTTAATGTTCGTGAACATGAGATTGATGGGTATTTGAAAATTGTGGAAAAACATGCATCTGGATTGCTACCTGAAATGAGAAAGGATGGTGAGACCCTGATCCAAAATATATCTTTTATTAAGTTCATCAGTTCTCCATTATTGAAATATTTGGGTGTATCTTATCAATCTTTTTATTATGTAAACCATTTTAACAGAATTAACATTACATTGTTCATACAATATGTAAGAGTAGAACAGTTCAGAGCTAAAAGTGATTTTATTGATATTAGAATAACTTGAATTCATTAGGTTTGTTATAGTGAAATTGGTGTAGAAAAGATTATTTTGGGTTCCTCAATTGATATTGAGGGTTAGAGTCAACCTACACTTCTCTTTATGCATGCTTTAATTTTGTGTCAAAATATGCACTTCTTGTTTGCCTGGAACAGTTATGTTGGACTTAGAATGGCTTTGGTAAAGGTGATGGATGAAGTATAAGATAACGCACAGGCTATTTAGTGGTCAAGTAACTGGTTGGTCTACCTCTTATAATACCTTAAAGGCAATTTATTTCTCAGATATCCATCCATATACCTACACATGAACATAAATACACACATAATCTTGTTACTAGGTATCACGATCATCGTGTGACAGTAAATTAAGGTGTCCATCACATGTTGGACCTACATGTAAATATTTTCTAGATTAAATATCAATATTGCCTTGCAGAAAAGTAAATTCTTCATTGACTGAGTATTCATGCAGAATTTCATTGTTGATCTTTTGTGGTTACCTTTGTTTTTTAATGTTGCACTGTCATATCATCTGTTTTTCTGCTTCATGGTTTCCATAACTCTTTTCCTCCAATTGCTGAGAATTACATTTTTAATTAATTCAACTTTATTGTGCTATGAAATAATAGAGTATGAGGTGAGAGAGAAGCCAGCTTTAGACACATGGATGGAAGGTGGATTGGACTACATAATGTTGCAGCATTTGAATATTGATGGAATCCGTACCATTGGTAGTGTTCTTGGTCAAAGTATTGCTCTTGATTACTACGTACGCCAGGTATGTTTCTTATAAGCTTGGGAGGTTCAGCTTTGTGTAAATATTTCTTGATGATTCATGCTCAGAACTCTGCATCTTCTTTTAGGTTGATGGAATGGTTGCAGAATTTACTGACATTAATCGGGAAATGGAAACTACTGGAAAATTTAAAATGAAGAGGAAAAAATTGTTTCAGTTGGTGGGAAAGGCAAATTCTAATCTTGCTGATGTGATCCTTAAGCTCGGACTGTTTGAGAGGTAGCAATTTTAAATTCAATATTGCAGTTATCAATCTGAAAAATTTGCTCAGATGATTTGTTTTGTTTTGTTTTTTTTTTTTTTTGGGATGAGAACATTGATCCATCGTAGCATGAAAGTAAATGTTATCTGTATGATTGAGATTGACAGCAAAAGTGAATGAAAGAGTGGATAAGAAGAAACATGTTGACCTAGAAGTGTTTACTTATCCAGAAAATATATTTATTTGAAGCTATGCTACTGCAATATATTGTGGGGGGGGGGGGGGGGGTGGTCTGTGTAGAAAACTTCGTCGGAGATGAATTCTTTATTTCTCAAGATTTTCACACACACACACACACAGGGCAGTGTTGGGAAACATGCTTTGAGGGTCTTATTAATACTCAGATCTTTGAAATAGCATCTTAGTGACAGTGATTTCAAGATTCAGTTTGAAGGATCTTTATCATAATATTTATAAATATATATTTCCTTTCAATAAAGTATAATCCATCCCAATATTGACAAATTCTATTTAGTTTCTGTATATGTGTGTGTGTGTGTGTATTTCTTTTTTCCACCCTATCATCTAGGTTTTAGTTTCTGTGTACGGTTAATCTAACTCATGAAAAGTTTATTGATATTACAGATCAGACATTGCCTGGAAGGATGCCAAATATGCTCAGATATGGGAATATCTCAGAGATGAATTTGAATTAACTCAGAGATTTGCAAGTCTTGATTTTAAGTTGAAGTTTGTAGAGGTATAAAAGCTTTTTATCCTCAATACTTGTTCCTATATATTGAGAACTGTTTTTCAAGTTTCAGCTGATGTGAATAGTGTGGTGACATTTGTTTTTCCTTGGCAGCACAATATTCGATTTCTTCAGGAAATTCTTCAAAATAGGAAATCCGATTTTTTGGAATGGCTCATCATTGCACTAATAGGTGCTGAAATTCTTCTCTCTCTTTATGACATTGTCCACAGATCAGCACTTGCTTCGCTTTAGCACTATCGATCAATGGGTGCATGATCAAGTCAACAATCCCTTACTGGCTTATTGAATGTCATGGTCTTTGTATATTTTATTTTCCACCTCAACTTTGTTGCCACATACACTCACCATACCAGTTCAATTTGTGAATATGATTTGATGATCGTCGATCTTACAATAGTATTTTCGTCGTGCCAAGGCTGTAAATATCGTCATTGGAATGTATGTTCCCTTTTTGTTTTAGTGAGAAGAGATGATTAGAGTTTATCCAAAAAGTTGGTACATACATTATGGAGAGGAAAAGTTAAAAAAGGGTAATCAAAATGATCTAATAAATTGAAAATTGAAACATGGTGTCGGTGCTTCCACATGACTGTAAAAAGAGGTTTGTTTATGGGTTTTGGTTCTTCATTCGGTAGTTGTAATTCATTAGATACGATCGGTGAGCCACATGGCTACAAAAAGAGGTTTGTTTGTGGGTCTTCTTGGTTCTATTATTCTGAAAGCATTTGGTCTTTCATTCAGTGGTTGTAAATTGTAATTCATTAGAGCGATTGGAGAGGCAATATTGAGACTGGAATTAAGCTATTTAAGATCAAAATGTATGATAATTCTTGTTTGTTTTACTTCTACTATACTTCCCAAACAAACAGTGGCTTTGAATTATTTGTTTGGTTGGATAGGGTGGTCGGGAAAGAGTGTAGTGGTGCAACTGTTGCAACAGAGGCAGTACGCACTAAAGTGTATGATAAGGGTACAGACCCACCGACCCTGACCTGTTCTCGCGCACGTTCAACAAATATCCCACATAAATTCAGCTTTTGTCCAGAGTTGAGAGTTGAATTGCTTCCTTGGTTTGATTCATTGAACTCTGTCTTACACAAAAAACGCATTGCAAGTGTGAAATTAATGTTCCCAATTATGCATAAACCTACTTTGTGCACAGATGATAACAAAGTGATGCATGTGTGATGTCGACATAGTGGGAAATGAATTATGTGTTGTCTTTTATTTGTTTAATTGTAATCGCGTATTATAAATTTAAGAGTTTGTATTTAATCCTATTTACATCTAAAATGTTATAAATATATCACTCTTTTATTCACTTTTTTAAATTTATAATACACGGCTTAAAAGTCAAACTATAACAAAGACATTAACCCTAGCAGAAGATTGGGATCAATATATAAACATATATATTATCACCAAAACGTGACATCCCACACAGTGACACAGACCCTTTCTATATAACATCGCAGCATATATAGTTCCATACATTGTAGTTCTGTCTAAGTGAGTGAGAATGAATGCCTCTGAATTGCAACAACTTGAAGGGAAGCTGTCTTCCCAAGCTGCCACACCCAAAGAAGAAGAGGAAGAGGATCCAAAACGAGGAGGCTGGATAACCTTCCCCTTTTTTATTGGTTCTCTCTCTCTCTCTCTCTCTCTCTCTCTCTCTCTCTCTCTCTCTCTCTCTCTCTCTCTCTCCATATATATATGTATATATATGTAGCTCATCACGTACATTTTTCTTTGTTGCTTTTGGTGGTGTTAATTTGTTACGTAATTACTACTATAATATGGCACTTAATTAATTATTGAAATACATGCAGGAAGCGTTTTGGGTCTTTCAATAGCAGCTGGGGGTTGGGGATCGAATTTCATAGTATTTCTGATAACAAAGTTCAACGTGAAGAGCATCAGCGCAACAAAGATCAACAACATCATGTTTGGCACCTTCAATCTCTTCCCCATTGCCGGAGCCTTCATCGCCGATTCCTTCTTCAACTCCTTCTCCGTCGTCACCACTTTTTCTTTTATTTCTTTACTGGTAACTATTTAACTAACTTATTCTTAGTTATTAATTCCCACTAATTTCTAATTTACTAGTGCTAAGTTGCTAACTGCTAATTAAAGTGGCTGTGTAAAGCAATGGTTAGGTGACTGAAAAGTGAAGGAGACAATAATGAAGCAAGTAGGGGAGGGGGGTATTCAGACCACTCAAAACTACTAAGTTGACCATCCCCTTATTTTTTTGTCTATTTTTTCCTATTTTGCCCCTGTATTAAAAAAAAATACGTTTTGCCAATTTTGGCTGCCACCCATCCCCACCGCCGACGCGACCCCACCCCTCCCCTTCGCCGGTCGACCCCACCCCTCCCCATCACCGGCGCGACCCACCCACCTCAATCTCCATTCTCTCTCTGCCTTCTTCCCTCTTTCTCCCCTCTCTCTGCCTCCCTCCCTCACCGGACCACCATGGGTGGCCGGCGCAACCCCATAGACCTCCAGATCGAGGGTTGCGCCGGCCACCCATGGTGGTCCGGTGAGGGAGGGAGGCAGAGAGAAGGGAGAGAGAGGGAAGAAGGCAAAGAGAGAGAGAAGGGAGATTGGGGTGGGTGGGTTGCGCCGGCGATGGGGAGGGGTGGGGTTGACCGACGAAGGGGAGGGGTGGGGTCGCGCCGGCGGTGGAGAGGGGGTGGGGTTGTGCCGGCGGGGGGAAGGGGTGGCCAGCCAAAATTGGAAAATTGAGTTTTTTTTTTTTTTTTTATGCAGGGGTAAAATAGGAAAAAATTGACAAAAAATTAAAGGGGTGGTTAACTAAGTGGTTTTGGGTGATGTGAATAGTCCCCCAGGAAGTAATTAAGTGAAATATTGCTAATTTGCTATGGCCAGCTAGTACTCCTCCACTTTCACGTGGGTGACTTCTATTTGTTGCTGTAACTAGACCCTATCACGGGTCACTCGTATATTTACTGTCAAAAATAGGCTATGCGCCACCTATATGACTATATCCTGACAATGTTAAACATATCTTTTAAATTAATAATAAGATAATATGAGATTATTATTGATATATAAGACTTCTATATATATTTATATCTCTCAAATAATTTAGTTAACAGATTCGTTTTATATTGTATTTCGACGATTTGAACGGACTATTTTATAGGTTTTTATTCAAAAATATCTCTGTAAAAAATTAGACAAATTAAAAATCATTAAAATATTTAATTTTGATCAAATAAATTGACAAATATAATATTTTTGACAAACGTACACTTAACATGATGAGCATTTAATTAAACGGTTAGATGGTTTTTGATTTATTTAATTTTTTGCAAGACTAACCTTTGAAAGGAGATTTAAAATATAAACGGCTTTCATCTTTGAATTACAATGTGAAATGGACTCTATAAGAGATCTCTTATTTACCCATAAATGAGGAATTTCACTTTAGAAAGAGCCTGTATATATGTGTATATCACTTTTGTCTGAATCTTATTAATTATTAAATGAGCAAATTACAATTTAGTACCTCAACTTTATATGTTGTTTCAATTTAGTACCCCAACTTTGAAACCTTGCAAAAAAGTACCTCAACTTTCATTTTGTATCAATTTAGTACCCCAACTTTGAAACCTTGCAAAAAAAGTACCTCAACTTTCATTTTGTGTCAAAATAGTACCTCCGTTAATTTTTCTGTCAAAATAACAGGGGTATTTTCGTCTTTTCCTTAAATTTAAAAAATAATAATTTTTTTTGAATAAAAATTATTTTAAAAAAATTATTTTTAAAATAATAATTTTTTTTTTTTAATAAACAAATTTAAAAAATTTTTAAAAAATAAAATAAAATTTTTTTTGGGTAAGGGGTGCAGGGGCGGGGAGGGGAAGGGAGGGGCTGGGGCTGGGGCTGGGATGTGCGACGGGGGTTGGGGCTGGGAGGTGCAACGGGGCTGGGCGGAGGGGCAGGGGTGTGCGACGGGGGTTGGGGCTGGGGGAGGGGGTGCGACGGGAGTGGGGTGGGGGGAGGGGTGGGTCGGGCAGAGAGAGGGGGAGTGGGTGGGGGTGGGCTGGGGATGGGCTGGGGAGGAAGGGAGGGCTGGGATGTGCGACGGGGGTTGGGGCTGGGGGGTGCGACGGGGGTTGGGGCTGGGGGGTGCGACGGGGCTGGGCGGAGGGGCAGGGGTGTGCGACGGGGGTTGGGGCTGGGGGAGGGGGTGGGTCGGGCAGAGAGAGGGGG